>NC_052945.1:3963214-4275000 GCF_013358895.1 Oreochromis aureus | reverse complement strand
GGACCAAGCGAAGCTGTAGCGAGGCCAGACCGGGCGGCGAAGACTCGGAGGCGGACCGGGCGAGGTGGCGCTGCAGGCGGCGCCTGCTGGACCAGGCGACGGCGGAGCTGAAGCCGTAGCTGGACCAGGCGAGAACGAAGCCGTAGCTGGACCAGGCGAGAACGAAGCCGTGGCCGTAGCTGGACCAGGCGAGGGACGAAGCCGTGGCCGTAGCTGGACCAGGCGAGGACGAAGCCGTGGCCGTAGCTGGACCAGGCGAGGGCGAAGCCGTGGCCGTAGCTGGACCAGGCGAGGGACGAAGCCGTGGCCGTAGCTGGACCAGGCGGGCGTGGGGCTGCAGGTGGTGGCACTGCAGGCGGCGGCGTGGGAGCCGCAGGTGGTGGCACTGCAGGCGGCGGCGTGGGAGCTGCAGGTGGTGGCACTGCAGGCGGCGGCGTGGGAGCCGCAGGTGGTGGCGATGAAGGCTGGGCGGGCCTTCCGGACCCTCCAGCGGAGGCAGAAGACTGGGCGGGCCCCTGGACCCTCCAGCGGGAACAGAAGGCTGGGCGGGCCCCTCGGACCCTCCAGCGGGAACAGAAGGCTGGGCGGGCCCCTTGGACCCTCCAGCGGGAACAGAAGGCTGGGCGGGCCCCTTGGACCCTCCAGCGGAGGAAAACGGCTGGGCGGGCCCCTCGGACCCTCCAGCGGGAGGAAGGCGAAGGCTGGGCGGGCCCCTCGGACCCTCCAGCGGAAGCAGACGGTAACTGAGCAGGCGACTGAGCTGAGAGGTGAGCTAACGTTTGAGCTATGGATAGAAGTTTAAGTTCTATTGACTGTTGTAACGATGGTAGTAATGGTGGGTTAGGTGGTGGATTAGCAGTAAGCTGAGCTAGTTCCCTGAGCCTCCGGAACCTGAAGAAAACTGCTGGACGGGCTCACCTGAGCCTCCAGCGAGGTCAGAAACAGGTGAAGGTACCTGCCGGATACCGGCCTCTCCACCCGAGGAGAAGGTGCGGGTGCCGCGACAGGCACCGGAGCAGGGACCAGCTGGACCTCAGCCTCCCTCACCTGAAGCACTGAAACAGGTGCAGGGGAATGCTGGGCCCGAGCAGCCCTGGGAGCAGGAACACAACTGGGCGAAGGAGCAGGGTCAGAAAACACAGAATCCTCTAAAATGTTTTTTAGCTTCCTACCACCACCATGTGTAATAGTCTTAACAGTCTCAGTTTTAGCAGTGTTCATATGATTGTCTTTTTCCAGCTTAGAGGGAGCAGAATGAAAACAGTCATTATAACTCACCACGGGGAGTGGCTCAGCAGAGACAGAGTGGCGACTGCGTGAACGTCGCTTTCTCCGGGAAGTGGGAGGTGGCAAACTGGGCTGCGAACCCTCCAAAAGACCGGGCTGCGACGAGGAAGCAGAGAGTTTGTGAAGCTCAGAACGTGGCAGACCCAAAAACAGAGCGAAGGATTGCAGCGGAGTGAGTCTAACGTCCGGCGTCACGTAATCCCTCTTCCTCCGCCGCTTAACCTTCTTGTCGGACTGGTAATCCAGGGGTGGAGGCGGAGGTGTAGCGACTGGAGAGAATGAGCACGTGCTCAATCTGATCGCCCGAGGCATAGGCGCCGGCTCGGCCGTGGCCATGGCAGTTTGGAGGCTGCGGGGCCCTCCGAAAGCCAAACGAGACCCATAGAAGGGTGACTGGAGCTCCTGGGCATGCTTAGCCTCCTGCCTCACGCTCTCCTTGAGGAAGGCAGAAACTGCGGGTCGCCGATACCAAACAGAGTCTGCTGGGTCCATAGTATGGTCGCGTCGTTCTGTCATGTTACGGCTGTGTGCAGACAAGAATAGGACCCAAGGTGCAGACTCCGGAGACAGTCATGAACTCAAAACAGCTTTATTGCTGAACAAAGAATATCTACAAAACCTAAACTGAGAAGAAACTAACAAAACACACACAGGGAGCCACAGGGAGATACACACAGCATGAGGGACGACGCGACACTGACTCAAAGAAACACAGGGTTTAAGTACACTGGGAAGTAACGAGGGGAATGAGACACAGAAGGAGGGCACAGCTGGGAGAAATCAGAACTAACGAGACAAGGAAGCAAAGCAGGACACATTCACATAAGACCCGGACCTTCAAAGTAAAACAGGAAGTAACACAGACTGAACTTACAGACACAGACTCACAGGCAAGCACTACAGAGGGAACAGAGGTGGGAACAGGGCAGACACAGACACTGACTGGACACGAGGATATAGCCGACAGGGGAGACAGCAACTAAGGATAACACAGAGACATAAACCATCAGACAGAACTTCAAAGAAACCAAAGACTAGAAATGATAAATATAATAAACTCAAAACCCTGGGTCAACGACCCAGGCATCCTAACAAGTAGAGACAATGTCTGTCTCCTGAATCCAAACTGGGAGTTGGTTCCTCAGGAGAGGAGCCTGATAGCTGCAGGATCTGCCTCCCATCTATTTTAGGAAGCTGTACGAAAGAACACCGAACGCTGCAGTCTGACATCAGGTCTTATGAAGACGCCTGATTGTTCACACTAAGAAATGGGGACCACCACGTCACGTGTTAAGTTGATTCCTAAACTTTAATCGAGCAATCTGGTGCGCTTCCTCATCTAAACTCAAGAGGCCAAAGTGTCATATACTGTAAATCTGCAGCTCAGATAATACTGCTGCTATCATCCATGTCACACTGGTATTTTCTTGTTGCCATTACATGGCCATTAATGTAACTGCAGATCTGGAGAAGCCCATAACAGTCAAATGAAGTTAATTGTATGGGATAATCACTTATTCTCTGATTGGGGTCCTTCTCTTTATGAGGGATGCCTCGCTTCAACGGCGATAACTTCACTCAGCTGATTATTGGAATAGGAGCAGACAGCAGCCACTTAATGAGGCGCTCCGCTGGGTCCAGATTGTTTACGCTCTGTGTCATGGAAAAATGAGAGGGCTAGATTAAAATGGTCTGTTGTGCCGTGCGGATGCTCGTTACCCATTTTCTGCTTTCTGACTCACTCTCCGGCAAGAGGCATGAACGTGGAAATACACTGGCACACAGGCCCACAATATCAACACAAGAGGTTTTCTGTTTAGAAGACGAGACCGCAGCAGCCTGAGAGTAATGTAGAAAGAATGAAAAGGAAAAGATGGAGATGACGGAGACGCTAAAAAGCAGAAAAGAATAAAGACAGGAGACAGAAACAAGAGGGCATGCGGTTGGAAACGTGTCTGTCCACGCTGACAGCGTGTGACTCCATACGAGTGGACAGCTCAGCAGGGGAGTGTGTGTGTGTGTGTGTGTGTGTGTGTGTGTGTGTGTGTGTGTGTGTGTGTGTGTGTGTGTGTGTGTGTGTGTGTGTGTGTGTGTGTGTGTGTGTGTGTGTGTGTGTGTGTGTGTGTGTGTGTGTGTGTGTGTTTCTTTATGTCTTTAATGTCTTTCTCCCTCTGCATGTGTGAGCAGGCTGCAAACATTGATTTTTTTTTAACCTGCTGCTACCTTCAGTCTGAGTCTGTCTCCCGTGTCACGTTAAACTCCAAACAGCATGAAATCAAACCAGCTGCCTCATGTCCGTCATACTGAACAGAGAGGGATCAATGCGATCCTTCTGTTTAATCCTTGTAGGCACTGTTGTTTTGGCAAAATGTATCCCACGGGGAGGATTGGGTTGTCAGTGTGCTGTCACCTACCGAGTAACGCTTCCCCATCCAGGCTTCCACACGGGAGGAAGTACAGTGTGCCACGTGAAAGGCACAAGGTGGTGAGGACAGGATGCATCAACAGAATAAGATCATGTTTATTAAATGATGAGTCAAAAAGGAGGGGAGGAGAAAACAGACACAGGTGTGTTACAACTATTGTTTATTGCTCTTACTCATGGAGATTCAGACAGTAAATGAGGATTGCAAAACGAGCCACGAGATTCAAATTTAAAAGATTTTTCTGCATCACTTTCTGTGGGCCTACAGATACTTCTCATCTTATATATTTATATTTATATTAAGCCACACATGTTCACCCCCAGAGGTTTCTTCCTGTTAAAAGGGAGTTTTTCCTTCCCACTGTTGCCAAATGATTCCTCAGACAGGTGTCGTCTTATTGTCTGATTGATTGTTGGGGTTTTATTTGTATTATTTTAGGGTCTTTCCTAACAATATAAAGCACCTTGAGGCGACTGCTGTTCTGGTGCTACATAAATAAACTTAAATTCAAACGTCTGCAGGTTTGCTAGCCTAACCTTATATTTTAGAGAAAATTAAAATGATTGGTATATAAAGATTATTTTCAGCAACTCTTTAAAGAACAATTTTCAAGTGCTAGAAATTACATGTGGATATTTATTAGGAAATTTGACCATCCCTCCATCCAATTTTTTGCATTTTATCTGGGTCGGGGTTCCAGTGGAAGTAGGCTAAGCAGAGATGCCCAGACCTCCCTCTCTCCAGCCACCTCTTCCATTGGTATCTGGTGGCACATTGAGGCATATTATCTCTCCAGAGTGTCCTGGGTCTACCCTGGAGCCTCGTCCCAATCGGGCATACCAGGAACGCCTCACCAAGGAGGTGCCCAGGATCAGATACCCTAACCACCTCAACTGGCTCCCTTCAGCACGGAGGAGTAGCAGCTCTACGCTGAGCCCCTCCTGAATGACGAAGCTGTTCGCCCTATTTCTAAGGCTGAGCCCAGACACCCTTACTGAGGAACCTAATTTATGCAGCTAGTATCTGCAATCTCTGCTGATAGCCATAGCTTAGGGTAGGAAAATAGATCGACCCGTAAATCGAAAGCTTTGCTTTCATGTTCAGCTCCTTGTTCACCACAACAGATCGGTACAGGTCCACTGCACCTCTCTCTGTTAATCTCACGCACCCTGAGAATTAACATCTCAAAGTCTGAGGCTCTTAGTCTGCTGCAACAACCAGGGAGTTACTTTGACGTCACACCATTTTTATTTATTTATTTATTTTCTTTTTTTTGGGGGGGGGGTCCCCTTACTTTAGTGCAATGGCTCTCAAACTGTGGAGTAGACCCAAACATGAATATATATATTTTTTTCTCATCTTGGACTCCCTCTAACAGTGAACATTGTCCACCTGTGTCTTACGTCTATTCAGCAGCTCAACAGAAAACATAACTTTTGGATTTACATTTTTAAATATTAATTAAATTATTATAATATGTATTAATTTAATTGGAATACAAAAATTTTGTCTTATAGTTCTGCCAATAGTCTTATAGTTTCCTTGTAAACCTAATCTGTCTGCAAAATAAAGACACAAAAGCGAATCATTGCACCAAAGGACGCCTTCTGTGTGTCTCTGCTGGATGCCAGCGACTTTTGCCAAACAGCAGAATTTGACACCATGGGAATAAAAATGTGTTTCATATTCTTGGTTCAACGTAATTTCTTTTTCCATTGACCCTCAGTTTTTCCCACGGGTTCTAGGTCATTCACTACACCTTCCTTATCACTTCCCTGAGTGTTTATAAGCTTTTGTCAGGTTGTGAGTCTTTCACACTGTGGAGTCCCAATTCTTGCCTATTTCCTGTATCTCTACACTTGAATTCTTTTATAAACGTCAGTTATCGGCATCTTTTTATTTTTCCCACAGACCAAAATTCGTGACCTCGTTTTGAGACTCCCAACATTTACTTTGGGATTAATGAAGAGGCAAACAGAGCCAAGCAAGTGAAGCGTAACAGCTGAAATGAAGTTTCAGCTCTCAGCATTCATTATCAAAATTGCCAAATTAGCCAAAGCTCCATTTCCACAGCAGGGAAATTGAATTTCACTCACTGTTTGAGACTTGCTCTCACCAAAGCTGCCAAATTCTATGTCACTCTGCCGTCTCACAATAAAAAAAAAAACACTTAATTGGTTATTTCTGCACCAAATGACAAAATATTTCTTCAACAACTTGTGTTTTTCAGTCTAATGACTTATTTATCTCCCCACATGTTAAACAGCTACACCTAAAAAAACCAAGCATCCCAGCAGGGCATCTATCCATGCATCGCTTTCCCTCCTACCTCTATAAATGGACTCCCTGCACATTACGGGCTCCAGAAATACACTGTAACTGTCAGCCACTTGTTTCACCTGCGGCCCTCTCGATGTGTGTGGGCAGCCGAGTATATGGCAGCGAGCGGCGGGGGGGAGATGTGAGCGTTTAATGCAGTGTGTGGGATGTGGAGATGAACAACCCTGCACCTCGGCATCTCTCACCTGCCGGCAAGAGGAGATGATGAGCAGGTGGAGGGAGAAATGGCAGGAAATGCAGAGATATGGCTCTTGACTTTGTTGCAGCAGAAGCAGAGAACAAAACAACCCTCCAGAATGTGTCTGGCATAATTAACTTGATGTGTGCTGGACATGCATTAGTTTGTGGTCCCTGAAACGAGCTAAATTAAGCTAAGCTGTTGTCTTAATTAATTATCTTCCATACAATTAATTATTAAAGCCATGGAGGAGATCATGAGTCATAAAGATTTTTTCCCCTCTTTGGATTTAGGTTGCCAGGAAAAACACGACACTTAGCTCTCGTCACATGATTCAGCCATTTTCTGAATTGGAGTTTTGTTGAGCGCTTTCCACTGAAATTAGATCTTGTTAAAGTTTTCCTCGTTATTCCGTCCCCGATTCAAAGGAAGAGCTGTTCCTGCTCAAATGCAACTAAACAGACGCATTTTGTTGGGGGGGGGGTTTCCAGAACAAGGAAGCTTGCATCGGGTGTCTTCAATATGGGAATGTGGTTAATTTTAATACTTGGTGTGAGTTTGGGGGCCAAAATAACAGACGCATGTCAAAACAGAACATGGCTGAAGTGAGTTTGGTGCTTTAAAGGAGACAGATTCATGTTTTATGAATGATGTATTGCAAATCACTCAGCAAATACTTGAATGCCCTGGCTTGCTGTGGGGAATGGTTTTTAATCATTGTGGGCAAGCTGCTAAAGAGTAGCTTTGTAAAAAGTTAGTCAGACTTTCCTTAAGCAAAAACATTTCTCAGTGCTCCAGTTGGTGAAGCATCTACGGATCATTATGTTTCCATGTTCGAGGACATTCGTTGCCCCAAGGAAGAACCTAAGGAATAATAACAACTAGGCCAAGAGTGTCACATTCACTTCAGGTTATGTGCAACACAGATTGATTCTAAACCATTACAGAAAAAATGTTCCAGTTAGTGTACAAGTTCTCACCTGAGCCATAGCTAAGATTTTGAACTCTGAGCCAAAGATAAAGACTCTTACTGCACTCCCCATAAAAATTATGGTTGTATTATTTCTTGTTAGGTTATGTTTCTCATTTAAGGATAAGTCTACTGTGCAAAAGTCTTGAGATACCCCTCGTTTATTTTTATTTTGTTAGAAAATGGCATACAGGTGCAGGGATTAATTGCTACGTGCAAACAAAAGGACATGTAGTATACAATTCTGTTTGTCATAGTTTCCTGACGCCGTGTGCTTTTACTCCTGTTCTTTCATACCTTACAGGTGTGGTCATGGACTCCAACACCTGTTCTTCATCATCTCATCCATCTTTAGTATTTAAGGACCGGTCTGCCTTTCATTCATCACCAGATTTTGTTTTAGTGGCCCTAATCACCTTACAGAGTTTCTTGATTACCGCTCTTACACTGAGACCATTTCTGATGAGGGTTCAGTGACGAGTAGATGAATCAACTGAAGGGCCAAATGCATCTTTGAGGTCCTGTGTCAGTAATTGTTGGACGTACATATTTTGTCAGGATATAACTTCCTGCAAATACCTTTTTAGGCTTGATGCTTTCTTTTATCCTCCATTTTTCCAGATGTTTTGAGGCTACAGCACACACTGTACTGATATCTCAAGTTTTTAGTCAATAGCTCTTTGAGAATCATTAGCTTTGGCTTTTCTGGTAGATTCAGCTAAAGAAAAGGCAACAAATTATGTGTTTTTGTGACAGGCTGGTGGTAACAGTGCAATTTAAAATGGGTTCTTTGCAAAACTTGATTGTTATGTGTAGACACAACACTGGTTCATCCCTTGAGATGTTTTTTTTTATGCCTGGAAAACTGTTGCTTAAGAATATTTTAAAAATGAAAACAAAGTCTGGCTCCTTGGAAACAAAAAATAAAGAAACAAGAAGCAGTCTGACGGTGCAAACCTCCGCCAAGAGAGCTCACGCTCTGCGCAGTGATACTTTTGAGGAAACAGTTTTGTCTTTTCTGTATATTCATTTTGTTTTCTTTGTTGCATTTACACATGCACATAAGACAAGGTTAGAATTACAGATTAGACAAATATTATGTAGTAGTAGGTAACAGATGGATGAGTATATAATATTATACTGCATTATATTTCTAACTTACTACACAGCTCATTCTCTACAGCCCTACAGAGTTTAATCAGAATTTATTTAAAACTTTTAAACTGTTGTGTTTACAGGTATAAAGAATGACACGTGAATGCTACAAAAACATAAGCAGGAGGTAAAGAAGAGTCAAGACTTTTGCACAGCGCTGTATAAAAGTAGCCTGAGGACTGACCCCACATGTGCTGAGTCTAATGTCACTGGATTAGTGAATGTAGTTTTTGTGAGGTCTAAACACATTTCTTGGCATTTTTACTCCCGTGTACTAATGCCAGCCTCAGCACATTTTTAGTAAGGAATAAAAATATGTGTGATTTATAACTTTTCTAAAATGATAACACTCTGCAGAGCCGTACGTGCACTGAATCCTCTGATTCAATTCTGACCCCTTAACAGCATATCCGACACCTCAGGCTAAGGTGAAAATGTAGCTGGCTATTTTGTAACCTTATCGCTCTTATGAACTTAATATAACACCACGGTGGGTAAAACGAACCACTGCAAAGAGCAAACAGCTTCTCCGCTGCCTTGTTGATGACAGATTATGTGCAGGAAAGATTACACTTAGAGGGCTGTAAGAGGTGCTTTACTGTCCCTGCATGAATGCTACATGTGAGAGATTTATTGGTCACAATTAGCCAAATTACAGTGAGAGTGGACAACGAGTCCACCTTCACAAAAATATCCCACGTCTTATATCCAGTTTTGTTATATGCACCTTAACAAGGTAGGTGCACAGGTGGAAATTAATAATTTGTTTCAGCAGAAGAATGAAAATGTATATGAAAATAACATTCATTGGTTTAGTTTCCTACTCTGTGCAAATACATATAGTTGTGCTGGATGAATGACTATCCTCCAGACCCTACTGCTGGATGAGTGGTGGAGGGGTTGAAACATGCCAGAAGGAAAGATGGGAAATTTTATCCTAAATAGATAACCAGTTTGGGAGGGTGTGTTTGGTGTATGATGTGAGGAGGGTGAGTTTTTTATGTGCACATGACACTTTTCATTTCAGGTTGCCTGCCTGAACTAGCTCGCGGGCTTCGCTCCATTTGTGTATCCACCAGCAGTAATTGACTTTCCACTGGCATTGTTTCAGTGAGCCTGGCATGTCATTTTAATACAGCACCAAGCTGTAAGAGCTCTTTGTACACTGCTCTGTGATATCTGGTTGGGGGCAGGTTGGTAGTTTTAGGGGTTTTCTTATATTTTATAGTTTGTTTGGCTGCAGAATACTTTTAATACAAGTAGACATTAAACAGAACAAAATGAACTCACCTACAGTCATGTTATAAATCACCACATGGAGCAACATTTTATTTTTAAAAAGAGGTGTTCATAAAATTCATTTGATTTAATCACATCAGCTGCTACATACTGCTGGAATCGCCTGCTCTTCATGGATGAGCTTCAACCTCAGAGGAGGTTTGGAGCTCTGCAGTCACTGAGTCAGCAGACCATCCGTGACTTATATTCACTGTATGTCTCAGCACTCGGCCATCCCGCTCGGGCGCTTACGCGTCTGTCACTTAGCTGAGGTGCTATGATTCCTAAATGCATCCACTTTGCAATATTAATGCTTGCATTTTATGCATTTTTTGGAATATCTGTTAAGAAACTCGTTCTCTCACAGATGTTTGCAGAGGCAGGACTGCATGGCTATAAATTGATTTTCTCCATATACTCAAAGTTTTTGATAATAAGAAATGAAAAATATATTTTTTTAACTGCTTATGTGCGAAATTAAGAATTCCTTCATGCAACAGGAGTATCTCATTAGTAAATCTGCTCTTTACTGTAAACTCTATTTAGCTCTGAGAGAACACATTAGCTTTGTCCTTTAGCAACTAATGATGAGTTAAGTTGTGAATGCTGTTGTTGTGTTTTTAAAGCTGTTCATATTGAGCATGTCATTTTAAAAGCACTCAAATCTGCTCCAGTTGTTGTTTTTGGCTTTCGATCTGAGTTTTGAACCAGATTTGATCCCATTCATGCATAAGAGCGTTAGAGAGGTCTGAAAACACTGCTGGGTGATTGGGCTTGCAAGATGTCTGACGTTATAATTTTTTTAGAAACAAAAGCAAATTTATAGGTGAACAGCGCCGTTATCAGAATTCAAGTCCAGTATATATTTTTTATCATTTCTGCAACACTTGTGGATGTAATGCAGGTGGGCTGCAATACTCCCTCTTTGGATTCACTTCCAAATTAGGACTGAAACTTGCACAATATACAACTTGTAAGGTTTTATCAGCATTCCAAACACATCAGGTGATTATATGGAATTGCCAGAAGTATTTTCAAGGCAGATTTTCTGCAAACTCTTAGAAGCTTTCTCCTGTCCTGGCTGAACAGCATGTGCAGGGCGAGCCGTGTAGATTTGAACTCGGCACACTGCTGCCATGAGCGAGGGATAACCGCCTGAGTCCGTGTAATTGCTTCGCTGAGCGTTATGTAACAGGAGCAGTTTTGTTGCAGATTCGGGATAATTTCAGCAGCAGCAGCAACAGCAGGCTTAAAGCCTCCTCGCTGCTGGATTATTCAGTATATGTCATCCAGCGTATTCGCTCACGCTTCTCCTCGAGTTGTTCTATTTCTCAGAAAGAGAAAGGCGTGCCCAGTACCAGTTTAATATTACATTTCTTACACTCACTTGTTACTTTTTCCAGTTCATATTGTCAGGATGGACTAAAGTGAGTCTCATGGAATAATGAACTTACTCCATATCAAAAACAAAGGCCCTTCAGTTTCATTTTCTGTGATATACCTGGCCACATATTTTTATGTGGAAGGAAACATGATGCTCAGGCATACAAAGGTTATGCAGATAGTTTTCAGCTTTGTTCCATAGAACAGTATGGGGAAGACCCATTCCTGTTTCAACATGATAATACCCCTGGCTATGTGCACGTAGCCACGGGTGAAATACCAACCAGTAATTTGCCATGTATGTAATGACTCTTCTTATGATAACAGATTTCATTAATAGTGAAATGAACTGTGTAATGTGCTATTATGTTTTATTACACATAAACACATTACATGGTGGTTAGTAAAGAATAACAGGAAATGCATTTTTGTATCATTTATACTGGACAAAAATAACAGGATAGAGTCCAGTTTGATCCCATATCTGATCCTAAGGAGTTCCAGAATATTGGAACGATGTGGGTTTTGCTTTGGGGTGCAATGGTGATGGACAGGCTGACAGATAAGGTCAGGCAGGAGTCTCTATGAATTATGATGTTTGCAGACAACATTGCGATCTGTAACGAGAGGAGCCGGCAGGTGGACGACCGCCTGGAGAAGCCAAAGTATGCACTGCAGAGAAGAGCAACACAAGTCTGTAGAAGCAAGAAAGAATATGTGCGTGGATGAGACGGAGGCAGGTGGAAAGGTGAAAGTGCAAGGTGTAGAGGTCAAGAGCTTAAATACTTGGGCTCATTCAACACAACTGACGGTCCACAGGGGAGGTGAAGGAGAGAGTGCAGGCAGGGTGGAGTGGGTGGAGACAAGTGTCAGGGGTGATTTGTGACAAAAGGATAGCAATTAGAGTGAAAGGGAAGATTTACAGAAGAGTGAGACCTGCTATGATGTATGGCTCGGAGACGGCAGCACTGACAAAAAGGCAGGAGGTGGAGGCATAGGTGGAGTTGAAGAGGCTCAGATTTTCATTGGGAGTGACCAGGATGGACAGGATTAGAAATGCGTATATGAGAGGGACAGCTCAGGTCGAGCTGTCTGGTGTCACTGCTCCCCAACCCTGCTGGTTTCTGTTTGTCTCTGCTCATTGTGTGGATGGAGGCATTGTGCTTTCCTTTTTTTGAGAGTGGTCCTCCTTGGTGCCCGTTCTCCACCCATGTTACAGGCACACCTAAGTGTATACACTAGACAAAGAAGGTTAAAAATAGGACAAGAGGAAGATCACAGAGAAGATCCATGGATGAGGTGAAGGCAGGTGTAAGACCCCCTAATGGAAACAGTTAAAAAAGTGAAGACTTTTGGGGTTCATTGCAACACAAATTGTCACAAATAAGGAGAACCCAAAGAAGGACACCAGAGGTAGAGATGGTAAATCCACAGATGCTACGTGGGTAGGCATCATAGACTGTTTAAGGTGAGCAGTAGTCTTGGACTTCAAATTTTGAAGCCTCAACCAGCAGTGGCCATATTTGGATGAGCAAGTGGAACGCCAAGTCCTGGGGTAATGCTAGCATGCTTGGTTGTCTGTATATCTGTAGTTTCACGTGTCATACTTGTCAGATTATTTTATTAAAACGCTCCAAAGGGCTCCAATAGCTGGAGAAGCTGAATTCAGTGTCTCAACAGCAGACAACGACCCGCTGCAGCTGCCTGTGCCGCTACACGGAGGTGCCTTAAAGCTGCATTTAGTAAATTAATGTAACTATTAGAGTCAGACAGGAGGATATCCGGGGTATGCCTATCAGCTAACAATCACAAGTCATTAGCCAATCAGCTTGCAGTGTGCTGTCTGTCACAGCAGTCATAACATCATAATGTGGATCCAGGCAGATATGCTGTGTTTTACAATATTAACCCCCCCTCTGTAGCAGATAGGCACCATTAAAAGTAAGCTGAATCATTTATTAGCAGTTCCTGTTTGCAAAACAGCCACACATGAATGGCCAGCTGTCATTGGATGACTTTCACGCTGAATATAACTAAAAATAAAAATGAGATAATTTGCAGGCAAGTTTTCAGCTGACAGGGACAAACTTTCCTCCCTTTGTTTGTACGGAGGTGTCGCTCCAAGACGTACCTGTTCACCTGCAGTGGCAGTGTTTCAACATGTCTCTAAGGGTCCTCGGAAACTTGTGTCCTTGACCTTTGTGCATATTTTCTCATTATCTCATTGTTCTGTCTTGGACTTACTGATTTAAGCTGTTTTCTACCTTTCTCATATCAGAATCAATATCATTTCAGCTGACAAGCAATACAGTTTTTTGTGCTTCGGAGAAAAGTTACCAAACATTTCAAGTTTTTGGGAGATGGTGAGCATATTTACTCGTGGTATGCTGATCACATTAAGCACGATTTACATTTTGCCCATTTCTCTTGAGACAAAATTGATTTTTTTACACTTCAACAGGAGAAAATGACCTGATTCTTTTATGGCCAAAGGAGGAAGTTCCGGTTCCACGTATCACTGGGTCACGCAGGCCTTATCAGTCACAGGAAAATATATGCATTTTAGAGCGTTTCTGTCTTTGTCTGTGGAGTACGTGCAAAAATGAGTCCTCTTAAACTGTGAGAAAACTCTGTGGAGGGAAATTTGTGACGTATAAGCAGAACAAAACGTGTGTTGTATGAAAGCGGTCAGCTGAAGGGAGCATCATGCCCCCGAATCACTGCGGCAGAGTTAGTCAAGGACGCATAAAAAAACAAATTCTAAGAACTTCGGCCCTTTGAAAATGTGATTTCGAACTGTGACTCTGGACTACAAAGACTTGTGTGTACAGGCAGATAGATTTACACAGGCTTACGAAGGATAACGTCGACATAGGACATTCAGATTTCAAGATATTTATCATGATTTTTGCTGTCTAGAAAAAAAAATCTGTGTACGTGACTTAAGGATATTCAGGTGACATAAGATAAAAGTTACCAAAGAAAAGTGGTCTGTGTTTACTTTCAGCTCTTCGGTCAGACTCTGCTCTCCTTCTGAGGAAAAACTTCCTCAGTTTTGTCCTGGGGAATATTATGGGATGTCATGGGGACATTCACCGTGATGAATTGGTGCCAGGTCTTAAGTGTGCTCGGTGAAAAAAAGTAGGCACATTTCCACGACTATCTATATTCTAAATGCATACAAATCCCACAGGAAATACCATTTATAATGCTTTCTAGTACTGAAAAGTGTGTCACACAGAGGGGGCGGTCACACAGACGCAGCCCTGCACTGCAACACATCTTTAAACATGTCTAAAACCCAACCTGACAATACACCACACTCCACATAGAAACCAATGACAGTGAAGAATACTTTTTTAAAGGTATGTTCATACTCTCCTCATATCCACCGTATGTCTACATACAAAGTACTACTGTTTTGTTACTTTGTGTATTTAGATATAAAGTAACAAACTCCTACTCATCGGACTTCCACCTTGATGAGGGCTGTTTGGGAGGAAGTCCAGAAGCAGTTTACTTCTACGAAACTTTAGCCCAGCTCTCTCCCTCATTGTGTTCAATACATCAGTTTTTCTTTTGCCTAAAAAATTAATTCATGTTTTATACCCAAATTTGAGCTGTTTGATGTCAGAAATTAACCAAACATAACATTCAACCACTAAAAAATGTTTTTTTCTATTCTGGAATAAAAGTAAAGTTTTATTCTATGAATAAAAGATAACAGTTGTAAATAAATAAAGATAAATAAATACAGTATACATGTATAGATATGACGTATACTGTACTTATGCCCGTGTCCTTGGCATAAATGGCTTTGTTTATTTCGCAGGTTGGAGATGTAACCTGTGAGAGACCATCAACAGGTGTGACAGGTGCTTACACTTTAATCAATTAATTATAAACTAATTAATCTACTTATCCTTTTAACTTCCATGGAAGCTGCATGGGTGTGTTTGGTGTTTCACACACAGTTTCTGCATTTTGACTTAAGTTTTTGTTAAATAAATACTGACATGATATAATGTCACGTGTTGTTGTTCATCTGAGGTCATATTTACTGAATTACAAGACCTGTGTTCTGTTTGCACTAACATGTCTCCATCTATTCATACAGCCAACATTATGCGACATTTCAAACGGTGTTTGATAAAATGATCACATCTTCTCTTCATCCGTTCATTTTCCTCGTGGTTCAAGGCTGCAGTCGGCTGAAGTCGTAGGGTAAATTAAACGCACTGAGTCATCGTTGCAGCGAGCTGTTCTGTTGTATTTTACATGAAGAGAATGATTAAATGTTTGGCATGAAAAACAAATAAAGAGAGATGAGATGATAAATGGCAAATGTCCTTGGCCAACAAGACAGTTTCTGAATGATCCAACAGTTTAACACTTCCTCACACACACCCCTGGAGAGCATCACACAATTTGAAAGGCAAATTCAAAATACTGTAACAGCTTGAATTTCAGGGACAAGAGGACATTTCCAATCAGCGGGGCTTTGAATCTGAACTAAATAAGACTTTAAAGGCATGGTGTGATGCTCTGTGACATTTTATAGGCATGTGGACTGTTTCAGATAACAGGATTTACCCTCTTCTGGTCTCAATCTCTGTCTGCATTTCAGTTCCTTGCTTTAACCTTTTATTATCTGCTAATAAAATGAGTTTTCCTCAGCTTGTCATTCTTGTGATGTCTGTTTTTCTAGAGCATTTTTGTGCCGACGACAGGTTCCAATCATTAAAAACAAACAGATAGGCAGAGCCAGCAGTTGATACTGTGACTCAGCCACTACAAAACTAGAAAGCATGAGCTTCCATGTGCCACGACCTGCACAGACAGAGTTTCAGCCGGGCAACACCCATTGGATAAAAGTAGGTCAAGTTTAGATTCACGTCATTCTCCGCTGTGGAATTACAGTGGACCGTTTCCCTGTTGCTCAGATTTACAGTTAAACACAGCTGCTCTAAGAAGCTCGTTTTGTCACGCCTGAGAGAAAAACTGTGTAAAGTACAGAAAAGCAGGAGCTTATGCTTGAATATGAGCATGCGCTAACACTGAGGAGCAACTGTAGCAATCAGGAATCTGTGCCATTATCACAAAAGTAAGCTGGTTCATTTACTGGTCCGAGTTGGGAACATATTCACATCCATGTGAGTTTAAATAACTCTGACATAAAATATTCTTAAATAAAAGTTTTTGCTCATATGTTGCTTAGGAAGTTTAAACCTCAGTGAAATAAAAAACCCAACGAACAAAACAAAACCCCAAAAAATGCTGTTCGTGTACATTTTTATGTGTAATGTAGTAAAAATGATTTAAATGTGTTTTTAAGAGGAAAGTGCCCACACTCGTAATGTTTTAAATGCTTCTGGTTGGCCTGAAAAAAAACAATTGGTGTTTTTTTTGTATAGCTGAGGTACAAATCCAGCGTAACTGATGGGCTGCAATCTGTAACAGATTTTACATTCTGGCATAAATCCACCAATTTCCTTGCGGTTGTAGCAAATATTGGAAAATTACATGGTTTCATCTGAACCGTGAAAGCATTTGGCTAATAGGCTACAGCTTATAACTGACATACGTTTGAAGTTTCGTGGTGGGCATGTGTGGGCGAGCATTACACAACCTGTTGTACAACCCATTTTTTAGCAAAACCGCGTGACATTCATTTAAAAATAGTTCAAAGACAAGAAATGAAAATTGACCCTTGTTGTTCATAGCGTGCTAACTGTGCACATCCTGGATGTTGCTTCGAAACCAATCATTTAGCATTGATGGGGCCCTCACTTATATCTAGAATAGTCATTCTATCTGCCTTAGCTTAAACCTCATTGAACGTTTTTGAACTGCGTGCTGATAACAAGCCAGATGATTCTCCTCCTCTTTAGCTCAGAGGACTCCAGAGAGCTCTGCAGTCTTTCTGAATCTGTCTGATATTTCTATTTTTCTCTGCATGGTACAGTTTTAACTTTCAAGTGTTCCTAAGCTTGTGTTTCCATGCAGTGACCTACAGCCTGGTATTTACAGCCTAGTTCATTCCTTGAAGAGGTCTCTCCATATTCTCTGAATCTTTTAATGATTGTATGCACCGTGCATAAAAGAAAGTCCCAAATTCTTTGCATTTTTTGTGGGAGAAGCTTGAAATTGTTGAAGTATTTACCTACAAAGTTACCAACTTGTTGTTAGATGTTTTACAAGGAGCTTTTTTTAAATTTTGATTTAGGATTTGAGAGATTTCCCAGTTGTTTCCTCTCCCAACTGTTTTTCAGATGTATCTATTAATCAGTTAATTAACATCAATTAAAACAATAAACCAAATAAAACCCAAATAATTTCTAAAATGTAATCATTAATAATTGACTAGATTTCTCGATCTGACTTTAAAACTGGCTCTGAACACCCCTCGAGGTTAGATAATACTGGGAGATGTCACATTTTCTCAATTTTTAAGGCATTCTTCATTTTGTTTTGTTTGTTCTTTGGTGATGCACATTCCAAAAATGGCATTTAATAAAACCAGCAGCTGAAATTGTGACTTCTGGTACCCCCGAGAATCTGGAGTCCTGGGGCAGTTGTTTGCTTTGCAAATAGTCTGATCTAGTTCTTGTGGAACAATTCATGGAAAATGCCCTTGTTGTGCTGAAATAACTTTTCTTTTTTTTAAGGGGGGTCAGGGAGGGGGGGTCCAAAAGAGACAGAGAAACACTTTATGAACTGAGCAGATTTATTTTTGATACTTAATGACCTCTACATAGGGTTATGGATAGTGCTTTGGGTATCCGGGGGTTTTGTGGTGTAGTATGTATATTTCTTTGCAACTACGGTGAGAGGACAGGGTGAAATAAGATAATAAATGTTTTTATTCATCCCCATAAAGTCTTTTATGACAAAGATGCTTGGCCTAGTAAAATAAATATGTACGTAATAAACGTCTGGTGGCTTTGAGAGTTCAAACTGACTCCAACCTAAGAAAATACCAACAAATAAAGAAACGCTGCAAAAGCACACAAAACACAATGATTTAGGTAAGACAATAAAGTGACAAACCAGCTGTGCAAGTGACAGAAACCAAAAGATCCAATGGACAGAACTGAGATGCGCTGAAATGATCGTGAGGAAGAAAAAGATGCAAGGCAGTCTAATGTGTTGTTTGAGCTTTTAGTGCATTTTTCTAATACAGCTTTTATTTTTTGTTCTGTTTTTGGTTTTTACTTCTGCTGTATTTTGTGAGTCTTGATAGCATTTTTATTTTTTTTTATAATATTTTCTTACTTCGCAGTGCATTTGATCTCTCAGGGCCAGACTTCTTCTGGACACGATCCATCCTGTTATACGTTATACATGGATTTCATCATATTTTGAAAGGCAATGCTAAATAACACTTTTACTTGCCAGTTTAAACTATAATAATCTCTATATTAATATTTCCACTAAAAAACTGAAAAATAATTTATTTATTTTTTTAAAGTGAATCTAAATGTATGTATACTTGTCACTTTGATGAAAGCCAATGTTTCCGACTGTCACTGAACGCAACTCTGAAGCAACTCTTTTTTTCTTTTTTTTCGATCGCACCGCTCTCCCCGCCCTCCCGGTGCTTTGACGTCACCGGCGTCCGTCTCCGCACATGGATGGAGGAGTGTAGGAGCTCTGACAGCGACACTCCTCCCTCTGCCCTCCTCCTCCAGCTATTTGCCAGCCGCCCTCGACGACAGACAGACAGCCGCTCGCCGACCTGCTGCTGCGCGGAACCCCGTCGTCTCCCTCCGAGCACCGGCGTCGTTTATTCCACCTGCGCGGGACTTTCACGGACCGGCCAGCGAGTTCGGTCGCGTCTTTGTTTTTGCTTTCGGGGGGGGAATTTAAGTCTTTGCGAGCTTTGTTCTCAAATTGCCCTTCAAGACATATGGAGAAAATGGCCAGACCTCTTCCTATAAACCCAACTTTTCTGCCGCCGACTCACGGCGTGCTGAAATCCCTGCTGGAGAATCCGCTGAAGCTGCCTTTTCACCACGATGAAGGTACGTTTAAACCGGGCCAAAACTTGAAGCCGCGAGCGCGCACTCTCGGCCGTGGTGTTTACGTGCGGGCTGTTGTGGTCATTCAGTGCGTGGATTTGACAGATCGAAGGCAGTGAAGGACACTGGTTCGCTAAATCCACCAGCTGTGACTTTCCTCTTAACGTTTTTGCGACATTTGTCGGTGTAACGTTATTTATCACAGACCGCTGTCCGTCTCCGTTAAATGTGAGTTGACTGACAGGTTGAAGTGAACTTTGACTCGAGCTGTGTAGCATTCGCTTGTCATGTAAATTAGCGCAGTGTGTGTTAATTTGCACGCTATGTGCTTAACGACTGCGCCGTTTTGAGCTTGCGGGCTCCTTCTGCAACCTTTAAACCCGCTCGTCTTCTGTGGGATTTACAGTAGCGCCCCCTCTGGCTGCCGATAGAGGGCGTCGTTTCCGTTATGAAGCTGCTGCTGTTTGCGCTCTGTTTGGATTCTTGGATGTATTGAGTGAAATGGTATTTAAATATGAGTGGAGAGCAGGTTTTTAATCTTTAAAGGGTGATTCTATCCAAGTTACAGGTTTCTATGTGCATTTCTATGGTTATATTAGTTTGTGGTGTAATATTTTGGTCTTTTGTCAGCGCTTCAGCAAACTTGGAGCCAATATACTTTTATTGTTGCTCACATTATTGGAAGATGACACACTGAAATCCCATCAGAAATAATTCATTGGCGTGTTTTATTAAGCTAGCATATCATTTTTTGTTATTTTTAACATCTGGTGCCTGCAGAGATAAATAAAACATTTAAAATTCGGTTGATTATTTCATTTGGTCCCTTTTGGAAAGTTAGTTAAACTGACCCTTTTTAAAAAAAACAAACAAACACGAGATCCTGTCTATTTATAACCAAGATCTGACCCGTGATTTCCCTCAGTAAAGCAAGACAATAAAATGACTGTGTGCAAACATTTGCAGGATTCGGGAAGGACAAGGAGAAAGAGAAGAAGCTGGACGATGAGAGCAGCGCAGCCAGCCATCCACAGTCGGCCTTCCTCGGCCCGACCCTCTGGGACAAGACCCTGCCCTACGATGGGGACAACTTTCAGCTGGAGTACATGGACCTGGAGGAGTTCCTGTCAGAAAACGGCATCCCCGCCAACACAGCCCAGAGCGACCAGGCCCCGCAGACGGCACAGCCGCCGCAGGCCTCGCTGCAGCAGGCCCCGCCACCTGCCCCGCCCACACCCTCCGTGGTTGACCTCAGCAGCCGCGCCACCACATCTGTTCACACGGGCATGGCGCCTCAGACCTGCCTCCACAGCCCCAGCACAGCAGGTAAGCAGCCTATGCAGTGGAGCCTATCGTGCACCTCAAAATACTCATGCGAGCCCACGTGGGTTAGTTGTACCCTGTCAGTGTCGGGGTGGGGGGACGGAGGCCTCGAGAGGTCCCTCCTCCTGTTTGGTCACCTGGTGCAAGCACACTCCCGCCACATTTACTCACTATCAGCCAGGACGCTGAGACAGAACAATATCTCATGCACTTTCTCATTTAACTCCTGATTGGAGCGTTACATCGCACCTTAAATTCGCACTGACACACTTTAGTCCTGTTATATAGCCCTGCACTGGACTTTGGAGCGCCTGTAAGCAGGCTCAAGTTCAAGGGTGGTTCACAAAGCTCTGATTAGCAGAACAAATCTTCCCGCACCGACCGTGTCAGCCATTAGTCATGGTTATTTTCTGTGTTGTGTTTCTAAAGTTGTATTGTTGCCTTCAAATTCACCCTTTTAAAGTTAGTTTTTATCGTCTTCATTCAGAATAAATCCCTGCTGGGTTTGGCAAACACTGACATCGGCTGTTTACATTACTCAGAAATGTGACTCAGAGACTACTACATACTGCTGAGCTTCATTTAGTTTGCACACATACTTTTTTTTCAGCTCAGTGATGTGACTTTTGAATGAATTTTAAGGTGCCGTCTAATTATTTCTTTATTGGTTGCATGAAATCATCAAAGCATTTTAGGTGTTAGAACCATGTTTTGTTTCCTAGCAGAGCTCCAGTGTTTCAGTGTTGTGTTGATGAGCTAAACCTCCTCGTACAGGAAGATTTCTTTTATTGTAATGAGCTGACATTAAGTGGGCAGCTTGCATTTAGGCGGAGGCGCTAAACTGTGTGACCGAGTTTGTTAAGGCGCTGCCAGATTCTGTTTGGGTTTTTCAATACGCCAGACACCAGAAGGATTGAAGTCATTTTAAAGGACCGGCCTTCAGTACGAACGTAAACAGAGCGAGGTCTCGGCATTTCAAATCAAATCAAATCAAATCAAATCACCTTTATTGTCACATCACATGTGCAGGTACACTGGTACAGTACATGCGAGTGAAATTCTTGTGTGCAAGCTTCACAAGCAACAGAGTTGTGCAAAATACAATAACGTGCAACAAGCAAAATATAAAAATGGTTAATCTAAAAGTAATAAATATATGTACCATATATAAAGGTATATACATTACTGAATGTGTGTACTAAATATGTTTTTCTACGTGTGTGTGTGTGTGTGTGTGTGTGTGTGTGTGTATATACATGTTTTACAAATGAAATAGAGTAAACAATAAAATAAGATATATAAAATATAAAATATACAGAGGTAGGTATGTGCAAAACAGTGGCATTAATGTACAGTATGGAGTGCATAATGTTGAAGTTCCAGTAGTGAGGGTGAGGTGTCTATGACGTGTTCAGCAGTCTGATGGCCTGGTGGAAAAAGCTGTCTCTCAGTCTGCTGGTACGGGACAGGATGCTGCAGAACCTCCTTCCTGATGGAAGTAGTCTGAAGAGTTTATGGCTGGGGTGACTGGAGTCCTTGATGATCCTCCCGCTTTCCTCAGGCACCGCTTCCTGTAGATGTCTTGGAGGAGGGAAGCTCACCTCAATTATCCGTTCAGCACACCGCACTACTCTCTGGAGAGCTTTGCGGTTGTAAGCGGTGGTGTTGCCATACCAGGTGGTGATGCATCCAGTGAGGATGCTCTCAATGGCACAGCGATAGAAGGTCCTGAGGATGCGGGGCTCATGCCGAATCTTTTCAGTCTCCTGAGAAAGAAGAGGCGCTGCTGCGCCTTCTTCACTGTCTTGTTTATGTGTACTGACCACGTAAGATCCTCAGCCAGATGTACACCAAGGAAGCGGAAGCTGCTCACTCTCTCCACAGCGCGCCGTTGATGGTGATGGGGTGTGTACTCCTCTGCACCTCCGGAAGTCCACTATCAGCTCCTTTGTCTTTGCGACGTTGAGGGTGAGATGGTTGTCTTGACACCAGTGGGTCAGGCGCTGACCTCCTCCCTGTAGGCTGTCTCATCACCGTTGGTGATAAGACCCACCACTGTAGTGTCGTCCGCAAACTTCACAATGATGTTGGAGTTGTTAGTGGCCGTGCAGTCGTGAGTGTAGAGTGAGTACAGGAGAGGGCTCAGTACACACCCCTGTGGAGCACCAGTGTTCAGTGTGATGGGGATGAGGTGGTGCTGCCCAGTCTGACCACTTGGCGTCTGTCAGACAGGAAGTTAAGGATCCAGCTGCAGAGGGAGCTGCTCAGTCCTAGATCCTGCAGTTTCCTGTCCAGCTTCGAGGGAACGATGGTGTTGAATGCTGAGCTGTAATCTACAAACAGCATTCTCACATACGTGTCTCTCTTCTCCAGGTGTGACAGGGCAGCATGGAGTGTCAGGGCTATGGCATCATCAGTGGACCTGTTGTGGCGGTATGCGAACTGTAGAGGGTCCAGTGAGTCGGGTAGTGCGGAGCAGATGAAGTCCCTGACCAGCTTCTCAAGCATTTGCTCACGATGGGGGTCAGGGCTACAGGTCGCCAGTCGTTCAATGATGAGATGGTGGAGGATTTGGGTACAGGGACGATGGTGGCCATTTTGAAGCAGGCTGGGACTACAGACAGAGAGAGGGAAGGTTGAAGATATGTGTAAACACTCCAGCCAGCTGAGCCGCGCATGACTTGAGGACGCGGCCGGGGATCCCGTCCGGACCAGTAGCTTTGCGTGGGTTCACTCTCCTGAAGTACCTCCGCACATCCTCCTCAGACACAGTGTGCGCACTGACGTCATCCGCGGTGCGCACACTGTCCGGTCTCCTGGTGTTCGCTGTGTCGAATCTAGCGTAGAATACGTTTAGATCCTCACACAGAGAGGCCGTGGTCTGCGGTGTGCTGGTTTTCCTCTAAAGTCTGTGATCGTGTTTAGTCCCTGCCACATACTCCGAGGGTTGTCAAACTGTTGCTCCACCCTGTCCCTGTACTCACGTTTGGCTGCTTTGATCGTCTTCCGGAGTTGGTAATGTGCGTGTTTGTAGTCCGATGTGTTCGCGGAGGCAAAAGCGGTGCTCCGTGCCGCTAGCGCCGTGCGAACATCTCCGTTAATCCAGGGTTTTGATTTGGGAAGGATTTAACTGTTCCGGATGGGACGACATCTTCCACGCATTTTCTGATAAATCCACAGACTGAGTCTGTGTATTCATCGATGTCTTTAGCAGCCACGTGAAACATTTCCCAGTCCGCGTGATCAAAACAGTCCCGCAGCGTAGACTCCGATTGGTCCGACCAACGATGCACCGCCCTCAGGGTTGGAGCTTCCTGTTTCAGCTTCTGCCTGTAGGCGGGTAGAAGCAGGATGGAGCGGTGATCTGATTGGCCGAATGGGGCGCGGGGAGGGCTTTGTACGCATCCCGGAAAGAGGTGTAGCAGTGGTCAAGAAGCCGGTCTCCACGAGTGTTGAAATGGATGTGTTGGTGGAGTTTTGGTGAGACTTTCTTCAGGTTACCCTTATTAAAGTCCCCGGTCGTGATAAACGCCGCCTCTGGGTGTGAGGTTTCCTCACTGCTGATCGCGCTGTACAGTTCCCTGAGTGCTCGGTCAGTGTCGGCTTGTGGGGAATGTAAACAGCCGTAATAATCACTGCTGTAAATTCCTCGGTAGCCAGAATGGCCGGCACTTAACCATCAGGTACTCCAGGTCCGGTGAGCAGAAGGATTTGACCGGTGCACGTTCGCATAATCACACCAGCTGTTGTTGATCATGAAACACACACCACCGCCTCTGCTTTTCCCAGTAAGCTCCTGTGACCTGTCCGCGCGGTGCACAGAGAACCCCGTAGTTGTACTGCGGAGTCCGGTACCTTGTCCGATAGCCAGGTTTCTGTGAGGCAGATCACGCAGCAGTCCCGCATCTCTCGCTGGAATGAGATCCGTGCCCGAAGCTCGCACAGCTTGTTCTCCAGAGACTGCACATTAGCCAGTAATAAGCTGGGTAACGGTGGTCTGTTAGTGCGCCGTCTCAGTCGAACCAGAACGCCAGATCTTCTCCCTCTGCGTCGGCGCGCTGCGGCCTCCACGGGCCCAGAACAAAGGCGTCTCAGGTGAGATGAATGGGGGTCTGCAAACGGAGGTCCGTGTTGCAAAACTTGAACTCCGGAAAGTGATGAGAAAGTCCGTCTTTTATGTCCAGTAAGGTTTGTCGGTCGTACACAAGGAGACATGTGCTACTCGTGAAAAAATAAAGAAAAAGTAAAATTAAAATTATTTAAAGGGAAGCAAGAAGTTCTTTGTTACTGCTCGATGCTCAGGTGGTGGCATCCTGATTAAGTGAGTGCCTAATAGTTTGAGTGATATTTCAATCACACAACCGATAATCAGGATGAACGTGGACTGATCTGACCAAAGACTTTGGATGATAATGGAGGACGACTGGTGATTTGGCCCGAGATCAGATGGGTCAAGGTCGACTCCTCATCTATAAAATCACTCTTTTCTGTAAAAGCCGCAAACAGAGTCCCAATATAAATGCTACGCAGCTGTTGTACTGCCACCTGAAAAGAAAACTTCCCCCTCAGCGCGTCGTGTCTCCGAGTTTGGAGATTAGGAAGGAAGAAACCTTGATGAGGTATTGTCAGCATTGTGTTGGCTTTACTGTAATGTGCTAAATACATTACACAGCACCAAATCTTGGCTCTTGAGCCAAGTTGGGTCATGGAAAGCTACCAAAAAACTACCAGGCGTTGATAAGAAACAATCGGGGTGAAAGTCCACGCAGAGAAGGTTCAAGTGAAAGTTTAATTAGCTACATTTTATTGACGTTTATTGACCAAGTGGCTTTTACAAAGACACTGAAACGTTCCACTGCGTCATCGTTATACATATGAAAGCCGACAATTAGTATCGGCATTGATTGATATCTCTCTGTCATTCTTTATGCTGACTAAGTGCTCAAAGATGGTGGGATGAAGAGCTAGAAGACATAATAAATACTTGCTCATATTTGCTTCACAAAGAGCCGAATTAATAACAAAATTTTAAAAATGGCATCTTTGGGTAACCCGATAAAATATCCAGCTGTTACATTTGTAACACCTGTTCCCTTTTAAGCCTTTTTATCCATAAAACAGTAATAACAACCAAATATTATGACCTTCACCTCTCAGCGATCGCGCTGACATAGCTTACACTGTTTTCTCTTCATGACGCAAGTGGCTAATAGTGGCGCTCTCTCCGACGCTGTAATTGGCCAACTTTTCTGTGGTGTCGGCTGTGAGTTTCACAATGTTTGCACAACAACAATAGCGAGGCAACCATTTAGAAAAGTGTGATTTTTATTTTTTATATTTATATATAGACCATTTCCTGTTACCATTTATAATAAAGTGAATAGACTTAATAACATCATTTATATATAAAAGAAATCAATTGTATAACTTTTTGGGGGGTCAAGTAAGTTTTTTCCTATTAAAAATTTTGAAAAAGCAGTTTAATGATGACTTTTCCGTTAAAGAAGCAAGTTGCTGTGAGTGCGTTGATGTAAAGTTTTCACTTTGAATGCACCAGCTCTGGGCCGATATCAAGTTATCTAATAACAGCTTCACCAGTGGCTGATTCCAGTCCATATTTCTGCTGTTGGTTGTTTCTGCTGTAACCAATAGCTGACCCATTTTACAGTCTTTGAGCAGTTGAATGCGTTTTTGAATGTCAGCCAACTTAAAGTTCATGCAACATGGTGGCTTTATTTGCGGAAATGCTGGCGTAAGTTCACAGGGTTCACACTGGGTGATGTATCAGTGCAAGCACATTTTGACATTTGATTACCAGAAAATGCTACATGCTTATTTTTGATTGATTATAGTTGAACTGGTAATTAACAAATCATCCAACCCAACATGTAACAGCCTACCAGTGTTAGGTTGTATAGAAGGTTGTGCAGACTAGAGTTTGAGGGGCTAACGTTAGTCAGTGGAGGTGCATCTGTACCTTATGGGGGGTTTTCTTAGAGGCTGGGTGCACATGTGCATACAGACACATGCATGTGTGTGTGTGTAGGTGTGTGTGTTCTGCCTGGGTCTGTCTCTGTCTGCCTCTTCACATTTGTCTCTCACGTGAACGCGGCTGGGGTTTCCTGCAGCATGCCGGGCCATGTGACGGACACATGCAGGCGTCGTGTGCAGCGCTGAGCTGCAAACAGGAGCTTGTCACGGCATGAAACCTGCCTGCTTCTCTTGTCCTCCCTCCGTCTCTCACTCACTCTCACTTTCACGCTCCCCACCTCTCCTTCCCTCCCTACAATGCTGTCCACTTCCTGTCCAGTCTTCCTCTCCCTCCCTCGCCGGGCTCAGCTCTAAAACAGCCTCGGACTCAGAGCCAAGGCACAGACTGTACCCTGCAGAGATCACATGGACTCGGGTGTGCTTCGGTCACGTGAGCGCAATATTGTTCCAGCTCAGCGAGTCTAGTCTCGTCTAACCAGCCACACTGCCACCGTCATCTAGTGATACAAGCAGCTGATAAGTTATCACAAGCAACAAACAAATAAAAGAGAGGGGGATGCTTTTCCTCAAGCTAGCGGTTGGTTCAGAAGATGGACTCTGCTACGCTGTTGGCAGGAGGCAAAGGGGAAATCAGATCTAGGAGGGGTCAAAGGATGTGTTGTGGCGCATTCCACTAAGTTATGAAAGGTGGCTTGATGAGGGGGAGAAATGAGCCACGGTCAAGGAGCTAAATGTGGAGTTAATGTATCCATCAGCATGTAGAAACAATCAGTGTATAAGCATAATTACCAGACCTGAGCTCTGAAAAATATCTCTCCGCTTTGTTGTTGTGGCCAGTTTCCGCTGGTCTCGTGGAAATGGTAGCTTTCCTCTGCAGGACCAGCCCGTCCTGCATGAGTGGCCTCGAGGAATGAAGTCCTGTTGACTTACAAGACACGAAGACAAACAAAATCTACGCGCTTATTATAATGAACTCTTAATACCGCTGATTTCACTGATTGTCTATATCTCAAGGAAGTCAACTCTCAACACAACACACAGTGTGTTGTGTTCTCAAGATGTGCAAATACATGGTTTATCTTCTAAAAGGAAAAAAAGTGGTTTCCTTAGACAGCTGTAGTAGATTGTGCTCGGGGTGTGGTGGGTGCACGGTCTTAAGGGAACTTTCAATTTGGTGCTTTGCTGTAATTTTAATAGTTTTTAGACAACAATGGAGCCCCATGGCCCAGAGGTATAATTAATATCTGATTTAGGACACTTTAGTCACATTTGTTTTGAGTTGATGCATTTTTTTTACCTTGTCACCAGGATTTTTATGTCATGCAAAGAACTTTGGACTCTGCCAGCTTAAAGAAACATAATTTAAAGCCAAAATGGAGGAACAGCACTTGTGCCCTTTAACGGTTTTGCACAGTATCGAGCGGCTGCTGTTGGGTTCGTGTCACTCCGAGGTCAGAGTTCTGCTGCACTTCCATCCCCGCACACAGATATGACCGGCAGCTCCGCTTATCGCCGACCGCCGTGTTATCACCCACGCAGCCACATGATTACACTCACAGTAAGCTCGATACGATCATTTAGCGTGACAACGGCCTGTAACCAGCAGCGCACCGAAAGAGATAAAGTACACAAAGGAAAACAAGTTCCACAGGTATTTCTCAGACAGACGGGCTCAATCCCGCTTTCACACAGCTTTTTATAAGACAGACTACCTTTCATGCCTTGTTAATTTTAGATTTCCTGGTCAGGGAGGGAACTATTTTGTGCATCCACATTCAACTACTTCCTCTCCCCTGGAATGTGCGGTCCATTAGTTTAGGATACTGCAGGTCAATGAACGGGCTTGTGAAACCAACTGTGTTGTAACTCCGGTAATTAGGAGATCCCAGTGGCTCGTAAAGGTGATTAGGGCGAGGTTGGCTATTTGCAGGTTGGCAGACAAACTCCAGTTTTAGTTGGTAAGAGGCTTTGCTCTCCAGCAGGGCTCGGTTTATGAATGGTGGGAGGAGAGTTCAGCTATTTGTATCTTAGCTTACAGACAGATTTATCTCTACTCTGGAAACGGTGACTCTTCTTACCGACTCGACCTTAGTTGGCTTGCTAAAAGATATTATTAAAAACACCTTATTCACCAAACAAGTCATCAGTATTGCTTGTCGTCTAGCCCGCAGCCTTTATCTCAGATTGAGGGGTTTTTTTTTAAGTATCTATACTCATAATTATAACTTTGAAAATTGAGGAAAAAAAAAACACAATGCCATGATGGACCAACAGGGGGCTACAGCCCACATTTTGGGACCATAGCAAAAAGTATGTTGACATATCAAAAGCAGGTATTAAATCTGTTCTTTTTTATTATATAATTCTAGTTTTTTCAAATAGGTTTAATGCTGAATTTTCAAGAAAGTTAATAACAAGGTTGAAGATATCCAACTGTAACCATTCCCAGAAGAAAATGCCAGAGAAAATTCCCTTTTCCTCAGATTTATGAGCTGATAATCGGTCATTTTAATACTCCTGCATCGTTTTTCCAAACAAACCTGCTTCGATGTTGTTTTCCTTTTAGTTTCTATGTGAAATCCGAAGCAGGGTGGCTACTCTCTTGAGGTTTTCTTGTCATGTGATGAAGGAACCATCACTTCCTGTGGTTGGGACGGAGCTCAAGGATTCAGTCTGTTTCTGTTTTAAATGCAAGTGTTCTCAAATCTCTGTGGCATCCAAAAGCACAAAGCGGTGTGACTGTGTGGATGCTGGATGAAGGTCTGCAGCATTCATTGGCCGCCCTGGCCACTCACAAGTCCAACAATTTGGGTCATGATGTATGAGCTGCCAGTGGATCGGCAGCTCGTGGGAATGTAGGCCGCTGTGAGTCGCTTTATGTGCTGTTTCATTTGCGCTCAGTGTTTGTTTTTTTTTTTCTAAGTGGGGAATACAAATGGGGTTTTTAATCACAAAACTAATTAGTGCTAATGTGATGAATCACTCAGTAATTGTTCAGTGAACTGGACTCGTTGGCCCTCAGCTTGAGATCGGTCGGAGAAGTCTCACACGACAGGCAGGTAGAGATGAAGTCCCACAGATCTTTGAGGGGGGGTTGAGATCAGCTGAAAGGAACTGCTGATAGCTTTCAAGATGGTTTGTAGAAGTGAGGCCTGTGTGTGTGTGTGTTTCTTTTTCCTTTTAAAGCTTGTGTGATTGCACCACCTGCTGGGCAAATGAGGCACAAAGATTTTTTTCCATAAAAGTAGCCGCCTGTCCTCAAGTCAAAGCCTGACGTTTCCTCCAGGAGCTGCTCTAAGATGTGTGCATTCAGAGGAGAGAAAGAGCGTCCTCCTTTGTCCTCTGTCCAGCTTTAGAGCTTCTGATTGGGCCTCACTCGTGTTGCATAGCTGCTTGCTTTAAAGAGAAGTACAACTTAGAATTATAAGGGCGCTGTTTCTGCCAAAATTAGAGGTGCTTACTGTTTAGCTCCTGCTGATTTCAAATCACAAAAGGTTTTCAACATGTAGCTCTTGCTGAGAGAATTGCATGCTTCTGTACACTTACTTACAGCTAATGTGTCTAACTTTTGTCCTCAGCACTGCCCTCAGCCCGGGACACCCCCAGCCCCATCGACCCAGAGTCCATTCAGGTGCCCGTGACCTACGAGCCCGACCCAGCAGACCTGGCTCTGTCCAGCGTGCCGGGCCAGGAGATGTTTGATCCGAGGAAACGCAAGTTCTCTGCCGAAGAGCTGAAGCCGCAGCCGATGATCAAAAAAGCCCGCAAGGTCTTCATCCCCGAAGACCTGAAGGTGACCCGCTGCTCCGTCTCTTTGTGTTTGTGTTTATAGCCGTGTGAGATCAGATTTCATGTTCTGGCTGAAAAGCCGTTATGTAAAAATTCTGAAGCAAGTTAAACAATGAGGGGGAGGAAGACTTTTGATCTATAAGCAAAACAATCTGTGTTCTTAAATTCAAGTGATGCTTAAAAAAAAAGATAATGGCTACATTAAAAATTCAAGTTGGAGATAATATTTACATACAATTAAAAAAAAGGTTTTGCATTTAAAATGTAGGACTGGGGATCATTTAAATTTATTGAGTATAGCAATTTTGCAGGAGGTTTTACACCTAAATCCTGGATGAGCCCCCAATTATTTCTCCAAATATATTTATAAATATTTATTTTACTGAAAAGGAATAAACATGAAATCTGTAGGTCTGCATTAACGGTGTAAAGTGATACATGTATGAGTCGTGCATGAGCAGCAAAACTAAACTATAATTCGAACAGTAACGGGTTTCTGTTCTCACAGACAGAGAGGTATGTTTGAGATAACTATATTAGGAATATCCCCTATTTATGACATCATACAGAGCCAAAAGTAGAATAAAAAGGTGCTAAAACTTTAGTGTTTAGATCATCATTATTTGTGAGCATGTTTAATATGAGCATTCACCCTTTTAACTTTGTACAAATGACAGAAAATAATGAAAAGCAAAATAATTAAACCTGTTGTTTTTCGACCCTTTCAGCAGTTAGAATAAATCACTGTCCCCTCCTAGTGGCTGGATCAGGAACAGCCATCACATTCAGCGCTGTGTTTACTGTTTTTTAGCTCAGACTCTTAACCTCCCACCCTGTCCCCACTGTTCTCTGCAGGATGATAAGTACTGGGCCCGGCGCAGAAAGAACAACGTGGCAGCCAAGCGGTCAAGGGATGCCCGGAGGCTGAAGGAGAACCAGATTGCCATCCGCGCCTCTTTCCTGGAGAAGGAGAACGCCGCTCTCCGCATGGAGGTAGCGGACTTGAGGAAGGAGCTGGGCCGCTGCAAGAACATTCTGGCTAAATACGAGGCCCGGCACGGGCCCCTGTGAGCCCTCAAATCCCCACCCTGCCCATCCAGCACCACCACCATACCCCCTCCTTCCACCTGACACCCAGTCTACTCACCAGACCTCCCTTCCCCTCAAGTTTGAAGGACAATGTGTCTCTTTTGGTGGCACTGAATTTCCCCCCCCCCCAGTACCCCTGCACCTTGACCCCCTTCTCCTCCCACACCAACACACACCTGTATGATTCTGGTATTGTTGACTTCTATCATAAGCTTCAATTTGTCTGTACCTTCTTTTAATTTCTGTACACATTGTTTGACTAAATATATATACATATACATGGATAATGATATATATATATTTACACCTGCATACTTCCCACTTTAATGTACTGTGAGGAGTCATGAGCCAACCCACCAGCTGAATCCCCCCGCCTGCTACCTTCCACCTTTTGAGAAATGATGCCATGCTGTTTGTTGTTCACTTTCATACCGATTTTATACGTGACATCAGGACTGAAAACTGTCGTTTCCTTTCTTCTTCGTGTCCCCATAATGAGTTTAAGCGCCCGCTTCTAGCTTCAAACTTGCGTTTTGTTTTTGTTTTTTTAAGCCCTGTTAAAGTTGTCTTCTTCTGTTAACAACGTCATCTCTTTTTTTTGTTGATGTTGTATTTTAGTTGGGTAACTCCCCCCCCCACGTAAAGAAAACATGTCTCTTCCTCTGCAGTCATGCTCATTTTTCTTTTCTTCATCTCTCTCGGACACTGAGCAATAATTCCTGTCCACCGCTAACCCGACACCAACACAAGCATCTCTCAGCTCCGCCTTCTCTCCACATCGCATCCTAGCTCACCTCCGTTAACTAAGCTAACGTTAGTTGACGTCTGCACTAATGCGTGTCTCACAATCTGATCCAGTGCAATGTTTCCACTCGCTCAATTTCCTCTGACTCATATTTATCTACCTTTTATTTCTCAGATGGAAGATTGTTGTTTTGAGAAAAAAAAAATATATATATATATACATATATATATTTCTGTTGATATAACTGTTAGTATTAATACTACTCTTGACATTGATGTTGTTTAGCCTCCTTGTTTTTCAGATTTAAGCATGATTTCTTTGACAGAATGAAAAGCTCTTCGCAGTTATTTTCTCCTTTTTTTTTTTTCCTTTTTTTTGTTTTGTTTTTGCAAAGTTGTCGATAATTCTTTTTGCTTCTGTTCAACTTAGCATGATTAATATGAGTGTTTTTACTTTAGAAATCAATCCAGATGTCTGTAGTCTCTCCTCATAGCTCTATGTTTGCCTTCTTTTAAAGATGGCTGTATGAATGTAAAAGGTGTTGACAAAACGAGTTGGATGGTGTTGTCCAATACTGTGGTTAACCCAATCGATTTGTTTACTGCAGACCAAACGATTCACAACAGAGATGATATATTGGTTACAAGAGATATGTTTATATAGACCTATTCTATAAGTTGTTCTTTTTGTACAGTATTTTTCCTATACATTACTGAACTATGTATTTTAAAGGCACAACAGATCCAGAAAATAATTAAAGAATACAAATGTATAACTCAAAGACAAATGCATATAGTGGTATTTTGATATTCTGTAACAGGTAGGATGTGGTAGATTTACAGAGATTTGTGGACATCCAGCGGCACCCAAAAAGCTCCCGGGCATTATTAGTATCGTTATTATTATGACACTCTGGCTTGTGTAGGTGCCACGTTTAGGCTCCCATATTAATCTCATGTAACTCAAAAGAAGCAGACGGTGTAAATGTGGTTCAGAAGAGAGACTTGGGCCCGCACGCGCTCACCGCGGTCAGCGTCACGGCCTCCCCGGGGATCCGAAGCTGCCCCTGAGCAAGCTTTTAATTGAATTTCCTGCTACATAATGAAACTCTTCACACAGCTCGTTGGTTTTCTTCTTCGATGGGATGAAGTTACTATGAAGGAAGGGAAATCTGTCGCTGGTTACTCTTGCTGCTCCGTGTGATTGGTTCCTTTGGCCAATGCACTTGTAGCGTGTCCCGAACCTGAGTGATGGACACTGAGAAGCTTTTTTTTCTGCTTCTTCTTCTTTAAACAAAAGCTGACAGTGAAGATCTACAACGTTGTTGTAGTGTAGAAATTTCCTGGCATTCAGTCCAATGCTGAAGCTTCAGCTCATTTGTATGGAGGTTCAGATGTGCCAGCATTAAAATGAAATTATTTATGGAATTGGTTAACACCTGATTTTGTTTCCTCATATCTGTGATTTGAATAACTTTGCAGATTTTTTTCTGCAATGGATCACTTGGTAACAAAATCACCACTTTTTTCCTCCTTATCCTGGTTTTTCTACACGTAATAAATTCAGTTTGTGGTTTTATGTGCTGGAGTATTGGAGATGATATTCCCAAATATGGAATTGTTCATGTAATCCAGCATGTATGGCATTTTCCACATGAATAATGTTACATTCCCGCATTTTTAACACAACTCACATTTTTGTTGACATAAAAAAAAAAAAAAGGTTAAAGTCTAATTTATCTATTTGCATTTTGAAAGTAAGTAAATCTTCATAATTGGTAAACAGAACTTTGATTTGAGTAAATGATTTTATTTTCTGACTGGCATCCCTGGACTTGTTATCTTTGTGGTGACGTGTTGAAATTTTAGTCGGGAATTTCCATTTTGGAAGAAAAAAGGAACAACCCCAAAAAAGGCCGATATCCGCCCAGTAAAACAAAACTCACACATTCCAGCCTCAGCACCAGAGTCTGTTGAACGTAATCTATCTGATCCAAAGGTGTGCGCGATGTAAAATGATTATTTTGTAACTGTAAACTATCATCTCAGTGCTTTAGCGCTTTAGACGTTTCCTTCTCCATCTTAGCTGCACAGGCACACGGGAGAGCGTAAACAGAGACTGGAACGATGCCTCCTCTCCGGAGCACCTTTCTATGAAATCGTATGCCGTGCGTGTATATATAAATACAGGAAAAAGCCAATAATGAATCCACATGTATCCCAAAATGACCTCACTGTCAAGTGATTTCACTACCTCACCCGGAAATGTTAACCATAATCCTGAGTCTATTCCAGTGCCTTGAATACACCGACTGTTTCCCAGTCTCTCAGCAATGTAAAGTTTTCATCGCAGCACCACTTGGATAGGTTCAGATCTGCACTAAAGGGCTTCTTAGTGCATCAAAATATCTCCACATTATATACACTAATAACTCTCTCATTTCTTATTTTGGACATTACACCAGAATTGTAACCATTGTATTCATGGCAACACCAAAAGACTGTTTCAGAGTGTGCGGCTTACAGGAGTACTCGGTCTTGCTTGTCATGGAATGGATGCATAACATTTACTTGTGCTGTTCAGCCTCAGCCTCTCTGTACATTGTAGTGTCTAATAAAATCCCAGTGCTTTTCTGCTTTGTCCTATTTTTCTGCCCGATTACAAAAGATCGCAGACATTTGGTAAGAGGCCGTGTGGCACTGAACTCTGGGTCAGGCTCGTTATCAAAAACATGTTTTCTGATGTTAATTTGTGACTTTTACAGCTTCTTTATGCCTGACATGAAAAGCATCAGACAGGGACGTGATTGTTACTACTGGAAAAAAAAAGTGGGGTAAATGCTCTGTTGACCAATCACATTTGAGCAGGCTGTGACCAGTTCTGTGACAATAAATTATTTATTTTTTTTCTTTATGTCAGCATCCAAAACTGAAAGAGAGCAAGAAAGCCTTAGCCTGGATATCCATGATCCAGTAACTACCCTGAAAACCCAGTAAAACTGAGAAACTAAGTAAAGAATCAATCGGTTAAATATTTATTTAAATAAAAACTAGAAAAATATACTTTTGATGAGTAGTTTTAAAGTAAATTGATCTGCACATCAATCTTTTCTTCAAAAGCACTCAATACATGCTTTGTGCGCTTATACATCATTTACTTGATCTGAAAAGTGGCGAAGCAAGTAAAGCCTCCACTCCGAGGTGCTGGTTTAGCTCAGTGCGTTGAGGGGGCGCCCACATGCCATAGGGCTGAGAAAGGCCGGCCCGGGTTTGCATCCAACCCGCGGCCCTTTGCTACATGTCTGCCCCCATTTTCCTGTCGTTTCTTCGCTGATCTATCTAATAAAGCTGGAATAAAAAAAGACTCCACTCTGAGCACTTCCTGAACGACCAGCTTCCTTGTCCCATATCTCAGACACTCGTCGGCAGAGGCTCAACTCATCCTCTTCGAGCCACGATCTGATTCTTTGGGTCACTGGGTGTAGGTGAGGGTGGAAATGTAAATCACCCAGTAGATGGGACCATTAGGATCACAGGATCAGATTAGGTCAGAGATATTTCCTGATTAAGGCTACGTCCACACGTACACGGGTATTTTTGAAAACGGAGATTTTCCGTTTTCGTTTTAAAAAATAATCCCGTCCACACGTAAACGCAGAAATGAAGGAAAACGCTGCTAGGAGCATGCCAAAGCAACAGGTGGCGATATATTCCTAACCGTGTAGAAATGTTGGCCAATCAGAAGTCTAGAAGCCTTGGTAGGAAATAGTAAACAAAGATGGGGCATAGAAGCAGAAGCGAGTCGTATGTGTGGAGGGACAGTAACTGTGTGTGTATATGTAAGCATTTAAACACTGCAGAGAGTACAATTAACAGTATTGTAGAAATTCATTTCACCGAAACAAAACGTGGCGCACAGTGTGACGTCAAAAGAGGCGCACACCTTTGACGCTGCGTTTTCTCCGTTTTTCTTGTCCACACGTAAATGCAAAAACGGAGTTTTCGAAAATATCCACCCTGGCAGGCGTTTTTAAAACTCTCCGTTTTCAGTGACTGAAAACGCCGTTTACGTGTGGACGAAAGGTGCAAACGCATAGAAAAATCTGCGTTTTCAAAAATGGCTACGTCCACACTAATGCGTTTTCGTTTGAAAACGCATCGTTTTCTCTCCGTTTCGGCCTCCCGTCCACGGCGTTTTCCCCAATAAAAAACGCAGCGTTTCGGAAACGCTCTCGAAAACGCATACATTTCGAAACGGAGCTGTCCCGTCGCAGTGTGGACGCTCGAAAACGCAGACTTTCTAAAACGAGGATACATTTTAGTCATGTGATGCAGACATGTGACCAATTAAACAAAGATAGCGCAGGGTATTATACAGCAGTTGTTTTGATTGCTCTCAATTTTTTGACAGCCCTAAAAAAAGATTAATATCAGTCTGTACATGCTCCAGACAGCTTTTCTTCAAATTCTTTCTCACTCGCTTTTGCGCATGCGCAGGACTGGAACGTAAGCGTTTTCGGCCGTTTCAATGTGGACGCACAACTCAGTGAAAACGACTGAAAACGCTAGTGTGGACGCGGAGCGTTTTCAGACGAAAACGCCGTTTTCAAATCTATCCGGGCCTAGTGTGGAAGAGGAACTGGGCTAATTCTGAACGACACTATTGTACAGCTGCTTTGTGTGAAGAGAAATGATGCTTTGTGTCTAAAAAACACAATGATCCTATCGTTATTGAAAGAAACAACGTAATGTAAATATCACACCGAATACTAAATCCTGTTTGGATTCGTGCTTCAGGGCCTTTTCTTTGAAGGGTTGGTGACTTCATGGTTTTTGAATCTCTTTTTAAAATTATGATCATAAAAGTTTAAATTAATAATTTTAAGTGTATAAATTAGGTTTGATACTCACTACCAACAATATATTTGTAGCACAAAGAAGTAAAAGTTGTGACATTAGCACTGAATATTATATAATTGATAATTATGCAGACTCTGGGGCTTTCTTTTTTAAAGCAGAATTACATTTATCTGTTGTAGAGGGATATTTAAAAAAAAAAACCCAGCAGCAGTCTAAATGAAGAGCCTGAGATGTGCTCGTCTAAATCCGCTTAGAAACTCAATAAAGGCAGATTCTAGTTTCTTTTGTATTGAGCGTCTAATGAGAGCTGGATTAAACACAGACAGTCAGTGCAAAGTGAATCTAAGTGGAAACCTGAAGGAGATGCAGACGTAGGGTTTCCTCGTTTTTTTATTCTCACATCAGAAGAAGATACTTTGTAGAGTGGAGAAGCATTCATGGTTATGCAGCACCGTTAACAGCCAACAGAAGATATGAGAAGAATTTTGTTTCCCCTGCAAAGGCCAGGAGCACGTCATTAACAGAGCAAAGAAGAGAATATACAACATTACAAAACAGTGGTTAAGGAAATCATTTGGAGAAAAAAACAAAAACAATCATTCAGCTCCAGACATCACTAAGAGGAAAGCAACAGGACTATAAGTGTACAAATCAGGAGCCGTGAAGCTAATTTACAAAACCAGCAGCATGAGACAAAGACAGGAACACGAGGATTTCCCCACTGATCAGACCCTTCCAAAGACTGCAGACGGGGAACTCTGCTCAAACCTGAGCAGTCAGTGAAAACAAATGTAATACTGGACCACAGTACAAAGGTCGTGCATACAAATACTGTTCACATTACAGAGAAAGTGGAAAAAATTAATTCTGTCTCCTTTATCCACCTCACCTGATTTTTCTCTCATCGTTTGGCTCATTACCAAAAATCCCACCTTGCCTGAGTCAAACTGAAATAGCATGAATCGCTTTCATTACGCCTGCCCACCAGCAGGGGGCGCCAACTACTTAGAAAAGAAACTGGTTCTCTGAAAACTGCATCTGGTCACAGAAATGAAGCGCTGTGCATTAGAAAAAAAAAAAAAGTGCAAATGTGAATCAGATGGATTTAAAACATCACTGTAACTTTACAGAAAGCAAAAAAAACCCCAAACATCTCCATGTGTTCACAAAACGGTATCAGCAGAATACACCGAAGCACTGAGCGGCTCTACACACTGTACATGTGTAACTACTGAGAAGAGTTTTCAATGTCGGCTTTTTTGGCATTGAACGTGTGGTTAGATCACTACTTTGCTTCTTGTTTGATCAAGTTTAAATCAGTTTTCCATTTGAAGAAATGCTTCAGTTTAGACAACATTACAGACCTTTGGCTTCTGTTAAATAAAAGTTAAATTCAGCTCCTACATTAACACTAACGTCTGATATAACATCATATAAGAGCTACTGATCAGAGCAGATATTTAGCACCTCACTCGATATCCTCCCTCATGTTCAAAACACTGAAACGGATCAATCTCCGAGTTTTGACACTCAAATAACCCCTGAAGTGGAATGTGACAGACTTCAAGTGATACAAAAGACGGCTATCAAATTTCTCAAATACTCTTTCAAATACTTATGAATGTGCCAAGGTCAACAGCAAGTGTAAAAGTTCAAAATTCCCTTCCTCACTGTCAAAGGATTTTATTTTTTTTTTATTTTTACAAAACAGCTATAAAGTAGCTTTTGCTTATTGGCTTAAAAATCTGTTTTCCTTGTTAGAAAACAGTAAACAATTCACGGTCATTGTTTTCGTAAACCTTACGGCTGTCGTTGCAGCTTCAGCGGGCAGTCGAGGGAGTCGGCCCGCGCTCGGTTCGAGAGCACGAGTGTGGCACGACGGGAAGCGCCCTGTCCGAGGTCGCGATCACGAGTCGAGGAGGGTGTCGGAGCTGGGAGCATTGTAGAGGTACTTCCAGATGGCGTAGTAGTGCACTGCCGCCGCCAGCGCCACGAACATGTGCCAGATGGCGTGGGCGAATGGGATGACGCCATCGCTCTTGAAGAAGAAGACACCGAGGCAGTAGATGAGTCCTCCACAGGCCAGCTCGCTAAGCCCGTCTGTGTTGCTCTGCAGAAACACACAAAAATGGATACATGTAACATATTCATAAAACATTGCTGTTTAAAACACATTCCTGACTGTGCACTGATTGGTTGAATCAGTACAACCTGTCCAGTGAGCAGGCCAGTAGGGAAGAATCGGGCAACTGGTTTGAAGCAGCTAAACCCTAAAAATGAGATTGAGTAAACTGTTTTTTGTAAGCGCATTGTGGAGGGCGTCGTTTTCACGGACGGAAGACAAAGTCAAAAATAACTTTGCAAGAATGACTCGCTACACCTGAACAGCTAACCCAAGTGTGCAGGACATAACAGGAGCCAATGGACATAATGAAATATCAGAAAGTGGACAAAAACCCACAGAGCACCACAAAATCCTGCAAAATATTAACAATAAAACATGCAGCATGCACTGAAAAGGATTACTGAGATATGTGACTGAGACCAGTAGAAGCAGAGATTAAAACAAAGACGAGGCGCCACAGCGGGATTCAAAAATTATTTTTACAGCCCTGAATTGTTTTATACGAATCATTAAAACACAAAGAAAACTTTAAATGCATCGTTTGTTTTCTGTGAACTCTTGTCAAACACTCTAAAGAGGAAGTAAGACACACTGCTAACACCTCCACCCTGCAGCTGCCGCATGTTCTGTTTATCTGCTGAGACGAAGAAGTGATGTGAGGCTTTAAGACTTAAGCTGAATGTGATTGTGCTTGTATTAATAAAAATATATATTACCATTGATGTCACCACAGATGCGGGAAAAAATCCCATCGTCAAATAGAAGGCCAGCTCAACGAGTTTATACCTGTGGAGACAAAAAAAAGAAAAAAAGCGTGTTTACGAGGTCTGCAAAGGAAATGTGAAACACAAGCAAGGCGGGGAGATGTTAACCTCAAACTGTAAGAGTGAAAAAAAATATTCATACTGCATTTATATAATCTCGTTAAAGTAGATTTAAAAAAAAAAAAATAAAAAATTAAATAAATATATATAAAACATAAAAATAAAAAAAGTTTGAAAGAAAAGTTTCAGCTTGCTTCTCAGCGACTCGAGCTACTTTATCTTATCATAAATCACCACAAGATGCGGTTCAATGACAAAAACTAACAGACATAAGAAAACAATGTTTATCCTCGTTGACTCGGTTGGACAATCCGGCTCAGCTATTGTTGTGGAAACCTGCAGGGGACAATATTTAGGGCATGAAAGGCGATGCGGGCCCATTACCGTGACTGAACGCAAACAATGAGATGGAAGACAGACAGCTCGTCAAACCTGCCCGAAAACCTGCACAAATCTGCAAGATCTGACACAGGCGGCGTTTGGAGGACGTGACAAAGTGAAATCATGAGACAAACGGATTTTTGGGCATGAGTGTAGAGTTTTGAGACATGTTTTGTATCCAGGGAAGAGTTTCGAAGGACTGTGGTTACTTCAGACTAACACAGAAAGACATATTTCTAGCTAGTGTGATTTTTCTTTCTTGGCTTTCTCAATAAAATGTAAAAAAGAATGAAGAGTGAAAAATACTTGGTGAGCTCACTGTGACATAAACTCACTTTTCATGGTAGTTGAAGACATAAATGGTTCCAGCAGCAGCCATGAGCCACACAAACCAGCGCATGTGTGCTGCGAGGGGGCCCAGTTCACGCAGGTTCAACCTGAATAAAGATGAGAACAAAATCCAAATGAGATCAAATTAGACCTCCGTGTACGACTCAAGTCCAGAGGAGTATATCATGCTCCCTGTCTGACACTCACCAAGGTGTGTAGGAGGCAGCAATGAAGAAATAGATGACCACTCTGTCACACATGTGAAAGCAATGCTCCACTGACCTGAAACAGACGACACTCAGGTTTATGCCTTTTTCCTCGACAAGCATCATTTTCAAGCTCACATAGGGGGAAACATTTCCGGCTAACAGGAAGTGAGATTGTGTTTCCATACCAGCAGTGAGTAATTTGCGAGTGTATGGAAATTATTGTCTGAGCAGGACAGACAAAGAACCACAAACAAAAAAAATAACAATGAGGTCACAGGTTATTTGTTTGCAGCGTGACGCAAATGCAAACAGAGTGAATTGGCTAACACGCTACAGGTAAACAAAAGAAGACGGGACATACGAGTCACCACACCAGGTCAACATTTCACGGTATCAAAGTATGAGAAGCATCACACCACACATGATAAAAAAAAGTAAAAGAATTAATGAAACGGAAAGAGCTTGGCATGAAGTGTGAAACCTCGTGAAGAACACAAACACGCTAAAGAAAGAAAAGCATGATGGCAACGGTGGAGTAACAGAGTAATGTTAGTTCCACTGAGGACAAGAATATCTTCTCTAGTGTTCATACTGATTGTGTCCACAATTACTCGATACACAGTAATGCTGTAATTCGCAGCAGCGTCTGAATATGTAGTATTATGTCCTGTGCAGTGAAAACCAGAGCAAAAATGATCGAAAAATGGCCGATGGATGAGAAGAAAGCTGGCAGCGAATAACTAGTATTTGTAAAGCAAAGCAATAAAGAATGATGATTTTATTCATTTAGCTCACACCAAACATCATATTTTAATTATTTAATAACAAGAAAACAAAGGAGTGACCAAACGTGTCTTTTCCAAAAAGCTCACGATATACGGAGACTGATCGTATGTATGAAAGCTTTTATTAGAACACTCACTCAAGCTAATACTTTAAATTCCATGAGATGACCTCAAGCACAGATTAGAAGTGGCCCATGAGGGTCTGTCTGCTTTTCATCACTTAAAATAGCCCCAGGTCTTTTTTTTATGGATGCACGAAGCAATGATGAGGACAGGAAGTCAGAGAAATGGCACAGAGAATATGGCCAATTTCCAAAAATAAAGGAGCCTGTGCAGACTAAACGCTCCACTTTGGAAACACTCGTTGTGTAAAGGATGGAACAAAACTATGACAAACACACACACACAAGTATTTATGGCATGAATCCTCTGCCTGAGTGCTTACTATTGCTTCAGTCCTCACCTCATGTGACTCTTCTTCCAGGTGATGATATGAAACACGGTGGAGACGAGGAAGAGGGCGCACAGGCCCATGCCGTACACCCAGGCCGTGATCCTCTCCCAGCGGTTGTCCGACAGACAGTGCAGCAGCGTCATCCCCACGAAGGCTGGCACGATGAGGAGCTGCAAGGATGAGGGAGAAATCACAAAATGAATAAATTATTAAGACATTGTAAGTTAGAGAGCAACTGTGAGATTACACGGAGGCATAAACAGTTTGGAGCCACTCACTGCATGGGTGTAGAAGTTTGCAGCATGCTCATAGCAGGTGGGCTGGTAGCGGCAGTTTGCAGAGGCCCGTCTGTTCATGAACCTGAAACACACACAAAAACAAACAGAACAAAACATTAAAAGTTATGAGACCCCACAGCACCTCACCAACAAACGCACCTTTCAGCATCTGCACTTTAAGAGGGGGCAATGTGGGTTTAATTACATCAGAGGGACAGCTCAGGTGGAGACAAAGTTAGATCTGTGAACGTCCCTAAAAAAGGATCCAAAAGAAGAACTTTTATGTAGACAATATGTGTACACTGAATTTAGTATTTTGATATGTTTTACATTTATTTATTCATTCATTCATTCTATCATCACATATTACACATCCTGTGCAAAACAATTAACATGAGTTACACGTTATATATGTGCCTGGCCTTTATTCTTATCACTGGAGCCATCCTTCCAAAAAAACAGAAATACCACCAAACAAATGAACAACAATATTCTCACATTTAACTCTTAGAAATTTTTGAAGTAAATTATGATTTTGCTTTAAACTTTATTTAACAATAAACCAAATCATCATAAGCAGTGGCTCAGTGTGATCATATTAAATAGTCTAGAATTAACAACAACATCTGCCATCAGCTTATTTTACTGTCTCCAAACCAAAAGATTTAAATTAAAATGACATATAACGCAGAAAATAGTGTAAGATGTAAGACGAAGCCAGAAAATGAGGCTCAATTTTTAACTAAATGTTCGAAAAATACTTAGCACTCGTAGACTGAGTTAGTAATGTTAAATCACAGTTTAGTTCCAGTTTGTTAAAATGTAAATGTTTCGATACTTCAAGGATTTAAAAGTGAAAGTTCCGTTTGTTTGTCTAAAACAGCTCTTTGCTAACGGCCAGTAGGAAGAGGAACCTAAACACTGAGTGCTTTATAAAAGTATGTAGCATTAAAATCTCCCTGTATTTTCTCCAATCTCATCCAGGCACAACCAAAAGAGCATTTTTCGTTTTTCAGATTTCCGCTTACCTCTGAAAGCTGTTCACACGCTTCATTCCGGTGTCTTTTTTTAACTGAGGGAAGCAACGAAAAAATGGACCACAGCCAGCAAAGTAAAGAGCAAAGGACCAGCTTTAAAGAGGGAGGGATAAAACAATAAACTGTCCTGACAAGCCAAAGGAAACGAAAGGCCTAGCATTAGCTAGTCGGCTAGCCTTCTGCTTTTCATAAGCTAACTTGCACTACGGCTACAAGGCACCGGCAACATTAATACTCCTGCTACAAAGGCACCATTTTAGTCTTTTTCGTAATACCATTCTGCAGCAAATACTGACTCACTGCCTCTTCTTTACGCAATAAAGATCCATAAGCACCCCCTGGCAGCCAAGACAAACCAAAAACACCCCCGCAAATAAGCAACCCCGCCGGCCAAAGACCAGCTGCTACCCGCTGATCTACTCAACAAAAAATATGATTTCTTTCTGAACAGCATTAAGTCGCAGCAGTGGTGAGATGCTGAGTGGCACTGTATGAGCCAATGAGGAGCCACGAGGCCGGAAAACGGCCAATCAGATCTCAGCTGGGCGGGAGGAATGTGTCACTTTTGGTTGACAGTTAAAATACTGACAATGGCACAGTTTATGGCAATGATCGTTGAAATAACAATAATAATAATAATAATAATAATGATGATGATAATAATAAAACATAATTAGTCTTTTCACCTTCTAAGACGCGTAAGGCTCTATTGAAAGTTAATTAATAATTTACCAGCACTTTTACAGCTTTACTACAAGTCATTAATATGCCGGTTCTTTAATAGTTTGGAAAGATTTCTGGCTGCTGTCCATCATCATTAAACTTCAGTTTATTAGGAACTGTTTGACCTTTGACATTAAACTCTGTAAATATGGGAACAATGGTTTCCCAGCCATTTTTGGTTTGTTTAATTTTTTACTGACATCCTGTGAATTAAAACGAGATGTTGAATTTGTTTTAATGTTTCGTGTAAATTTAAACCACAGGCAGGACATTTACAAAAGTCTTGTTCTCCAGACTCTGCACACTCAGTAGTCTGCTGCTGTTCTAGTAAGCAAAACAAGCTCTGTGGGAAGATCTTCTCAGATGGGGGATGTGGTACATATCACAGTTGTTTTGCCTACAGTATGCAGTCACCATGAAATCTTAGCATGTAATGCTTTAACTCAGTTTCACCTTCTTCTTGCAGATATTAATCATATGACAGATTTTACAGTAGGCTTAAAACACAAAAAACAGGCCCCATTATCTTTAAAATTTCTTATGGTGCAGCACGAGTTTATGGAGCAGCAGACTGACTCACACAGGCACAGAGTGAACTACACACCGTATCACACTGTGACAGCCTTGTTACATAATAGCACCACAACTTGACCAGTGCCCCTTAGCTATAAGAGAGCTGTGAGAGAGTGTTTATGTAAGACTGAGGTAAAATCCTTCGGATTAATGAAGTCCGTGCCGTACAGTTTTAGCTTCAGAGCATTCGTTCCATCTTCTCTGTCTACGAATGTTTTATAGCTCCAAGAACTTGTATATTTTTAGTAAATACCACAAAAATCTGGCTATATTGCACATCGGAAATTGAACACCCCTCTTGGGTGTGTAGCCTGTCACAGTAAATAAAAGTCAGCACACAGCAGTTACTGCACCAGTGAGGGCAGAGAATAGGATTGATCCAGACAAAGACAAACGGCTCATTGTGTTGGTGGACGTTGGCACAGACAATGGGAGAGTGCCAGAGGCCATGTGTCAAAGGACAATGTCTTCTTCTGTTCGGTTTCTCTCTTCGTTGACACTGACCTGAGAGCTGCAGGTGGCAGCCTGTCACAGCAGCAAAGGGTGACTCCCTGTCCCTAAACAATCCAGGTCTGTCTGTGTCTCACTTGCACTGATCGCCTTCTCAGCTGGATGGAGTTTCCCTGCTGTGTAACCTGCACTCTTGAATCGCGGGAGCAGCTGTATCAATTTGCACCTGCTCCTGTCACCATGAGGGCAGTGACTGGATTTAAAGCTGCAACTTCATTTTACTGGCTTCAATACTGTCATCATGGAAAACAACACCCAATGTTTAACCAAAGCCCCACTGTTCAGAACATCAAGCAGATTTGTATTTTCCTTCTATCTCAACTAAAATAAACCAATAACTAACTAACTAACTAACTAACTAACTAACTAATTAATTTGAGCTGTTGTGTTCAGTTAGAGTTAGAAACTATCATTATCAGTCTTTTGAGTCACATTTCCAGCCTTCTGTTTACTGTCCTTTAGCTCTGTTTTTGGTCGCTACCATTCTTCCTCAGCTGCTACACGATCGAGTACAATCATCAGGTTCTCTGTAAATAAGTGACTGTTGCATTTGGAAAAAACACAATGAACTTGAAGAGTAAAAGTATGGAGTAGAAAGCTAAACAATGGCCTGAAACTCACTCACAAAAGCCCAGAAGAACTGCAGAATAGTCCAGCACTAGTTATTTGTTATTCTTTTATCATATACCAGACTGGATCTTTTTTAATTGGTTTCCCTGATCAGACCTCTTCTCAAACTGAACTTAAGAGTTATTCAATGATTTAGTGAGAATTAAGATGAAAAGTTATAAAAGGGAGCAAAGCAAAGGACCCAAATGGTCATTTTACTTTGCATTTATTGTGTCATGGAAATACTACGCCTCCGGTGCAGCTCGACCAACAACAGCCCAGTCAGAGAATTCAGATGAAGCAGCTTATGTTTCACTGAGTCATGAAGCTCACGCTGGAGACCTAAAAGCCTTTTTACAAACTTCTCCATGTGTGTGAAATTATTCCACAGGACCTGTGAAAAGATCGTGATGCGTTACTTCTGTCCTGTTAGCACTGACGCACCTGTGAGAGCAGGATTTACCCAGCTGTCAGAATGATTATAATAAAGAGTTATTACACTATTACACTAACAAACTACAGCTGCAGCGCTGCTCTGACAGACTTTGCATTTTATTTTTCTACAGTAAAAATTTGACCACAAACACACGCGCGGCAGAAATCTAAGGTTTCAGTCTGCTGAGTGTAATATTTCATTCCTACAATCATTTATTGTTTGATTATTTTATAAACTAATTGGATTAATCCAGAAATATCAAAAGCAGACTGGGAAATGTTTATATAATTATGGAAATTCCTAAATTTACTACTTTATTTTGAAAATGAATTACAACAGCAATTTAGAGTAAGCTGAGCCTATTCTGTGTTATTTAACTTACATTTGAGTGTCTTTGGTCATCTTTAATCTGGAATAATTGTTTAAAATCACCAAGTTTTTATCATTTTTTTATCTGAATCCATATTTCTGATTGAATGTAGGACGCTCTATGATAGCCACAAACCGGGGGCTTCGTATCTAAAAATTTTTTAGTTAATAGCGACTACGTTCTCACTGATTAGGTTTTGCAAATACAAGTCCAACCTGTTTGCAGGTGACCTAAATGCTTCCAAAGTGTAAACATGGGGATTTTTACAGTAAAATGTGATGTGATCTTCAGCATTTCCTGCTTTGCCAATCATTTCTAGTCCCCACACACCTGTTCCTTGTTTTCTCATCAAGCCGCGGCACATCCCGATCCTGTGATGCTGGAATCTCTGTGTTAGTCATCTGATACAGAGGCCAGCTTTCTGTTTTACTTCTGGCTTGTGTGTAACCACAGTTAAAACAAATCAAATCTTTGTAATCTGTCTGCAACTGTATGAATAGCTACAGTTAGAAGTGCACACTATCTAATCTTCCTGATAGCCTGGGGTCAGGGTTCAGGTATGCTTATGGTGCACCTGGAGAACTTTCAGTTTCCTTAAAACCATTTACTGCAGACAACACAAGGTGGAAAACACGATTCAGTCCTCCACATGTAAATACTAATGCAGGATTAGCAGAAAACCAAAGAGAATGCACGGCTCTCGGCTCTTAGTAGATTTGTCTTGTAGGGGAAACGTATAGATAAGTGCCCTTGGAATAAAAGAGGCTTTATGTGTACATGTGACATGGGGTTAAACAGCTTTGTAATTGGTTTACTGTTTCAGGGTAGAATGCAAAGTCCATGGGTAATATCCAGTGGGTGATGAGGGGGAGGAGGGGTATTAAGGAAATTAGTATTTAAGACATCATTTGGTTGATGCATATTAGCTAAATGAACCAACTGTGAAATTTCCAGTTTAAGAATAGAATAGAATATCTTGTACATGTACACTGACATGTGCTGGAATGAAATACATGTACTGAATGTGTTTAAAGTGTCACCACAAACCCCAAACATAACTTTACTAAAAAAATGAAGGCAAATAATTGCTTAATTTTATTTGAAATTAATGACATTTTTCATGCACCTTTTGAAAATTTGAAAATTTTAACGCTCTTTCAGGAAAGAAAAAAAAAAGCATTTGCAGCGGCAATCAGGAAATGTCACATCCGTCACAGTAGTGACTGGTTAATTGATGAATTTGAATTTATTCTGTTCTGCACCTAACAGAATAAATTGCACCTAAAATAACCTCAGACAGTTTCAGTTTATTTGACTCACTCACCTGTCTGTTATCACTTAAGCTGTCATAACTTAAAAGTCTTTTCATGGTACCTCAACTTAAGATTTCTTAGTTTCCTTTTTGCTCACGATCAGTGTCGCACTACTTACAGCATGTTTTTGCTTTGCCTCATTATGTTGCAAACCTTTAATAGAAACATTAAAGTTTGCCATCACAGGACTTTACTTTGACATTGAGCAGAGGATTACTTGACACTCTCCTGTCTGTCATCACTCACTCCACTCATGGTGTCACAGTTTTCCTCATCTATTTAATAGATGCAATTTAATATTAAATATAACTACAAACACAGAAACAGCTTATTTTCCTTTTCTCGTCTTTTGTAAATAACAGCTAGTGCAATATGATGTATGTACACAGTCACAAACATGATGACACCGGCTGCACTCATTCACAGTGAAAAAACTGAATTGAATATAATAAAATAAATAAGTGTTAATTAATCATGAATAATCTGTTTAACTACCTTCGAAAGAAAGAAAATGTCACAGGAATGAAACGTTTTTAAGTCTTAATAACTATTTAAACTTAAAAATGTTTAATTTGGCTTTAGCATGATGCACAATATAAAAGTACAATGGATTAGCACCTTTAAATCCCAGTGATTTTACAAAGCTTCTCATTCATCCAATCACCTGCGCTGCATGCTGGCATGCCATTGCCATGCAGAGAGGGCAGAGCCTGAACCTCTGAGCCTGTTAATCGTGGACAACTGGTCAGACGGGCAGAGCCACAGTCACCGCAGCACGAAAATGCAAAACTAAACAGAGTATTTAGGTCAGGGGCTATCCCGCTGCAGCGTTTTCCATACCCACCTTAATTAATCTCGCATCTATCAAGCTGAGCCTGCCGCTCTGTGTAATGGAAAGCACAAAGGCAGGATTACTGTGAGCATCAAAACATGGCTGCCGTTCTGTCCTCTTTTTACACACCTCAGTGTCAAAGGCCGACATGTATTATACCACAACCAATATTAAGAATGAGAACTGACTGTACTTTAACTGTGCCAGCCTGGAGACACATCCTCATTAGACAGAAATAATTTGGCTTCATTTAAAAATCAACTCCATCGATACACAAGAATTTTTAATAATACATATATATCTGTATTTATTTCAGTTTTATTAAAGTCTCATGTCTATTAGATTCTGTAAGTATTGATCATGATATCACATTTTTCATTTTGGAGGGGAAACTATTGTGAGAGTAGCTGAAATCTGCAAAAATACAAGAATAAGAGTGATTGAAACATTAACTCAAATATTACAGTGTTATTTTGATGTGTGCATGATATAATTAAAGTCTGCTGTTAGTACATTTAACCACCAAACTAAATGCAGTGACCTATCTTAAATGAAATTAGTGAGTGTAACTAAATTACATATCTCCCACATATTCACATTTTGTCCATATTTTATTTAATAATCTGCAGTTTATTATAGATGTTATAGATTTATTTAGGAGTGCTGTGATTGGTGTTCAGTTTTGATGTTGTGAGTTTAAGCCATCCATGGACCCCATGACCACAGTAACACCTATACTCTCATGTACTATAGTACATACAGTATATGAGATTATCCTCATACATTTCTACATATCTCCGTACAATTTTTCTATACATATTTCAGTACATTGTTATCTGTATATATGAACTTCAGTTGCTTATGTATGTAGGACCACTTTGTGTCTTCCTTTTATATTTTATATTAATCTTGCTATAAGAGCTGTGTAACACCCAAATTTCCGTGGGATAATAAAGGCTTATTCTATTCTATTCTATTCTATTCTATTCTATTCTATTCTATTCTATGCATTCGTACGATGTGAAACAAATATTATAAGGTTGTAATTTTATAATAATTAAAAGGTTGTAAATTATAAATTAAAAGTGCAGTTTTAACAGTAGCAAAGGTCGCTTAACTCATAAAAAAACTATGCCCTCTTTTGCCAATTGACCTTTGACCTTTGGTTATGAATTGGTTTCCTTTTTAATAAGGTAAAAAAATAATTAGTGTGTTTAAATTGATGTTAAGTAAAACTCACTTACTCTATCATGCTATATTAGGTTTATGTGCCTTATTTTTTATGTTAGTTGCACTATTTTAATTTGCACAATCAAAATTATTGATTTATTTATTGATTTAATTTTTGCACAAACCAGAGAGAATCTAACTGAGGCTATTTCTGGAGCCGTTGTATATTTACCTTCTGTTTGGCGAGCCTTTCCCTTTACAAAGAATCGTCTTGACCTCTTTTATGAATGTGATCTGTTTATGGTGCATTTCTTAGAAGAACCAGGATTACACTGAGAGCCATCCAGACTTTAGATCCAGACTCAGACACAGCTATTTCTGTTGAGGGCTGGCAGCACAGCACAGCCGTAATCACAATGTCCAGAATAATCAGCGAACAGGACAGCTAGTTTCGTTTTTTCCAAGTTTAATGTCGTTTCCTTTTTGTTAAATCCCAGATGTCTTTGGATATTTGTTTCTGTAAAATGAAATTAGGGACTGAAGCTATCATAGATGAATAAACTGCCAAACACGTCCCTGTACCATGATCTCAGTGTTTTATAGCTATAAGTACTGCAAATACTCCAAACTGTTTCTGAAAAGTTAACAACCATCATGTAAACTAAATACAAAATATTTATATCTCCAAATGTGCAACAGGAAAGTTGCAAATTGCTGGAGAAAATGTTGTGAAGCAAATTCAGTTCAGTTCAGCTGTTTTTTTATATATAAAGCACCAAGAGTCACCTCTGGGTGCTTGAAGCAAAGACACATAATCACAAATCTTCTGTTGTCTCTGAAAATCTGAAATAAAGACAAAATAATAGAAAAACATAATTTACAAAATGAAGAGAAAGACAAAGAGAAATATAATATACAGATGTTCCTGGGAATTCACCAGCAGACTCAAACATGAAACAGAAAAAATATCTGTCTGCTCTGAAATATGAAGAAACATTGAAGCTAAGTTAGAAATGGAGAAATAAACCGACGGGGTCACGAACAATCATACAAAGAATTATCTAAATGAATGAGATACATGCAGATGAGTTAAAGCTATGATTCAGCTTTTTGTACTGCTACTCTTTATTTTCACACTGACATTCAAATAATGATAAAGGGAATGATTGTAGGTCTTTAAAAAAACTGCAGTTCTTTTACATCTGTTAGGAGATAATTAGTTTGTAATATTGAATTTTCTTCTTTTTAAATTTATTAAATGTATTTTATATTATTAATTGTTAATTTGATTGTTTTCTTTTTGTTGGATCTTTTGTTCTTACATGTGGAGCTACAGACACAAAGAACAGGAGGTGAAAGCTGCAGTGGCATAAAAGCAAAGTGAATATCTTTTGATTCACTGATATGTAAAAAACAAACAAACAAACAAACAAACAAAAAACAACTTCTAAAAGTACTAAAGTACTAAAATAAACCAGCCAGCATAGGAGCACTGGCCAGAGACGAAACAACATCACACACACACAACATAACTAAAGCAACAATCAAAACTTCCTGAATTACTGATTTGAATTTTAATATTTACATTCCTATTTGGCCCTTTGAAGGAAAAACTACGGTACGGTTAAATGGTGAAATCAGTGACCTGCTGTTAAAATACCTTCTCTCTCAGGGTTGGCATTTGCAATATTTAATTATATTTGGTATTTTAAGCTCTTGTGATATTTCTGATTCTGGATTTCTGCCGTGTGACACTGAGTAAGACACAGAAACCATTACAGGCTGACAGGTTTCAGTGTCTCAGATCCTCAGATTACAGAGCCAGGAGCACCTGGTCATTATTTTAGATACTTTCTTTAAGGAAACGAAAGGCTTTAAATAAACTAAGCCGAACTGATACAACAGAATCTCATTAAACTAAAGTAAAACATAATGTACCGGAAACGTCTGTAGTTTTAGTCTCAGTGTTTGTGATCGAATTGGTCCACACAACCATCAGGAGGCAGTTTGATTTGTGAACCTCAGACCTGACTGTGCGTTGGGTGTTTGTATTGCAACACCTGGTCTGAATTCCTCTCAGTTATCACTTATATTATAATTAAAACAACAACAAGCAGTTAGAATAATAAAAGGCACACGAGATTAACAAAACAAACGACCTGAAAAGAAAATGTAAACAGTTTGATCACAACAGCATAAGATGCTGATTCAAAGTCGAGTGTTGGAAAAGCTTTAGAGATGGAAACGTGAATAACACCGTCTCGTGCACTCCCACTCTCACTCTGCAGCTTTATGTTAACTGTGCACTGCTGCTCGACAAACACAGCTATCGTGAGCGCTCGCTTGTTTCTGACACCTTGATATGTTTTATCTGCACTTCTGTGATGTGGCGGACAAAAGGAAACACTTCAAGCCTAACCCTGGCTTTATGCTGCTTATTCTTATCGAAATGTTTAAGATAGAAAGCAAATTAACTTTATGCGTGGGTGGGATGGGGATCTAATAATGCTCACTCAGGAACCTGATAAGAAACTTTCAACAACCACATCAATGCACGTCACATTTCCTCGAGTTATGTAAGAGGTGACAGTTAGTCCTGCCTTAAACAATTGTTCCACACTGACCCCTGAACGGCAGCCAGTTCAGAGCGCTTGATTTCAATAAAGCCAAGATGACTGTTTTATATGGCAAAGAGGTGCAAAGTCCAAAGACACTGAAGAATATTTATTCTGCGTAATGGCACGTTTTAATAGTCTTTAAAAGTAATTTTAAAAACCCAAGACCTCACGTCTTTATATGTTTTTCTAACCTTAATCCAGAACCTTTCATCCCACTCTTCTCAGTCAGCACAGCAGACATGCCCCTCTTATTCTTTGTGCTTTATTGGTTGTGACATTTCCTTTCCAGAGGTGACTGCAGGCTTTGCCTTTAGATCCTTGAGATAAAGAGGGATTTCACGTGCATGCACACAGTACTTAAATACATCAACACATGTCACTCTCCCTTACCGTCCAAGTTTGGTCCTATGTAGGTCAAATCGTAGCATTGTCCCAGGAAAAAGTCAAAACAAAAGAAAAAAATAACCCCAGAAAAATGTAAAAAGCAATGTATGTACAAAAATGAGTTGGGTATAAACAGAGGTAAGTTGCACTCAGACCATCGTGCTCTTCTTCTCCCTGAAGTCTGAGTTCGATGGCTCGTGGTAGGTGGTGATCATGTTGGCTGTGTCCCACCGTCCCACAGGTGCTGAGGAGCTCTGCATCACCACCAGCCTGATGGGAGACTGAGTGGGTTGTGGGTCCGGGGCGTACTCCTTGGTAGGATCTTTGCCCCGACAGTCATACATTATACAGGATATCAGGAAGACGAGGAGCAAGATAACGTAGCTGGCGATAAGGATGCAAAGGTTCAAAGTGACGGGGTCAATCTCCTGGTAGTTTTCCAGAAAGCCCATGATGCCTGCTTCATGCTGGGCGGCCCAGAGGGCCCTGAAACCAGCACCTCAGTGGACGGAGAGGCAGAAGGCGTCAACAGCCGCTACACACCAAGAACACTAAGCAAGCCTGGTGACAGCAGGGCTCTCTCTATCCTCTTCAATCCGCCCTCCCTCCCTGCCCTCCGTGCATCCTCTCTGCCTCGCTCCTGTCTTCTTCTTCCTCTCTGTGTCAGACGAGCGCTGTGGATGTGTGGCTTTGAGGTAAAAATACTTTAATCCTCATCTCTCCTCTAACCTGGAATTTCTGCCATCCCTGGCTCTCTTTAATAGCTTCAGTTGTAACACAGCAACAGATTCTGTGTTACATCATCATGGGAATATTTAATTACTGTGTATGTGACGTATTTTAGCGCGTGTGTGTGTGTGTGTGTGATGTAATCTTAATCTTGACTGTGACTGGGGATTGACGGAGGAAGCCATCTGGCTGAATAGAAGCCACTAAAAAGCCACTCAGATAGAGCTTACACCCCAAACAGAAACTCAGCCTCACAGAGGGTGCAACACACTTTCTTCCTAAAATATCTTTTCAATGATTTTGATTTTGCTGAACGTTCAAATCCAGACTGATTACAGCACCCGTTGACCTCCGGCTGTCACAGAATCAGAGATTATCACGAAGGAAATCATCACACAGAGGTGGGAAAAGCAGGAAATAAAAACAGCAATAAATAACGTGGAATCTCTCAGGTCATGTTTGTACCTGTTGCTGCAGTGCAGGAAATTTGGGTGATTTTGAGTGTGATGGACAGCAGGGGGCAGCAGTTATCAGCATTAGAAGAAGTAAAGCTGCAGGTCAACTTTGACCCAGACAACCTTTCTACAAAGAGAGCAGCAATCAGACAGAGACTCATATTGAGATAATGACATGAAAAATAAAGAAGGCTACAATTTTCAGTGCAAAACCTTCTGATCTTTTCCCATTGGAAACAGTCTTTGTGTGGTGTAAGATTACAAGTTTGCAAACAAGTTTTAATTCAGAATAAGCTACACTAAAGGTCATTATAGATACACAGTGTGCTTCATGAGTAGTAGTCCTAGTAGTATCAGTATTAAACACACAGCACTCAGCTCGGATAGCAAAATAGAATCCGAGTCATGAAATTATTGGTTTAAAACCTTTTACAATACTATCTACAGTACTTCCAAAAAACTGAAATACTGCAGATGACATTTAATTAATAGAAAATCAGAAAAGATGATCCCACAAGTATGTTTTCAGACCACATAATCAATCAGGAGGATCACTCTGGGACCTCAGAGTCCTGATTGTGCAAGAAAACCGGAGCCTCCAGCTACAAAACAAGAAGGAAGAGAAAAGAGTAGATGAAGGAGCAGAGCTTTTATTTATTTATTGTAATGTTTCCTGCCTTTACTTAGAGCGCTATGATTTCTTCTGTTATTTCAGTCTGATTTTCACCTCGAAAGCTCCCTTCCTTTTAACATTTTACTTAAAGGAGTCTTTGCTGTTTTAAAACTTTGAAGTCTTCCTAATTTCCTGATTTATTTTACAGATTTTCCAACTTTAGGACCTTGGGCATCATTATATACTTTATATAGATGACGGTTTTCTCAGCTCTTATGTGATCAAAAAATACTTACTCTCACATTTGCGTCTTTTTTCCCTTAAAAACTCCCACTGTTACCGCCTATTTCTATTGTAGCTACTACAAAGTAATTTTAAGGACTGAAACTTTTTCCCTAAATTCAGAAAAAAATAACTTATCAGTTCAGAAAATTTGAGAAATTTTACCAGGACATGCTACAATATATATCTTTACTGAAGTCTACAAGTTTAACAGTCTCATTGGCTCTCAGAGGATTTTCACCCCACAAAGAGATTTCATAACATAAACAGTTCAGGATGAAATCAGGCACCGATCTGCTCCAGCTCTCCCGCAGACAATCAGTCGTGATGTTTCCTGCCTCTCGGTTTAAAAGTGAGTTTGAGCAGCAGATTGTACACATTAAATGTGCAGAGTACAAAATGACCTCACTGCTCTCTTCACGTTCAGGCCTGTAATCCCTCTGTATGTCCCAGGAAACAGGCTTAACCCCTGAACCTGCCCGAGCACTCACCTCCTCTTGAAGCTTGCTGGAGGGGCAACTCCAACCTTTGTAAAACTTTACATTGCCTTTTTGTGTGTGCAATTTTGTATGCATATGCTTTAATGGCAAATAAAAACCATCATTCCAAACTGTTCCTTTTGTTTTTTAGAAACACAAGCACTTTTAAAGATAAAAAAAAGTTTAATCTAAACTCTTAAAACGGCAGCAAGTCAGAGGAAGAGTGATGTTTCTGTCCTGGGGATGTTTGTGTTGTCGTGCTCTCAGGGAACGATTAGCTCAGAGGATGTAATAGGTTTGTCTGTGTGTACAGCAGGCCTCTCGGGTGGAGTTTCTCCTGCTCATATCTTGGGGATAGATCTTCCCCCAGCGTCGCCAGACTCTGGTGCCAGGGAGTCCGGCAGCGTCTGCGGGACCTGGAGGCAGACAGACAGCTGAGAGAGATGGGAAAGGATTGTGTTGACAAATTGTGCACTTTACTTCGGCCGTGTGCGTCTGCGAGCCGAGGATGTTAAGAGTTTTTATATTCTTCCTGTGTCTCTCAGGCACGAAGCACCGACAGGTTGTTTGCTCGTTTTTCACAGCGAGCCTCTGATTCTCCCTGCGGGGGATCCTCCCCTCCATCCCACACATCCTGACCTCACCTCTGCTCTCCCAGCGTCAACCATCCCCAAAAACAAATGAGAAGCAAAAGCCGCAGCGAGTGACCTTAAGACATGACCTTACCAAAAAAGCAAACCCTTCAGCGATTAGCTTTCTAAAAGCTTGTACGTTTTTCTTGGGTGTGGATAACAATGCAAGAATGATAAATGTGGAGTAAAAGGCCAATAGATTACTCATACAGACAAATACAGATAGTGTTTATTTCCTGCTTTACTCTTCCTTTCTTTGTTTGAGCAGTGGAAAAAGAATCTGTTAGAGCATCATTTTGTTCTCAGTTTGTTTCCCTGTTTGCGGTTTTGTTTGTCCACCCTTTAAAAACCTAACAAAGGATCCCGCGTTGCATTTTATTATCATTTAATATTTTTCTGATAGCAGAAACATAGACTGTAAATAAAGGACGGACACTGGCTCTTTTCAAGCCTCAACTTCACATTTGTAGCAGCAGCAGTCGTGTCATGTTTAGAGGAGAGGGTGCACCAATAACTTTCATTTAATCTCTTATTAGACTCAACTGGCTTCTCTAAATGTAAAAGAACCCACCCACCACTTTAATCACAGGGGGTCTCAAATTCAAATGAGCCACAGGCCAATGCTGGCACCGTCATCTCATTGGTGTGCCACTGTAGTGTTCAAGCAGTACAAATAAAAAACAAACAAACAAAAAAACACCAAACAAACCAGAAAACACCCACTAATATTTCCAAAAATGTGGTGTTTTGTTTGTTTTTTGTATAACAAGACAAAACTGTGAATCCAATTTTTTTTCCCACTCTTATTTAACTGAAGTCTTTCATTAAACGACCAAATAAACAAATTGGTGCTGCCGCATGTCTGGCCAGACATGCGGCAGCACTTCTGCTATAATTTTCTTCATACTTAACATAATTTAAATCCAGACAGAAAATTGTTTTGTTTTTGTTTGTACTCTCTCGTTACCTCGGCCACGTCCGCGGCTCCGAACCGTAGTAAACCGACCTCTGGCTAATCCGTCGGGCTGGTAGCCGAAAACTAGCTTTACCGTCTGAGTCAACTTTGCTAGCGAGAGACAGAGAGAGGCGTTGAAAGGCTGCTCCAACGGAACTTGTTGTTTCGGAGGAAAACACGAACACAGTGTACAGTCGAGTCTTAATAGCTTACTTACAGCTGGGCTCGTCAGGCACTCTTTTTGGCTGCAGTGGTTATTATTATATTTACATGCTTCCATCTCCCGTTTCTGCTCAGTGACAGCTCGGACTTTTCCACTCTCCTTTTTCTCCCTTGCACTCACAGACACATAACACATATGGCAGTCCATTCTCCCTGCAGCACGGACTACACTGCCCATGAGGCTACATTCTTTAGGGCCTGTAACCCCTGCTCTAGATCTTGTTCTGACATTTGGCATAGAAACTGAACATTTAACAGTATTTCTATTCTGTTCTGTTCTATTCTGAAAGCACTCTTTTGTCTGATCATTTCCTAATAACTTTTAAATTTACAATAATGGATCACACAGCAGTGGGTAGCTCCTCTGAAAAAGAGAGCCTCCATTCAGAAGTACTGAACTCCCTCCTATAACTCCAAACGTGCAAAATAAAGCAGACATGTGTTAGCTAAAGAGGAAATGGCATATCACTAATTTAGAAGATCATCACTTAGCCTAGAAAGCCAGTTTTGCTGCTTTATAAAAAAGCCCTCCGTAAAGTTAAAACATCTTACTGTTCATCGCTGACTGAAGGAAGAAAGAACAACCCCAGGTTTGTCTTCTTTGTATCATTTACCTCAGATATAAAGCACCTCGGGGCAACTGTTGTTGTAATTTGGTGCTATATAGATAAAACTGAATTGCACTGAGCTTATGTGTGACGCGCATGCATACTGTAAATCCCTCCTAGTTAATGTTAACATACAAATAATGTGATCTCCATTCATGAAAAGAAGAAAAAACGGTGCATCTAATAATAATTTCTAAATCAGTAAACATCAATATGCATATGTGAGTTTAAATCTGTGTCATATTCGCCACATCAGGCAGTTTTTTGTAATTAAAAAATAACCTCATCATTTTGTACAACTTGAAAATGTATCGTGTGATTTATTTCAGTTACACTGATAAAGGAGGAGTCTCAAAAACTCACTAAAGTCACGTAGCACACATGACACACTTGGCTTTAAATGGTTAAAATCTCAAGAGAATAAAACTGAGCGGAGAAAGGAAAATGGTTCTGAGTTACAGTTACACAACACAACAGTTCAAATCCACCGTTCAATCCTTGGAATTAGAATTTGCTCATTTTCCTTTAGTGGGCCATGAGGGAATATTTTGTTCAGGCTGAACTGAAAACACACAGAGGAAGGAGGTGATGAAGATGGTGAGTCCTTCGTCTCTATTGCTTCTCCCTGTAACAGCAGGGGTTTTCCATGAAGTCTTACACAACCGAGATGCTGCTCAGAGAACAACAATTCTTTCCTTTAACCATTTCATCATTTATGTATTTATGCAAATTAAAAATATCTTTTCTTCATTGTAATTTTTTAAAATAAGAGTTTAAGTGACACCAAGACTGAGAAAGGTTAAATAAAAACAACTGATATCAAGACTAAAATAATACTTGGCTTTCCCATTAATAACCTAGAAATCATGAATGGCTGGTAAGCTCATAACTACAGTCAAAATAGCTGAGCTCAGAAACAAAAGCAAATAAAATCAGCTGTTTTGAAGCCCAACAAAAGTGAAGTACCTGATATTTAAACACTCGCCCACTATTTGTCTATCTGGGTTTTATTCTACAGCATGGTTGTTATCTACATATAGATATTTATCTCTATCTTTAACCTCCTTCCTTCAGCTAGAACACCTACGATCGGTCATTAAAAATGAGAAACTCTTCTTTGTAAGTGATCAAACCTATACACTCAGCAGGGGATGAGAGTAATTATTCACCCCACTCTAAATTTTCATTATCTCTTTCTCATTATATCTTCCTCCTCCTCCTCTTCATATGCCTCCTCCACAACTGCTCTCTCCTCCCTCATTTCCACCTCATCCTCTTCCTCCAGACCTCAGTCACCATCTGTTGGAATTAAGTCACAAAGGCATTCATAAGCATGCTTATTTATTCCTAATATTGCCAGAATTACTTACTGTCAGCAGATTAGACATGCGACCCTCCCATCTTCAGACAGCTGGCAACAAGCAGCTAAACAACAACAACAGCTGGTTATAAACTAACATTATGGCAGCTAATATTAGGCTCGAGTGTTCTGAAATCATATTCTCCCTCTGATAAACAGTTTGATTACATTCTCACATCTTATTTATCCAAGTCCAACAATGTTAGATCCACTTGAAAGAAAGTTTCTCTAACACAGCTGCAGAAACAGCAGCGCTTACCAACAGAAAATTCAGGATATCCTCAACAATTCACATCAGTATAGCTGTGATCCGACATGAGTGAGCCTCACTGAGTCATTGAGTCGTATCGGACAAGATGTGACCATGCAGCATACTGACAGCTGAGGTAAACAGCAGAGTGATGGTCTGCACTCACTATAGATGAACAGCAGTGGTGAGATTTTGCACACTGTACCTTTAAGTGCTGCAGTTACAAAATGATCTTTGTTATAAGATAAGATAAGATAAGATAAGATAAGATAAGATAAGATAAGATAAGATAACCTTTATTAGTCCCACATGTGGGAAATTTGTTTTGTCACAGCAGGAAGTGGACAGTGCAAAAGTTATGAAGCAAAAATTAGAATAAAATAAAATAAGAATAAATACAGTACACAACTGGACAGAATAGAATAAAATAAAATACTATATACAGTAGAATAAAATAGAATAAAATATACAATAAGATAAAAATAGAATACAAATGCTATATACAACTGAGTAAAAAATACGAGAATGATATGAGAATGATTTTGGCCAATCCTGTGACCTAAAGCTGGAAATCTATATCTCACGGGTCTTAAGTTATTTTGAATTTGTAAATTTGTGTCTGCATACAAAGACTGTTTGTATGTCAAACCAGAAATTTAAATGAAGCAGGAAGGAAACTTGAGCTCAAGTCAGCCCAGGAGTGTAACACTGACTGTGTTCACAACTTGTAGTTTGGTTTGACATTGTAACCTGCTATAGGCAATACTGCTAAAGCTAATCTCATGAAGCTGATTTACGTCAGAAAAAAGACACAGACATGAGTTTATATCCTGAAACATCCCATCAAAGTCTCAACTGTTTAACAGCAGGTGCTTCTCCTTTTCATTCAGGATCACACTCCACTTTAAAGACCAAGTTTGCATTATTCATTATGCAGCACTGGCTGGATGAGCCTCGGGCCACACCTCTAGCCTGTTAGAGTACGTATAAATAATGCAGATTATAATTATAAATAAGAGACGTCCAATAACACACTGTACTCTTGCTCTCTGCATATTCTAAGTTCCAAATTAAGTCGAGGTGTTTCAGAGGTATTAAACTGAGGAGATGGGCATACATAGGACAAAGGTTCCAGTATGCCAGGGACCATTTTAGCAGGGGGCACTGAGTCTCTCCCTGTAATAAAATGCAATTTCCTTTTCTATTCGTGATTACAGAGTCTGATGAGACATTCACTTGAGAGGTGCTCATCTCAAACATGCAGGAGAAGCGTGGCTTGGCTTAGGATCTCACAGATCTGATAAAGACCCAACAAGTGAGCCCTTTCCTTCCTGAGTGGAGAACTGTTTGTGTTACAACCTTCTGTGTCTCTTCTTCTGGGTGTGGGAACCTGCCCCTCCCAGAGTCCATGGTTTCCTCTCACCAAGGACCCACCACCAGCTATCCTATGTTTCACTCAGCCCTAAATGTGACCGAAGAGAGCTGCAAATGCTAAATATCTGCTCAAGTGAAGAGCTTATCTGCATGTACGATAAACAGTCTCAAAATTATAGAGAGTTTGTAATAATATAAGTGTATACAACATATGTATATATAAAAATAAAGAATGTATCTACAACTTTAATTTCTTTTTTATCCTCTGCATACAGTTGCAGTGCAGATGTACAATGGTATATTAGCCAAGAATTTTAAAAAATAATGGTGTTGCTGAAATACATATGAAATCTAAGTTTGCCTTTAAAAAGTCACATTGACTTTTTAAAAGAGAAAATTGATATAAAGAAAGAAGAAATCTTTACCTACAATTATTTAAGACTTGAAGACTGGCTTTTCTGACTTCATATAAGTTAAGAATTAACACCAAGAATGAGAATTATTATCAAAAAATCACTACCAACAATAAAAGGCACAATATGAAATGTAAGTACAGCAAATTAACTATTATTTTGAACCATAAACATGTAGAGTACATCACTGCTTCGCAAAACTTAATAATACAGCAGCTTGATGCACAAAGACAGTTCAAAGTACTTTGTGTATTTGGCTTAAATTATTATTAAAAAAAGAAGATATAAATTAGCAGCTCAGGCACTATAATCAGGACAACTTGTTACTATGAAATGTACCAGTTTTATTCATCTTAGATATGGTTAGCATGCTAAAACATCACTGACATAACACAGAAACTCAGAGGAGGATTGTATTGTTTAAGCACGCGCCTTCCTCAAAAACCTAAAGCATCAAAAGCTCACAAAGCTCAACATTTATACCTTTACATTTTAATAATCTTCAGATGCTTATTCTGTCCAAGAGGGTCCCGGGTAAAGTGAACAGACTATAATTGACTGTCAAATCTTTGTCTCGGTCTAAATGTGTGGTCTGGAGTTTAAATCAGCTAGAAGCTGTAAAACTGACTTCTCGCCATTGTCTCGTGTACGTCATCAGAGCAGCTTGTGTGTTCTCCCCATGGGGAAACTCAGAGGAATGTCCACAGCTGATAAAACCCAAAAAAGCTCACCCAGACCTCATCAAAACACACCTCCCGGCGTTCCCAGTGATTGTTTGAGTGTTTACACTCAGTTAGGGGGAGAAAGGGGGGCTTATGGTCAAGTCTGGCTCTCCTGGTGATTGGCATTCAGGGTGGCCCAACAGTGGGACATCAGTTCATTGTTGAAAATGTTCCATAAGTTTAAACATGTAAAGCCATAGTAGACTCAAATGCTATATGAATTAAAGGCTTTAGAGATCTGTTGGCAGAAATGAATTATTATTCATGACATTATTATTCACATAATTTACCTTAAAATAAGAATCACTGTGTTGTTGTTTCTCTATGAGCCTTTTCTATCTAACAGACCTCCTTGTAACATCAGTGCTGGATTCCTTTTGTATTTGGCACTCGTTAAATAAGCCACACACAGCACTGATCAGGCTCTCCAGGCACTGCTTTTGAGGTTTCTAACGTGACATTGTTTACATTGTGTGGAAGCTGTCTACCATATTGGATGTGATACAACCATCATTTGCAATAGAAACATGTATTTCCTGACTGGTTGGTCAGTGCAGGTTGCTGACAGTAGCTCTGTGAAATCAGTCACAAACGGTGTGCTGAACCCAAAAAACTCTCCTTCTGATTGCTTTGGTTGCTAGCAGATCAACTGCAAACACTTGCTACCAGCCAAGTGGAGAAATAGCGAGGATTTAAAATAAAAGTTGTGCCTCAGTGCTGTAGCTAACACAACCCAACTACACTCTGCTGGGAGGATAGTTGCATCTTCCATGAGAATTACAGACAACTGAGGGAATCTAGTAGAGACCAAAGCAAATGCAAGGAGGTTTTCAGTGAGCATCACAGACCTGTCAGATGGTTGCTGACTGCAGATTTTTTTCACTTGGTCGTGCAACTAAATTGCTAGTGATGGCTGAATGGCGGTACCTGCTAGAGAGCAAACGCTGCCCGTTTTGCCTACTACTATTACTGGAATGAGGTCAACTCACGTCCGATGTCACTCCTAGCTCCAACCTCTGTTTTACAAGGTAAAAGGAACGTGGCATAATTGTGCATGTTGTAAAAAGTACATTTAAATATCCCCGTGAGAGGACTTGGGAGTGGCAGAGCCAAAACTGCAATAGTTGACATGATGGAAATGAGAGCATCCTGGAATTCCACACACTGCACTTCTGAACTGGTTTTATACTTAAGAGACAATAAGAGATTATTAGGAGTCGATACCTATAGTGTTACTTTAGTTGATTGTTAAGCATCAGATTTCACCCTTTGGTATCACCACTGTGACACTGGATAGCTTTTTCCTGCACTGGACCAGATCATGCTTTAATTATTTTCCACACTCCAAGGCAACGCTGTGCTGTTCAGTTCCATTCGGTTTTTAATACAAGTTGAAATGACCTGGTGGTCTTTGACTCTTTCAATACTTCAGTGCATTCGCCTGATGACATTTGTTATTAACACTAAATACTATTGTGATGGCGAGCCACACATGGTAAGATCAGCACCTCACCACTAGTTGCTTCACTTCACTTTGCAGTCCCTACTTTAAATATATTCTACTAATTGTCCAGTGTATAGTTTCTTTATTAAAGTAGTTTTTTTCCATTACACCTTGCAGTGTTTATATAGAGTGCACACTGATCAACACTGCAAAGTCAAACTTTTGTTTTTTGTTGTATTAATACATCTTTCTTTGTTTCAGTCATCTCAGCAGGTTAGTTTGTCTTATGTGTGTTTGAGTTTCGTTTATTGAGTTGACCTCTTTTATTGGTCTGCCTGTCTAAGTTTTTGGCTTTGTTAATTATTTTTCATATTTTGTGGTCAATAAATGAAATTGAATTAAACACCTGTGTCCTCACTGCTCGGTCCCTGGTACTATGTACAGCTGAGGCTGATGGGATGCATGTCACGATGGTTTCACAGGTTGGTTTAGCGTTCAAAAAAAACATAAACATCTGCTCTAATGGCAATGTCAAACGAAAAATCAGCGAATCAGAGTTACCCTGGCCTGCAACAAATTTTAATCCAACCAACACAACAGAAACACATTTTTCAACCACATGATGAAACCAACTGGCAGCTTGATACAAACGCTGACATGCAAAACTCAAAATCACAAAGTGAAATCTAACAAAACTAAAAAGAAACAGAGTTGATTTGTGTGCAGGGTGAGGTCTAAATTCAGCTAGAAAAGCACATAGAGCTTCATGCTCGAACTACAGCTTGTTGGAAACAGATGTGAGTTTGCGTGTGATACTTTTATCAGACATCAGAGTAAATATAATCCAAAAGCTGAACATGAACACCGCTCCACAATCAATATGTTTTCAGTAGAGTCAAAGTAAAACGTGTAGGTTGCATATTGCATGTTGTTGCATGGGGTGGGGGGTGGGGGGTATATCAGCTTTATGAGGCCCAGGCAGGAAAGTTTCAGCTGCACAAAGCAGCTCAGCTGTTCACATGAAAAGGAAACCGAGTGCTGTGAAGAAGCTACTTCCCATGACATCACTGTGTTTGTTAAATGACCTCTGCGGGCACGACAGACACACCTTCTCATTTCCTCCCCGAGCCATTCAAATTATTTACTTCATTCACAGAAGAGGGAAATGGCCATTTACGTTTGCCAAAACACCTAAAAGATAAAAAGATGCAGATTTTAATCAAAGAATGATCTGCAGGCACGCTCATTTAAATGTTTTTTTAACAAAAAAGATCATTTTATCGGAACTTTTTAAACGTTTTCAGAGCACAGCGATTGCATTACATTGTAATCATAGCAGCAGTGTGTTGTAGAGGAGAGGTTTCCGAGCTGTGAGGTACGTGGGATAGTTTAGGGAGAGGCGGGCATGGAGATCTGATAGAAACTGCTGACGTAAAGGGGACACTGTTCAGTCAGCATCAAAAATCTTATTTCCATACAACCAAGCAGCAAACTGGGAGCATCAAGCCAATGAGAGAGAGGAGTGCTAAAAACCGTGATTCCTGAAGTGGCCACTTGAGTCTGGCTCCAAAAGTGAATCAGTCCACTCAGACACGTGTGATAAAATGTCCTGCGAGCAAAATCTAAAACTCTGCCTCCTAGAACTAATTTCCCTTTTCATAGCAGCTGCACAACAGGTGAAGTTGTTAATTTGTTAACAAATTAACAGTATGTGCTACTCGTGCACATACTGTTACCACGTATGTTTGTTAGTGAAGAACTTCCAGACAGTGCAGACAACAGATACTGTAGCACCTGTGCAGTACTGCCACAGTCTCACCAGTAAGTATTTACAAAGTTCAACAGGTGAAAATGACACGAGACGCTGGACGCACGTTAGAGAGGCTTGTTGTGAAACGAGAGGTTAATTGCTGCAGCAAACTTCAGATTTAATGAGGAGTCTCACGTTTTTGTGGTCATTTAATGGCCTTGTTGACCTTTGTCATCAGGATTACAAAAAAACTATCTTCTGGCAATTAACTGTTTCTTATTCTTGCTTTCTTTAAATCTCATTATACAGTATGTGTCCAATCATGCAGCTAATGTAAGATTAATGTCCTCTGATCAGACATGTATCTAAGAGGCTGATAAGTGATTTAAGTTGGAGGAAATCACTGAATAACAAACTCTAATTTCTAAACTTCGTTAAGTAGACAGGGCTGATCAGAAACAATAAAGACAAACATAATGGCCATGTATGCTCAGCCTAACGAAATGCCAAAAATCTGCCTGTAAAAAAGAAAAGAAAAGAAAAGAAAAGAAAAGAAAAGAAAAGAAAAGAAAAGAAAGATTAACCTAGTTCGAGACAAACAAACAGTCACAATTTCTCCTTCCATATGGATGCAATCACTCTTGGTGCACGATGAGCTTGAGAGCAGGGTGTTGACTTTGCTTTTGTTCATTCACTTTTGTCCTCGTTCGCTGTTTACCGCAAACATTGCACAAGAGAGGATTCAGATGCGGCGCAGTCATAAATCAAATGCTTTACGAGACGCTTTCACATATGAATCAGATCGATTGTGCGTCTCTGCTCCTCACGAGGAAAACGTACCTTCAACTGTGGGTTCAAATAAAAAGTGTATAAAGAAGCAGGATGTTAGAAAGTAACAGAGGACAAAAGCAGCTGTATTAAAGAAAGTGTTTTGGCAATTGATTTGCTGGCTCAGCAGTTTAAAAGCAGGCGGATGCGTAAGAACTCTGCAAGGTACATCTCAGTACTTTCTGTTGCTCAGGAGAGCAAAGAAGAGTCAGTTTTGTTATTTTCTTGATGCAGAGCAGGAAGATTTCATCATAGGACATTTAACTTCTTAACAAACTTTACATTTGGTTATTTAAAGCTGCGTAATGTCATCAAGTGTGTTATATAGCTTTCTTGCAGTTTCTAGGATCTTTAGGCCTTGAGTACACAAGGTTCACATAGTTTTTCAAAATGTTATTTTATTAATATATTAAAAAGGTGACAAGAGGAAACATTACCAACCAACTGGAGGTGCGTTTCTATCCACCGGATAAAGATCAGTTTAATGTCTTTATTTCCTTTTTCCGCAGTAACGCTCATTACCGATGTTTGGCATATAATTCGTCACTCTTTAGTTGCTAAATGTTGTTTTATGTTCACATTGCAAACTTTTCTGTTTTTGCAGGATAAGTCGTGGAGTTAGTGATGGTGAATGCAGGAACTAAAACAATGACTTTAACACAGAACCAAAACTATCAGCCAAAACCATGTAAACAGATCCAGAGCCGCAGAACAGCGTGTCTCCGGATGGCTGGTGTTGCAGACAGGTTAAAGTGCTGCGTTTGGTTGGATTTTATTGGAAATGACACTAAGAGTCCTGGTGAAGTGGGATTTAATGTAAAAATTGGAGGAAATGGTCAGGAAAAGCTTTTTCTCCATAATGTGGTAGAATGAGAGCGAACCTATCCGGCAGCACCTTCGGGACTGTGGGCAGCCAACTCTTCAGACACTCCAAGAATCACTGGCAGCACATGAAAGGATTGACGAAAAGCATGTCGTGCAGAGTTTCTTACAGACGCTCTCTAAACTAGAGTTAAAAAGTCTGCCTGAAGCTCAAATCTGCAATGTTTAATTAGGGAAAAGACAATGGATTTAGCACCTGGTTATGCTCAGGCTATTTAACTTTGCACCATCATAGTGGTGTTACAAATCTGACCGCGGTGTGTTTAACTACATTGGATCTGATCAACGTGAACTTTGCGTTGAAGCTGGGAAGTCACAGATCAGCTTCACCAACAAGTGGTTTTCTCCACATGTGTTTATTCCTCGACAGTGAAGAGAACGATTTTTTTTAGCATAACACCAAATATTACCACAGCATGTGTACTTTAAGCTGCTGAAGCTAGCTAACAAGTTATCATTGGCAACATCCATCCACTAATGGCTGAAATGTTCTGTAAGACATTAGCCATTTGCAGCTCCCAAATGCAAACACGCACTGAGGCACCACAGAGAGTAAAAACCATCTAAATTCTTTCAGCTCCAATAAAATGACAGTGTGGCTGTTCTCTCAGGTGTAACAATAAAGTTCAAACATCCAGGCATCCGTGAAAAGGAGAATTTATGAGGTTCAGGCAAGTTGGTCGCATTCGCTAGCTAACTGATATTGATAAAGACGATGTGCCGTGTTCTAACTGAATAACTTCTTTAACAATATCTAGAGTATTGCAGTAGTTTTGGATGTAAAAGCAACAGAAAATAATAACAGCAACATTTGGAGAGTTACTGAAGGTGTGATAGCTATGAATGAGCTACTGTTACAGAGCTGTGGTTTGGCTAATATGGACACATTACTGTAGGGAAGATATAGCTTGGTTTCAATCACCATCATATGAACAGCATACAGGAAGAAGACAGAAAACAGTTAAAGCTTCAGCCCAGAAGAGTCCATCCACAACACCCAGTAGATGGACAGACTTGGAAACACGAAACTGCTTTTAAGAAGCAGGTTGTTTGGCAACTCCAACATTTAAGAAGTGTGCACACCTCTGTGACCTTTATGAAAACATCAGTCAAACAGTATTAACGATGGGCACAGCCGCTGTGATGTCACCCACTGGTTTCTCTAGTCCCTGTTTGAAGTTTTAAGATGAGCATCGGCATCGTTCTCCATCTTGGTTGCACAAACTTGGACGTGATGAAGAAGGGGCAGGTCTGACTGTGAGAGTGCATGGTCATTGGCTGAGGAGCTGTTGACCAATGAGCATGCAGTTTCATATTACATATGATCTTTCATTTTGATACACAGAATGGTCAAGATTTACAAAACAGACTTGAAGTTGACTGACTGAGCCCATAAACTCAGCAGCAAAGTGTTTACAGGGTCAAGCAAGACAGCCACCTTCCCTTAGACTTCTATAGGATCAGAAGTGTTTTTGCAACTACAGCTATCACCTTCTGGTGGCCTTCGCATCGGTTTAAGGCACTTCCACATTGGCTTCATTTTTTCCGACCTGGAAGCTATGTCCGTCTTTTATATAATCTATGGTACATCATCACTGCACTTGTCGTGTACTCAATGTGAACCCACTTATACACTCAAAATAGTTAGTGTAAGTATGGAAAAGTATGCAATTTGAGATGGCAATTATGTGTTAGCATGCTGATGTTAGCATTACTCTCAAAGCACCACTGTGCAGGACCTCTGAGAGCTGCAGGGATGGAAGATGAAGAAATAGGCAGAACAAAAGATTCCAGTGGATCTCCATCTCCGCACACCTGAAAAACTGCTTATAATTGCTCCGACAAGTACAGAACTTGACTTTGGCCTTTTCTTGGAGCAGATATTAACAGTGTTGTGCTTGTTTCACCCTCATCGGGCAACCTGAACCAAGTCAAACAAAAGAAATTCTTGTAATTTCTCTGCGTCGCAGGTTGTTATTGAAAATGAGCGAATGTCACTTGAGTCCGGTCAGCTGGTCGGAGAGCTGTCGGGTCAGGTCTGTCCTAGCCAGTTCACGCTCGGGCTGCACAGCTGTTTCATTAGAGGCAGCAGGAAGGAGCAGGATGCCTGTAATGCTGAGCTCGTTATGTTTAATTTTTTCAACAATGTGCAGTCAGTTGTTTTGAAGTCTGGAATTTAACACTGCAGCTTGTTCTCCTTTGTTGAAAGAGGCTGAAGGAGAACACATTTGTTCCACAAGTCTTCCTTTTCATTTTCCCTGCTAGTCACTTTTCTTTATTTTTTACTTCCATACTTGATTGACCTCTTAATTCTTCCTCTTCTGATCACCTTCTTTCCTTCCTTCCTCCCTCCCTCCCTCCCTTTCTTCCTTCATTCCTTCCTTCCAATTGAATTCTTTACATCACTCGTTTTCTTGCTTCCGTTCTCCTTTGGAACTCTTGAAATTCTTTCCTGTTTTTTCTGTTAATCCTATCCTTCCTTCCTTCCTTCCTTCCTTTCTTCCTTCCTTCCAATTTGTTGCTTTATCTTTTGTATTTTTCTTTTGTGTCTTCAGTCTTATTTCTTTCCTCCTGTCTGAATTTTTTTCTTCCTAATTTAAATCCCGGGAATGACTCTTTAAAAAGTAAAAATAAGAATTCCTTTTACTTGTATGTTTTAATTCTCACTCAGCATATTGCTGTTGTGCTAAACTATGTGCCGCCGGCTTCTTTCGGTTTATTGATAAACTAACCCCGCAGCAGCGTGGCACTGATTGAAATGACAACCATGCGAGGCACAAAAAGTGACGCACACAGTCCCTGCATGAGGTGCCAGCAGTGTGTAACGAGGCTAAAGACGCCGGGGGAGAGCACCTGTCAAACTTCATCTCAAGTCACCCATTTTTCCAGCTTCAGTCTGGCTTCCTCTAACCTGACAAGCAGGAGGAGACGCCTCATCGTGTCATGTGTCTCATTAACGTGTTACTGATCTGATCTCGGAGTCTATAAAGTGCAAGTCTTCACCCGATTGCATGTGTGGTGGTGATCTCCCAAAAGTGAAAAAGTGTGTTGTAGGTTCTCCTCTGACGCAAGGAAACCATTTAGTTGTAGTGTCTGGTGTCACGGGGACGCATAGCAACGCAAATGCTGCCTATAAATATACTTCCATGTCCAGGCTATTTTAAACCTGACGGGGTCGGACGACAGCGTTCAACTTCCTTTTACTTTAGAGAATTTATGTCCTGAAACATTCAATTATTCGTCCAGCAGAAGAAAAACAGCGAATATTTAGACACATAAAGTGATGATGATGATGGGGAAAAAGTAACAAATAGAGAGAAACTATGTGTTACATTGTTACTAAAGTGATGCAGACTGCTTTGAGTTTAGGTGTAAGGGCTGACTGTGATTTTTAAATTTGCCAGAATAATTAACTTTCTGCAACTTCCATCAAAATCATCATCCTTTGTCAGTTGATGTTGTTTTTACATTTGCAAGTTTGTAATGTCAGATAATCTGTAAACTGTAAATCCACCGAAACGTAACACAACTAAAACTAAATTTCCTCATATTTTCAAAGCTGATTAACTTAAAACCAATTTTATTTAACGAATAGAAATATATAAAATATCTTTTTAATAAAAAAAAGGAAGAAATGTCAAAATATTCAAGTTAAGTTTTTATTTGCATCTGTAACTTGATATCTGAACCAAGTATTTAGGTTGGTCTGCATGTTTTTGACATTTTGTGGCAGTGCACAGCAAAGCAGCTTTTACTCAAGTATTTTTATGCTTTGAGTTACTTTTCATTTCCTCTCCATTGGACAATACTGTACTTTTATTTAACTACAAATTAAGAATTTTTTGGAGTTTATAAAATCCAAATTTTTGTCATAGATTAATCTATCCAAGAGTTTAGTACACACAAGAACTAGAATTTAACAAGATTTGCTGTATACCATTTAAAATTAGTGTTCAAGCTTCTTTTTTCCACAAATCTTTACAAAGTACAATTGTTTACAGAGCATTCAGTAATCATCAAAATCATCCATAATGAAAGTTGTGATTATTAGTTGTAGCCCAGTGTGAAATAGGAAAAGAATGACTCCACCTTAATGAACTACAACAGTAAAATCCTCCGTTTATATAAATATGTGAGTAAAAGTAATGTAGTTATACAGTATCAGTCGCTGTTTTCTATATAAAGTACTTTTATTGAGACCGACGTTTACAGTTACATCCTCTTATTTAAATTACATAGAGGTTATGAGTACTTCCTTGACATAAACCAAAACGTAGCCTCTGCTTTGTTGTTGATATTTTAACGGGGCAGGCCGTGATGACTGTGTTTTGAATGAAATCTAGATTCTCATGTGAATACATTGGCTTTGGATTTGTCACCAGAAGACATGTGCTGTATATTTGTGTGAAGACTCGAAGGCACACCCAAGTACGTCATGAGAGGCAAAACATTTCCCTCAACTCAGCAGTGAAAGCCAATGACTAAATGTTAATAAAATAACTCATCGCTTCTCCTACTCATAAACTGTCTCTAAGAAATACAAACACTGACGTCAAACCTCTGAGAGTCACATTTCCTATGAATGTAACAAGCCTGACGATACAGTCACACTGACTAATCCGCTCTATGAGTGTAAGGCGACAGCAAACTGGAGCATACTTTGCCCTGCGTACGTGTGACCAGGGAATATTGACAGTAAAATTGTCTTATTGCTCACATTGTTAATACCAACATTAAAATAATCTTAATTAGAATATTTATTCATGGTATGTGTTTCAGTGATTATCTCTGTCTTAATGCATTTTTAATAATTTACTGATTTCACTCTCATCTTGTGTGTTATGATTTTGGCAGTCAGTTTTTTGGTTAGGAAAATAGGCCTCTACTAACAGATATATATATTTACCTAGGAGGTGAAGTCCCTCCAGTATGAATCTTTATGTCCAGCAGTGGTCAGTTCCTTTGGTGGTGGAAACATATTTTGTGTAGTATTAAAGAGAACTCTGAGAAAACGGACATACTGTTATTAGTGACCTTACCTGTTTCCTAGTTTGTTTAGTTGCTGATTCAATTAAATCAATTCTCTGCATCATGTCCAAAGATGTTAAAATGTTAAGTGGAGGGGTCACACGATGGCTTGATGGATAAGACAGTGTTGCTACTCCATTTTTAATATACGTCATTCAAGCTGTAGCAAAAAGACCCACACTGTTTGTATACTGAATATGCCCCAGGTGACAGTGGGTGACAGTGGGTGTGTAGTTAAAATTTTAGAAGAACTACAAATAGAGGAATAAGCTGAGCTTGCTGTGTCTAAAGGTAGACAAAAACCTTGTGTCACTAATCAACATTGCTAATGTTGTATTAGCACTTTGCTAAGTGTTTGATCCATGCACACACGTTACCAAAACCCTGGTGATCTGAGCAAATAAAAATAAGCTTTACGTATTATATTTAATTAAATGTCACTCAGTGGGTTTTAGAAGACTTGGTGACAATCTGGACACACACAGGCCAGCAGTTTCACAATAGTTCTCATTTTTCTGCTAAGCTAAAGTGGCTACAGTCTTTGGGGCTAAAAAACGAAGCGAGTGACAAAAAAAACCCCCAAAAAACAAAACCGCAGCATTTTGGGGACATTTTGGGGGCTTTGTGGATGATTTCTCTCTTTATAAAAACTTTATGGTGGGTGGTTTATTTATTTTTTACTTGCTTGAATGTAGGTGCTTCGGCTAATAGCCTAGCTGTCTGCTAAGTGTTTCCTCTGCTAATTTGAGTCACTGAACTAGACAAGAAGTCTGTGGTCCAGTTTTACTTGGTGAAATTCTAGTATTTTATTAATCTTTTATTTAGCAGGTGTGTCTGTATGTGTGATGCAGTCAGAATTTTTAAATGCAGCTAGCTAACCATTTGTGCTAGTGCTGCACTCCTCGCTTTGGTCTAAATACGGTCACTCATGGCTCCACAAACCCAACATCGTAGCTAAAACACTTACGTTAGCTCTTCAAATGTCAAACCAATGGGTGACATGGCTACACCCATCTTTTATATACAGTCTGTCCTTTCAATACATATAACAAAACAAGACAAAACAAAATTCATTCTGTCCAGTTGCGACACTAACAACATGCTTGATAAAATGATTTTATTAAACATGATGATCATGTGATAACAATGAATACATGCAAATGATTACGCTAAAACAAAGCTGCTAGTTTAATTTTACACAATATGAGCTATACACAATAAAAATGTAGTGGTCCACATTAAGTATTGCTACATAAAATGTGGATGTATCTTTGCACTGTTTTTTTAAGAAATGTATTACATAATATGATGAATATGTAGGATCAAAGTGCTTTAAGAGGATGCATATTCAAAGTTTAATAGTCCTTCTCAGCCATTATAACGTACCACACTTCAAAAGCAGGTCGTTTGTCCCCATTTCCTGCAAGATGAGACTTTCTAAACAGATATTTGCAAGCTGAAGCCGAGCAAATGAGGCGAGAGTCATTGTTCTGGACTTTTTCAAACCACAGTCCTTCCCGCTGCAATCAAAGGCGGCACATCCAACAGCCGATTAATGGGAGACTTCCTCTACGCCACTCCGCACAGTGGTAATTCATCTTAATTGTGATACATTCCTTCTGGCTGCGTTCCCAGCTCGCCAGATGCTCCACGTCTGTTTGACAAATAAATCCCTCACAATGTCTGCAAAGCTTTGAATTCTGAGCCTTGAGAGTCGGAGCTTTTACAGGTCGGAAACTGAAGAAACATTCTGGACAACATCTGCCTTCAGCTGGTTCTTCATCAAACCGTGTCGAGATCAGGCCTTTTCAGACTCAGAAAACCTGGAGCTGCGTTGTTTAAACCGCCGCTTCAAGTGAAAATGCTCCTCTGGTTTGCAACCAAGGCCGTTTGGCTCTCCCGCCGCCTCTCCTTCTTCCTCTCCAGCCGCACCTTCCAACAGATGGCACTGGACGCTAAAAGCAAGAGTCCTGCAGAGAGGAGCACCAGGCCAAAATAGGAGATGGTGGAGCCGTGCGAATTAAAGCTGTAAGCGACCGCAGTGACCACGATGCCTGCAATGAGCACTACCACGCCAAACGGGATCGTGCAGCGATAGCAGGAGAGCTCTGCCCCGCCGGTGGCTGCGGTCAGCTGCACTTCATTAACTAGGGGGATGTTTAGGGCTGTCATGGCGACAGCAGGGCGCTCGGCGTTGTTGGCCTTCTCTGGTGTCACTGGTGTTCTCATGGCCTCCTTGCTAGCGTCTTCTGGCATTTCAGGATCCAGCAGTCTTCTGTTAACAGACCACAGATGGTTCCTCGTTATTGATCTTTTCCCTGTGATCAGGATCTCCCAGTCTGTGGAGAAAGAAGCAGTGAAAGTGCTCAAACGTGTTGCTCAACACTGTAAACAGCAAAAGAAACTCTGGCAGATGCTTTTTATTATAATTCAACACATTTCACAACCCCCACCCCCCCCTCCTGACCACATGCTGCTTTAATAAACCCATGTAACCTCTTTGCACAATCCCAGCCGCCTCCTCCTGACCCAGTCAGAGGAGAATGACGCCGGACCACTCGGCCCAGCACGAGCTGAGACATTCCCTGGAGAGCGCAGGATATGACATTACAAACTGCTCTGTGAAATGCAAGGAGCTTCGAAATCACAAACATCTTCACAAGCCCTCACCCCCCTCCACACACACGCCGGCTGCATGGAAAGCTGAGTCACAGTAAGTGGGTAGAAAAGACTTGCTTGGACTTTATCAGTCCAGATGTTTGAAACTGAAATTATTTAATCAAGTTTCTAAACATGAGCAGAATTTCCTCACCCAGGGGTCAGTGCTACACCTACAGCCAGGGTTGTGTCTTCTGCATCCAATACTTTGAGGCTCACTATTTCAAAATAATAGAGAAGCAGCACCATTTTACCACCAGAACTACTTCCCAACAGGGTGGAGACCCTTTGGTTTAACTGTGTAATGACACTGAAAAACACAAGATAATAAAATCTCATCACCGTCCCTGTTTTCCTCCAGGAAAACAACTTTATCAAGATGAAGAAAGCCATTTAATGTCCAGCATTAAATTTAGACGCTGCGTTTGGTATCTGCTGGTATCTGGTGTCTCACACTGTATGGATTTTAGTATCTAAAAGTCCTTAGAGCGGGGTCACCGCATAAATGAAGAAGAAACTTCTGTGTACATCAGCGCACATGTCAAAATCTTTACTGTCCACAAACAGTGAAACAAAACAAGCAGAAAAGAGAGCACAGATCTGTGGATTTCTGTTACTTCAAGTCAAGAAATGTATTTTTCCCCCCAAACAGAAGCTTTTAATATTTGTTTTATATAATAGATAAATAAATTTGAATAACTGTAAATGATTTGCTCATGGTAGAAGCAGTGTAACTGTAACCAGTATGTCCCCCCCGCTCTTATTTATTAATCTTTTTTAATATTTTTGTAATTAAATATTTTCTTGATTTGAGTCGTCTTCTCTTAAAAGTTAAAAAAAATTAGAGGACATAAATCATATAAATGTCAAACCCTAACCCTTTAAGTTCAGCATTACACAAAGTTCCTGTAAATTGACTAAACTATTATTCATACACAGCTGCAATGATAATGACCAGCATCGGGACAGACTGAAGAAATTAAGTGTAGTTTGTGGCTCTGGACCATTTAAAGAAAGGGGGATACTGGAGGGGGGAAAGCTGCAAGCTGTGAAGCCACAGGACTTTCAAACAACAAGAAAATGTGAAGAGTGGGGAACTCTCCAAACTAACTCTTGCAGGCTTTCTTTGTGGTAAACATGAAAGTTTGTTTATTGGGGTAACAAAAAATGAGGATTTATAAAGTTAAAGGTAAATCTATAAAATTTTAGCAAATAACCAACACCTCCAGTTCAGCTACAGCAACAAGCAGCAACGACACAGAGCCTGGCTTCAGCTGGTAACGATATATGTTTTTAATGTGTAGTAAATTTAGTGCAGATCGCCTGTTTTAGGTGGGAAATAAAGAAGAAAGCTTCGTTACCTCAGAGCCGTTTTCCATGTGGTAAAGTTTGCAAAGTGTCCCTCTGCTGCAGTGAGACTTGTCTATGAGCTGATGAATTATTTAACCAGACTAATCTAATTAAAAGTGAATGTTGTTTGTTCTCGCTCAGTGTTGAAGCTCACAGCGGACTCTCCGGGCTGGAATCTGACTCCCATTCATGAGAACTGTCGCACCGTAGAGTCCTCAGGTTAGCAGCTGCCAGCCGCACTGCCATCCTCATTCTAGCGGGACTGTTTCTTGCGCCTCTGACTGCAGAGCGAAGCTGGAAACCATCGGGGAAAACTGGTGAATCCGGCGCTGTGTTTCAAAATAAAACGCGTTGACGTTGAATGCCTGCCCTTATTTTGAAGTCCGAAGGTTTGCTTTGTTTGTTTTGTTACGCCTTTAGTTTATCAGCTGATAAAGGGCATACTGTGTAAACGATGTAAATGAATGAAAGAGAAATAATGGCATATCACTTCATAATCTTTTATCATTATGACTGTTCACTGATAACATCAGGTTGGGCTGTATGTGGCCTGCGGAGTAAATGTTCTAACACCCTGCAATAAACAGTACCTCACTTCTTTATAGATTTATATACTGAGCTTTTCACTCCACAGTATTTATCCAACAGTTGTTGCAGTTTTCTTCATCCATCCATTTTCTACCTCTTTGCTTCGTACCTGGGTCCAGGCCTTTCTTCTTCTTATCCAATCTAGCCCTTTAGCCTTTTTTTTTCTTAAACAGACTCACACTAATTTTTATATATTAGCCAATTTAAGAAAAAAAAAATCCTTATTATGGCAAATGATTAGTGTTTGTCCTGAAACTAGTATCAAACTGTCAGAATCTGGGCCTGGTTCTGCTGGAGGTTTCTTCCTGTTAAAAGGGAGTTTTTCCTTCCCACTGTCACAAAGTGCTTATAGGGGATTGTTTGATTCTTGAGATTTTCTCTGTATTATCGTGGGGTCTCTAGCATAAATATAAAGCACCTTGAGACTGTTGCTATGATTTATGAATTAAACTGAAAGCTGGTATTATTATGAATTACTAGAAAATTCATAATAATAGCAGCATCTATAGATTTCTTTTAAATTGCTATCATTCACGTTAATTTGGCAGCTTAATTAAATATAATTCTGAATACAAGTGTGGAGTGGTCAAATCTGTACAGAAGCGTGATGTCCAAACATCCTGTACGTCCTATCTCAGAAATGCAGCTCTTTACACTGCGTGTTTTATTTTGAAGGCCGGGAGCGGAAGTATTGTGCTTGGCTGCGGGCTGGCCGGTGTGCCACAGTGAGAGTCCATCATGTCGCTGTGGTTTACGGATGAGGAGTTCCAGAGTGCGTGGAAGGAGCTGGACGAGCCGCAGCTGGAGGGAGGATGGGAGCTGTTCGTGGAGACGATGGGAGTGAAAATCTACCGGCTCTATGACAAGGTAGGAAATCTCCAGTTAAACTGCTGCTTCTGCTGCAGGAAAAGCGACCGTGGCTGACTCGGTGAGCCAGTTTGAATGAATGTGGTGACCGCTGCAGAGCCTGAACTGTCGCTGTTTTATGTTTCCACCTTTTCTCTGTCAAAACGTTCAGCTGTTGTCAAGTTGAGTATAAGTTTAGTTTAATTTATTAGCAGCAAAGATAAACAGCAGCGGCTAGCATGGGGAAGAAGCCGGAAGCTGAGCGGGAGTATGTTTTTCTCCACTCAGAAACTTGCTGTACTTGTCCAACCAAACTCCACTCGGATAGACGTCGATTTATAGTTGCCTTGCCTCGGGGCGTAAACAGACACCCTGACTAACCTCATTTAAGACATTCTTGCAACTACAATGATCCACCATTCAATTCGGCACATGCCTGACACATCTAGGTTGGGCTTTTTGGTATATTTAAAACAAGATTGTCAGTGGAAGCCTAATGTAAATAACAATGAATTAAAGTTTAAAATCTCACTTATAGAAAATGTTTCTTCGAGGTTATGTGTGAATTGTCACATCTGTTTACTTTAAAACATGCGGAGTGATATAAGTGAAATGATTCTTTGGACAATTTTTCTTTAAAAACAAACTTTCACAGAAAAAATGTAAGCTTTTAAAACTGTCTTAAATCTAAAATAAATCACTTCAGCCTCATTCATATTTGCACACGTTATAGAGAATGGAATTTGGTATGACTTTTACTCTTGGAAGACATAAATGTACCTAATCTATTTCTGATTCTAAGTACTGCTTTAGTTTTCTTGCATAAAACACTGAAAATCCAGTGTTAAAAGGAAAAAAACCAAACATTTGAATCTTGGCCAACACACTTCCTCGCTGGGCGTGAGAAATGTAGACTGGCACTAATCAGAGTGGTGTGGTCAGGGTTTAGTTGCATAGTGTGGGTGTGGCATCATGTGGCCTGCAGTTGGAAGAGAGAACTTTCATGTGCTGTTTGCAGGAAACTGGACTTTATGAGTACAAAGTCTATGGTGTGCTCACCACCTGCACTCCAGAGCTGTGTGCAGATGTCTACATGGACTTGACGTATCGAAAAGATTGGGATGGATATGTGAAAGGTAAAAAAAAAACAGAAACAGCCCAGGAAGGCAGGGTTCGCACCATTTACTGTCTTTCCTTCATCTCTGTGTCTTCTCAGATCTTTTAGTCTTCATTAATGCTTTAAAATAACAGTTTCACTTTTCTTTCATCCCTGTTTTCATGCACATCTACAGTACCCAGCAGGTAACATGGTGTAGCTGTAGTCTTTTAGCTGAAAGCTGCTCATTTCAGTAGCATTTTCTGTGTTTTCTGTGGTGATAGCTTCTCAGTGTCTCTCCTTAAAAATATCCAGATATCAGAGGGGCATACATTACCCATAATGCCACTTTACAACCAACTGGCAACTAGTTTCCTGATTTTGGATGTGTTAATATAAACCAAGATTACATAAGAGTAAAAGAAGTGGGGAATAAACTAAAGATAATGATCAGTCAGCAGGAAAACTTTAAAGGTAAATCTGTAGTATATTAGCTGTAGTGTCTTAAACAGATGCAAATTGTTCTAGTATAGTGAAAAATATTAAAGTGAAGGAAAAAATAAAACCCAACGATTTTCTTTATTGTCCTTTGATTGAATGTAAAGCGCTCTTGAAGCGCCCTTTCTCTTCCATGCAGTCTGTCTTGTGCGGTACGCAAACCACAACTTGTACAAATACAACCTGCTAGTGTTGCAAGTAGTTTTCTGTAAAGATGAAGTGGTTATTGCAGTATTTCAAGTGTAAATATTCATTTCCTTGGCCATTTTTTCCTCATAAGACATTAAAATGTAATGTACAGTATAGTTGGGGGGGTTGTTCTTCTCTTTTCCAAGTATATCATGTATTCCAGCTGATATTTATGTGCTTCTGTAGCTCATTCAATGATTGTGTCATTTTTCTTATTCAGAGCTATATGAGAAGGACTTTGATGGACAGTCAGCCATCTACTGGGAAGTGAAATACCCGTTCCCGCTGTCAAACAGAGACGTATCCTTCTGATCTGCACTAATACGTTCGGTTCTCATAGATTTGGAAAAGGCTGTGAATGCTTTTCTCAGCGTGTCATGTTCCCTAACAGCTTAAACCTAAGTATGTTTATGTGAGGGAGCGGAAAGACCTGGATGTGGACGGCAGGAAGATCTGGGTGATCCTTGCCAAAAGCTCCCCGGAGACGCCGTGTCCAGAAAAGAGCGGCGTGCTGCGGGTCAAAGACTATAAGCAGAGCGTTTCCCTGGAGAGTGACGGAGCTGGTGGAACTAAACGTAACATAATAATATAACTTTAAAAAATTGCAATTATATAATTATGTTCATGTAAATGAATGTTTTTTTTTTAAAGAAACAAAGATTCCAGGTTTATGTGAATACATTTGCAGTTTAAATTAAACAAATGGCCCATCATTTGAACCGTTCACTGAAACGGAATAACATATGCTCATAGATTCGTCGGTGGCTAAAGAATGCTCTGCTTTATCCTCAGTTTTACTGTAAATAGGTCCATAATTTACTAGATGAACATAATAAGTTATTAAATAAATCTTTAAATGAGTGATTGAATTTATAAACACATCTGAAAAGTGTGTACTGAAGTTACAAATCAACTGAGAAGTAGGCTCATTTTCTCATAGATTTCTATGTAATTATTCCCTTTTTGAACAAGGACAGTCGCCCCCTGCTGGCCACTAGAAAGAATGCAGGTTTTAAAACGTGCTGCATTAGCTTCACTTTTCAGAATGGAAGGCTTGGTGCAGAAATTGTATAAAGATTGAACCGCCTGCTTGTGTTTCAGTTTTCATGAATTACTTTGACAATCCTGGCGGAAATATTCCCACCTGGCTGGTGAACTGGGCAGCGAAGGTGAGTCTGTTGTGCCAGCTTACTGCAGTGCATGGAAACAAACACATTTAGAACTTTGCATGAAAAACTCTAAACTAGATGATTGCCCATTAAACCTGAAGAGCACTGAACAGTTACAGATGGGTGAACTGCAAAACATAATCCTCACTGGGGTAAATCTACATCTTTTATAAGAGGCTGGCACATGAATGTAAGACTACATCCTCAACAGAAACGTCTTCCTCTTCTGTGCTCTGTGTGGTTAACATACACCAAAACATCTGTGCATCACTCTTCATCATTTGAAACGCGTTCTGATTTATTAGCTCTTGTTTAAAGGAGCGTTCAAAGTCTTGAAGTGTTTAAGGCGTCAGTTTGCACCAGCGCCTCACAACCCCTGAAATGCACACGTGTTCATAGTTGACCCGCTTAAACGGATCTGTGATGAGAGCGTTAAAGAGTTCACTCGCAGGCCCGCGAGAGCGCCGTCCCTCTGCCTGCCTTCATGCTTTCCCATCATTATGGTTCGCAGATGTGTTGCGGGCTGACGTCAATGCTTGCCACTCCTAGGTGGGTCTTCTTGGCACATGTGTGAATGACGCTCGCTGATAGAGATGCTCTTTGTGTGTGTTTTTTCAAAACAGAAAGGGGTTCCAGGTTTCTTAACGGACATGCAGAAGGCCTGCAGTAACTACAAAAACTACTGCCAGAAGAAATGAGGGCACCTGATGGGAAAGTGGCTTCTGGTCAAGAGCTTTGGTTGATTTTTCTTTCTGTCTCTTTAGTTCTGGGAAGCATTTTTAAAATTGTATAATTACACTGAAATTGCGTTTACGGGATGAATGTGGCTTTGTGTGGGCTGCTACTTGTTTTTTTCTAGCATGCTGTTGACTCAGGCATGACGTGCATGGCCGGCCACTCTGATTAAATAACTGCAGGGAATCAATTCAAGTCCTTTGTGCTGTATTGATTAATACTGTGTTGTTTTGTTTGTGCAATCTATGTAAATTCCAATCAGGATTAATGGGATGCCATGGGATATTTTTTTTAATTAAATGTTTATACAGAAGTTATAGATTATTCCTTTTGGGCCTGTGTAGTGAAATCTTGTATAAAATGTTACGACTCTGTTTCTATAAAGTCATTTACTGTAAATGTGACAGATGGATTATGTATGTAGATTTACTGAAGGTTTGAAAACACTGGAATCTGTTCATTTTCGATCCACTGCATGTAGTTTAGATAATCTCTTTTTGTTTCCGATGAAGTGAAAATGAAAGTACCTTTTAAAGGTTTCGGGAGTTTTAGTCAAAGATACAATATAATCTCAGATATTGTATAAATTCAGGCTATGTTTCCTGTTGATACAGGTGAATGTGGTTTTATCTGGTCATAAAAAGCCTATTACTGTGTAATATTGCTTTTATTGATATAATTAAACTTTAATTTTAAACTATAGCTGAAATTGTTGAGTTTTTCCACACACACTGACCTGTACACTTGTGTTTGTTAAATGAACAAAAATCCTGTGCTTTTGTTAAAAATGGTGGGTACTTTCAAATTTCTTAAAGGTAAAATTCAGTGTACCATAATTTTAATTCAGTTTCAATTCAGTTTTATTTATATTGTGTCAAATCACAATAACAGTCACCTCAAGGTGCTTTACAGTGTGTCAAACTCGCGGCCCACGTGACCGTTACTATATAATATAATTTGACCTGGAAGTTTCTTTTTTGTTAGTGAGGATTTGTTTGTTGTTGAGTGCAGTGTTAAGTTCTAAGAATGAGTTAAAATGAAGGCAACATGAGCAGAGAGCAGAGTCATGCTGAGGGACTGGCTGTGTTAGCTCAGTGAGAGAGTCAAACGCTGATGTGTACACTTATGTCTACGTTTTTATTTTGTTAAATATGAACAAAATAATAGCAGCAGTGCTGCCACGTGTGTGTCCAGAAAGAGAGGACCAATGTGTTTATTTGGTAGTTCAATGAAAAAATAATTGCCCTCACCTTTGCAGTTTTGTCTTGTTATAAAATATTTGAAATTTTAAAAACCAACAAACAAAACACGACATTTGCAGAAATATTTGTGGGTGTTTTCTTGTTTGTTTGTTTTTGGACTAGTTGAACACTAAAGTGTCCCTCCAATGAGATGACAGTGCTTGCAGTGGCCCTCAGCTCATTTAACTTTGTAAGATAAAAACTCTACAATAATACAGAGAAAACCCAAACAATCAGATGATTCCCTATGAACACGTGCTCAGACAGTGGAAAGGAAAAACTCCCTTTTAACAGGAAGAAACAGGAGGCCAAAGGAAGGACGGTCATCTGCCGGGATCCTCCCCGTGGGGAGAGCCAGAGTCTGTTCCTGCATGAATATGTGAGGACGCAGAACCTTCCACAGCTAATGACGCACTTGATACTTTAAACATTTTACAGGCGGCGCATTCACTGATCATTCATATCAACAGTGCCACAGTATTTACCTGAGGCATTTAAAAACCATTTATGTCTGCAGACTAAACCACAGCAGTGGTGTGTAACGAAAAACAGCGATGTTGTTCTGTCAAATGTGAGTGCTTGAAGACTTTCACCGTGTTATGCTCAAAGCACACAGCCAGCAAATATGGACCGACTCTTCATTTCACTAAGATTAAGGCTGTGTGCTTTAATCCACGTCTAGATTAATTGTCATTTATTTATTTATTTTAATCGTGTGGTTATAAACAGTTGGGATTGAATGCACTAGGAAGGTCAAAGTTGTTCCTAAAACTAAAAATATCAACCAACAACATACATTTTCCCCTAAAAATGAACTTCACAATAACAGCTACCGTTATTATCACACGCATGCGCACAGGTTTCCTGACCAGATGGAGGCCCTGCTGCTGATTGTGAATAAAAAAAGGAAAAGTAGGCTATATCCGGTTCACCAGCGGCACTTTCATCAATTAATTGATGATGTAAAGTAATTAAATGCCTCATAACTGGATTGAATATGAATTTATGTCTCAGAAGCGTGCTAGCTGTTCCTTAAAAAAAAAAAAAAAATCTTGTCCGACTCTTCACTGCGAAGCCTCCGATTGTGCCATCTCAGCAGCCCCTGGTGAGTTTTTTTTCTCCCCTTTTCTATATTTAACAACAGTTACAGAAGTAAAACTTAAACAGGAAACTACACTGTGTGTCAAAGCCTAATAGGACGGCTAATACAGCTAACAGAAAGGTGTTAAAAACAGCTGGGTTTTAGCTTTAGTCTGTCCCTAATTTAAGATGTCTAACAGGTGTGTGCTGCTAACAGACTGACTCTCTAATACGACTTAATATGTAAAGTGTATATGTAGCTTAGCTTGAAGTGAGTTTAGGTGTCAAACAGAAGTTTTACAACAACAAAGAAACAAAAAACCCAAAACACCGTTTAAAGGAAACATTTAGCCTTTAACGCTGGTTTGAATCAAGAAAATAACATCAAAACTGCATAAACGCAACTATCGAATCCAAATACAGCAACATGTTTTATTCTTTTTTATAAACTGTAATGCACATGCATGTAATGATACAGCAGATATGAGCTGAACAGGCTTCAGAGCTTAGAAACACGTTGGTGATTGTGGTCAAAGTTTAAACCAGATGTTTCTGGTATAAAAATAAATTAACAAAACATTTTGTTTCTGTTCTGGGAATTATGCTAACGGTACTGTGATAGGGAATGTGAGCAGAGCTATGGCTTTTCTCGTTTCTCATCCTGTGAGGAAGTTTTCTCCACAACAAGTGGATCCTGGAAGCAGACGCTCGGGTCCTTAGAAGGTTTGTGTCTGACTGTCGTTTATGTGGCTGCTGCAGCTGTTTGATAAGCCAGAAATGCTTTGATGAGTGTGAAACATTAGCCAGGCCACAGCTGACTATATAATGTAGAAATATTAGCGGCCCATTCCTACAAACGTGCACAGAAGCCTCTGAACCTGTCAGGCTGTCCATTGGGATCTTTGGAGGTGTCCGGCGGTGTCTAGTAGAGGGACGCTTGGAGTTTTGTGAGTCTTGGGGTCGGGCCTCCCTAGATTGCTTGTCACAGATAGCACAGTGGTGTGTGGAGTGACAGGAAATTTAAACAAACAAACAAACAAAAGGTATCTGTCTCGTGTCTTGAGCTGGAACAGGCATGTCAGCAGCTCCAAGCTCCGGTGTGTCATCTGTCATCTGAAGATGATTAATAGTAGCACGGTGCCAAGCAAGCCGAAGAGCCTCTTGGAAGCCAAACGTGCTTTGTGAGACAGTCTTGGCCTGCTTTAAATGAATAAACCAGAGGAAGCAAGAGTTTGTCTGATGGTGTGTGTGATAAGGCGGTGGAGTCGATATGTGTGCCTGTGGAGGCAACATGTCAGCTGTCTGTCATTTACGTGGGACCTTTGGGGGTGTTTGGAGGTACACAGTGGTGGGATGCTGGCAGTGGAGTTTGTGGATTTTAATTTTGTTGACCTGTGGCCTCAATCGATATTGCTTGATCGGGAGAAACTGGCAGATACGCTTCAGATGGTGTGCTGTGTCCAGGTGTGTTAATTTTGTGACAGCCATGCATTATTGCTTCATTATTTATTTATCTGCATAACAAAATTTTAATTTAATGTATCAAAAACAATTATTCGAGAGCTATGAACTGAAGTCAGCACCAGTGCTGCTGAACGACTAGCGAAAGACAACTGAGACGAGAAATAAAAAATAAACAGAACTTGCAGTGACAGAACTGGAAAGGTCTCCGTCTTCAGGTTTCAGCTGGACCGGGGATGTCAACAGCTCTAAGCTCTAGTGCGTCATCTGTCATCCTAAGTTGGCTATTGCTAGCATGGTGCCAAGCAAGCTGAAGAGACACTTGGAATCCAAACATCGCTTCTGAGAAAGTCTTGGCCTGCTTTAAATGAATAACCAAAGGCAACATTGTGTCTGATAAGCCGGGGAGGCAAGCTAACACTTCATGATGCCTCATGTTTTGGGGTAGACGTGTGCTTTAAAATGTCGGCTTGCCCTCTGCTGTGCACTGAGCCACATCCGAGTCCATTAGAGACTTTTGGGCTCTTTGACGTGCTCCACCTGCTGATGCTGGGCAGTTATTGTGGAATGTCAGTGTGCTCACCTGCTACAAGAGGCTGTGAGGGGCCACTGCTGCCATCAGGGATGTGCATATCTGCGGGTGGGGGATAAGACCTGGAGTTTCCCACAGCACAGCTTGTAACAGGATGATAATGATATTCACGTCACCTGTTAGTGTTTTTATTGTCGCAGCCGTATGTGCGCGTTTAAACTTCTCATTGTAAAACTCTGAGCAGTAATCTGCTGCTGTAACAACACCCACTCTTCTTAAGAGGCTTACTGTACCACAGGATTTTGGGACTGGTGCCTAAACCAGAAAAACAGGCTCGTAGTAAAAGTGCTGACAGAGTTTGGACGACATTGATAAAAGACCATTTTAAAAATGTTTATTCTCAAATATCAGAACACTTTGTCAAACCCTTTCTCTTATTAGCTGTATTGTTGTTACTATGACTAACAAATAATTACAGATGTTGTTTTACACATCTGACCGTCTGTGCTTCACATGGCTCATAAACCTTCATCTGATCTGCTTTAGTCTTGCTTAGATGTGTTTTTGGGCACTCGAGTAAGTACAGAGCAGGGTTTGAAGGGCTTCTATTAACTAGAACTAGAACGAGTAGCATTAACCTCCATTTCAAGGAAACTTGCAAATTTATAACACACACACACACCTAGGATGCCTCCTGGGTGAGGTGTTTCAGACATGTCTTCCTGGGAGGAGTCCCTGGGGCAGACTCACGACACACTGGAGAGATTATGTTTCTCAGCTGGCCGGGGAATGCCTCTGCGTTCCCCGGAGAAGCCGAGGAAAGTGGTAGGGAAGAAGGTGGTCTACGCTTCTCTGCTTAGGCTGATGCATCGTCAGCCTGGCTCCAGATAATTGAAAGAAAATGGATTCATAGATTTAAGATGATATAGGAAAATGTTATCGGTAGTTTGAGGTTTCAAGCAGCAGCATTTTGGAGTGCAATAATAGTTTGACACAGCAGATTTAAATGTGAGCACAAAAATAAGCTAGGTTTAAGTGTAAAACAACTAATTAACTTTAATTTAACTATTGCTAAAGTAGCTTAACCTTGCAATTTTTCAGGAACTGCACAAAATATTTTAAATTTCGGGTTGAGGTTTTTTTTTAACCAGCTGCTTAAATTCCTCCGTTTGCACCATGGAACCTCATCAGTCACTTCCATCCACTGTGCAGTGCATTTAGTCCAGGGGTCCCCAACTCCAGGCCTCGAGGGCCGGTGTCCTGCAGGTTTTAGATCTCACCCTGGGTCAACACACCTGAATCAAATGATTAGTTCATTACCAGCCTCTGGGGAACTTCAGGACATGTTGAGGAGGTTATTTAGCCATTTAAATCAGCTGTGTTGGATCAAGGATCTAACCTGCAGGACACTGGCACTCGAGGCCTGGAGTTGCCCACCCCTGATCTAATGAACGCTTTGACCATTAGTGGAGTCATATGTTCATTTCTGGGGTGCATGTCACCAGCTGGTAGCATCTACTAATATGCTTTCTCAGCCCGGTCGTACTTGACAGTGTGTTTTTGCGTAAAGTGGTGAAACAGGCTTGTTTCTATCATTAGCAGGAACAATTGTCTCCCAAATTTCTCAAAGCACTGTGATGCAGTTTGGTCTGCATTCTCCACAAACAGGCTTATTAAGAGTAAACGAGTTATTTTTATAACTGAATTATCTAACTCTTGTTTCCCAATAATCTCCCCAGTAGTCTCTTACATTGAATTGGAGTTTATGATTCGTGCTTAATCTGACAATGATGTAAGACTGTGGTCTGTTTATCCATTAAACACATGTTCAAAAGCTAAAAACTGATGTAAAATGGACAAAGCAGCAAATATGAGCAGATATTGTTCAGTGTTTCTGCTTCATGAAACACTCAAACTGATAAGAATCTAGTGTTGACTTTATGAGACATCTCCAGTTCCAGATCTAAGATTCATATTCACTGTGGACAAATAACAATACAGAATTTATTTCCATCTCCAGGGGCCTGTTCTTCGTACCTCGCTTACTACATCCAAGATCAAATGACACATCCAAGATCAAATCATCGCGCTAACTTTGAGCTCGCTAATCCGGTTCTCCGAACACACCTGTTGTTGACGATTAGTATAGCTGGCTGAAGTAATCTGAGATCACTGGGTGGCTTAAAAGGGGCTACGCATCGATAGTAGAAACATTGATCGGCAACCCTGTGATTGGTCGGCGAAGATGTCGAAGGAGCGCGCGCAGTATCTCACGGCAGCAGAGCAAGAACTCTTGATTGAGGGATATCAGGAGTTTCAGAGTTTAATTAAAACGCAGGGGAACACTGCAAAGGATGCAAAAGCAAGGAGAGAGGGCTGGCAGAAAGTTGCTGACAAATTAAACTCGTAAGTGATCCGTGATATTAAAATCAAATCAAATCAAATCAAATCAAATCACCTTTATTGTCACGTCACATGTGCAGGTACACTGGTACAGTACATGTGAGTGAAATTCTTGTGTGCAAGCTTCACAAGCAACAGAGTTGTGCAAAATACAATAACGTGCAACAAGCAAAATATAAAAATGGTTAATCTAAAAAGTAATAAATATATGTACCATATATAAAGGTATATACATTACTGAATGTGTGTGCTAAATATGTTTTTCTACGTGTGTGTGTGTGTGTGTGTGTGAGTGTGTATATACATGTTTTACAAATGAATAGAGTAAACAATAAAATAAGATATATAAAATATAAAATATACAGAGGTAGGTATGTGCAAAACAGTGGCATTAATGTACAGTATGGAGTGCATAATGTTGAAGTTCCAGTAGTGAGGGTGAGGTGTCTATGAAGTGTTCAGCAGTCTGATGGCCTGGTGGAAAAAGCTGTCTCTCAGTCTGCTGGTACGGGACCGGATACTGCAGAACCTCCTTCCTGATGGAAGTAGTCTGAACAGTTTGTGGCTGGGGTGACTGGAGTCCTTGATGATCCTCCCCGCTTTCCTCAGGCACCGCTTCCTGTAGATGTCTTGGAGGGAGGGAAGCTCACCTCCAATTATCCGTTCAGCACACCGCACTACTCTCTGGAGAGCTTTGCGGTTGTAGGCGGTGCTGTTGCCATACCAGGTGGTGATGCATCCAGTGAGGATGCTCTCAATGGCACAGCGATAGAAGGTCCTGAGGATGCGGGGGCTCATGCCGAATCTTTTCAGTCTCCTGAGAAAGAAGAGGCGCTGTTGCGCCTTCTTCACTGTCTTGTTTATGTGTACTGACCACGTAAGATCCTCAGCCAGATGTACACCAAGGAAGCGGAAGCTGCTCACTCTCTCCACAGCGGCGCCGTTGATGGTGATGGGGGTGTGTACTCCTCTGCACCTCCGGAAGTCCACTATCAGCTCCTTTGTCTTTGCGACGTTGAGGTTGATATTACATTATATCATGTGATATTATATTATACCACAGTATATTATATTACATCATATCCTCTTTCACATTAGAGCCACAACAGGACCCACTAGAACATGGGAAAAAGTAAAAGTGTAATATAAGAATATTCTACAGAATGGTAATATTTATCACTTATATTGCTTTTAGTCTATGACAAGAGACCCTGGAATAATCTGTTTGTTTATAACAGCAACCAAGAAAAGGGCAGAGCAAATAAAGACAGGTGGTGGTCCTGCACCCCTCGTCACACCCTTTTTGTACTGTGACATTTATTGACATTGTGGGTTTTATGTGTGTAGTTTGAATAACACTCCATCACTTTTACCTGTTCCCATGCAAGGGGTGACTGAAGCATGCACAGTAAGTCGGGAGTAAGTATATACAGTACAGTAAGTATATGTGTGTGTGTATATAGATAGATAGATAGATAGATAGATAGATAGATAGATATATATATATATATATATATATATATATATATATATATATATATATATATATATATATATATATATATATATATATATATATATATATATATATATATATATATATATATATATATATATATATATATATATATATAGAGATAGAGATAGATAGATATAGAGATAGATATAGATAGAGGGAGAGAGAGAGAGAGAGAGAGAGAGAGGAAGAAAGTAAATAATACCCTGACGGGAGAATCGATATCTCTCTATGAGCACACCGTCGCGCCGAGCTAAAGGATCCTGTCTATCCCGCAATATACGCTAAATTCTGTAAACTCTCCTTATCAATCTTGCACCTTCCTTGCTCGCGTACAAACGGACAGGACATGGCTGCGACAGACTTCCCAAATCCACCTTCGCTTTTTTAGCCGTGGTCTCTCATCTTGATTGCGCGTAGTAATTTACTATTACTACTCTAAAATATGAATTACATCTGACATGATCTACTACATGTAATAGAATGGTTAATAGTACATTTCCCTTTTTTTCGGAAATGACCTGTATGTATCTGTATGCAATCAATAAAAGAATCAAATACATTATCTTTAGTTACATTGATAATATTTATTTATGGAGAAACAGTGGAGAAATGTCGCTCTTGCTTTCATATAACTGCAGCGGACATACCTGAGTGGCCGCGATCTAATCCTGTTTACGTAAAGTAAACCTGCTCCCGAGCAGGCTTACTCTTACGGATCTGTTGCTATGACAGCAAGTCCCAGATGAGCTTCGGAGAACCGAACGATCCAAGATCACGCGAAATCGTCAACATTCAAATCCGGCTAACTTACTTAGCGAGGTACGAAGAACAGGCCCCAGCATCAGTCATTGACGTAAACTGCCATATACACTGTAAACCCTCTTTGTGCTGCCTCAGAGGACTGCTCAGTGGAAACGATGTATTACAAGGTCATTTCCTCGTTGCCCCTATAATCCACCTGATTGGCCCTCCACCAGAGTTAAAAGTGAAAGCAGACCAGGGACCTTTGTATCCCTGTGCTCTGAAACGCCCTCCCACCCCTGTCCTGTTTTCTTTTTTTTAATTTCTCTGCTGATGAGGCGTGAAACTGAAGTGTTTGCCCAGATGTTTCCTGATGGAAGAAGATGGTCGTCGTTTCCTATGAGGTCACAGTGCTGCTGGTGGTGCAGTGACAGCTTTAATGGACTTTTCTGTTGTAGTCTCCCGTTTTCTTTGACTCCGTTTCTGGGATCTTGTTTAGATAGATGCTCCAATCAGATTTGTTTAAAAGAAAAAAAAAACAACAACCTTTGACTCTAACAGTCCGCTTTCTACATTAGTCAAGTTAAGTCAAGTCAAGTGGCTTTATTGTCATTCTAACCATGTGCAGTGGTGCAGTACACAGTGGAACGAGAGAGCATTCCTCCAAGACCGTGGTGCTACATATGACCTATAACAATCAACACAGGACTACATAAAGTGCAAGTGTGCAAAAATAGCAAAAAACCCCCAAACAAATACTGCAACACCAGACAGAGCAGAACGATAAGACACAACAGTGCAATAGAAAAGTGCGACAATGGCAGCGGGTAGTGCAAAAGACTGACCATTGTGCAAAAAGTAACTTGATGTATGAAGGTGTGTGTGTGCATGAGATTGTGTGTGTGTGTGTGTGTGTGTGTGTGTGTGTGTGTGTGTGTGTGTGTGTGTGTGTGTGTGTGTGTGTGTGTGTGTGTGTGTGTGTGTGTGTGTGTGTGTGTGTGTGTGTGTGTGTGTGTGTGTGTGTGTGTGTGTGTGTGTGTGTGTGTGTGTGTGTGTGTCCAGTCCAGTCCAGTCCAGTCCGTGTTCAGGAGTCTGACGGCTTGGGGGAAGAAACTGTTTGAGGCCCCGACTGCTCTAGTACCTCTTCCTGAAAGGCAGCAGGGTGAAGAGTGTGTGTGTGGTCCTCCACAATGCTGGTGGCTTTGCGGACGCAGCAGGTGTGAAAGGTGTCTGTGATGGAGGAAAGAGAGGCTCCAATGATGTTCTCACTATCCATTGTAGTTAAGCTCCTTAATAAATGTCCCAAATTTAAACTTTTGAAGTAATTTCTGTGAATGAATAATCATATCCTTCCTTCCATTCATTCATTTTCTGCCTCTTTGCCTCCTACCTGGGGCCTCTCCTGTGGCAGCAGTCTGCGCATAGCCCTGGCCACCTTGTCCAGCTCATCTAGGGAGACACAAGGCTAGAGCAGGGCGATATGACCAAAAATATTTATCACGATATACATTTGAAAATTTGCGATAACGATATAACTGACGATATAATTGACACTAGACAAAATACTTTACAACTCCACAACTTTATTAGTGCAAAAAACCCCATCAATGTATTTTCACTTAAACAAGCAGCTGTTTTTTATGTGCATTAAAGTTATATAAAAATGTAACAGTGCAAATTCCTCACTGACAGTTTAACCAAAAGGCATTTCCAGTGGAAACTGGCCGACATATCCTCAGCATAACCATGTATAATATCCACAAAACTTAAAAAGAGGTTATACACACACAATACGGTAATATTATGTTGAAGCACAGTACGTATCACTCCGCGAGGCTCCTGCCTACGATAGCCGTAATACTCCGACAATCCATCAAGCGGTGTGGGTTCGTAGCTTAGCAAAGTCGTACTGAAACATTTGACAGATTTTCGAGCGCCGTGTACATAAAATCGTTTCGAGGTCAGTAAACACAACCAGAATTCATACATAAGGCACACGGGATTATAAGGGACACTGTCGATTTTCAGAAAAATCAAAGGATTGATTTTAAGTGTGCCGTATTTTCCAAACAACACGGTAATAACGACGGCCCGCTGGCATGCTCTACCAAAAATAGTGCTTTGTTGTGTATCTGAAGGACGAAAGCCAAACCAGTTCCACACCACTGAAGTTGCAGCATTTTTACAAACCAATTCTGGTTCATCCGTTTCATTCAACGATCCACTTTCGCTCTTTTCATTCTGCGTCGCCGCCATGTGCGTATGTAAACATAGGCACTGCGCATGCACGTTTTACCCACATTCTATCGCGATATTTCATTTTCCTATCGTTCCCCCAAATTACACCGGTATTACCATGAACGGTATGATATGGCCCAGCCCTACACAAGGCCCTCGTCAGCTGACAGATATCTCTGAAAGCTTTGCTTTCTCTCTGAGGAGTATCAGCGTCACTCCCGAATGACCAAACTCCTCACCCTATCGCTAAGGAAGAGCCCACCCAGCTCTCGAAGGAAGCTCGTTGCCAGTTCTTCTACCTACGATCTCATTCTTTCAGTCGCTATTCTAAGCTTGTTGCCATAGAGTGAGCGTAGGAATCAGATCGCCTGGTAAATCGCCAGTTTGAGCTCAGCTTTCTTCCCCACAATAGACTGACACAGTGTCCGCATTACTGCAGACATGACACCAACCTCCCACTTCATTCTCCCCTCACTCCTGAGCAAAACACTGAGTTACTTAAGCTCCTCCACTTGGGGCAGGAGCCCGTCCCTGACCCTTTTCCAGTTAAGAAACATGGACTTCTCATTCCCACTCCTTCACACCTGACTGCAAACTGGCCCAGTGTGAGCTGGAGGTTACCACCTGATGAAGCCTAAAGGACTAAATCATCTACAAAAAGTAGAGGCAAGGCTGCTGGTTTATAAGTAGAAATTCTCTCCATTAAAAATGATGAACATAACTGGAGACAAAGGGCAGCCTTGGCAGAGTCGAACACCACCAGGAGTTTATTTTTAAAGGGCTGACTGTATCGACAGGATAACCAAAACTGTGAAGATCCTCAAAAGTTTGGAACAAGAGCCTAAATTAAATTCTCAAAGCTACTGTGAGTCGATGAAGGTGATCAGCTGATTCTTAACAAGGATGTCAAAATCTTAAAAATTTGTTGCAAAGTAAAGATTAAAAATAAAGACTCTGCCAAGAATCAACACTTTACACTAGAAATATCTCAGAAGTATCTGAACTTCTGGAAGTCCAACAAAGTCAAGTCGTTTCTATATATTATGAAATTAGGTTTGTATATTTATAATTGTCTGTGTATCTTTCCTTAACAAAGTCTATTCATGTAATCCAAACTAATCTGTTCAGGTGCACAACAAAACTGCCTTGTTTAGTTCACTCAGTTTGAAATATGGAATCTTACAGTATTACAAAGGTCTCCTTATGCATTTTCTGTGCTTATTGCTTTTTCCTTCGTGTTAGATGAGCAAATCTGATTGAGGCTGGTTGCTGGATTGATGACGATCCCTGTGATGGATTTGTTGAAGTGTAGATTTACAAGTTCTGAAAATAGAAAACTGCTGGAGCAAAGAACTGCCGTCTTCCTCGTCTCTGTCAGGAGTCACTCTCTGCTCTGCCTGGTGGTTTCACACAAATCAAAAGCAACGAGAGGTGAGTCCAGTTCCACATTACTACCAGAGGTTACAGTAACGTGATGTTAGCCCTAGCTCTGATCTTGTTTGATGTGACATGAAAGCTTAAAAGTTGTCAAGATGTCACCTGAAAATAGACGTTTGAAACTGGAAACGGTAAGGAGATCGAGAAATCCCCACATCACCAAAACTAAGTAGTCTTTATATGTTATCAAAGTAAGGAGCTTCTTGGGAAATTGTTCCATATAGTGCAGGAAGGTCTATTTCAGGTTTGTTTCACACATGTTTTTAAATGATTTATTTGTTTTGATAAATGTGTATGTTATATACTAAAAATGAATATTGTGGTTTTAGGTTTGGCACTCAGAGGAGAACTGCTTGTTTTTATCAGTACGCAGTACATTTGAATCAAACGGTCAGTGTGTGCAGGTCTGTGCCATCTTTGATGTTTTTCCTCCATCTGCTGGTGAAATGTATACACTGACTGAAGTCTTGCCTCTGTGGCCTGATTAAAGCTGTCATCCCTGGTTTTTATCAGGCATAGAAGCAAACTGAAGGTACACCACTTGTACAACTACCCAGTCTTCATTGTGCATGATTTACCTGGAATATCTGGGAATGTTAGCAAAATGAATGCAGATGCAAATACCAGCATGTCACTTTTTCCTACTAGTTTTGGGGGCTTTCCAGTATACATATAACTACTAATATATAATGTAAGGTAGATGTTCATGCTGTTAACTGGTGTGATTTTAGGTTAAATACGCTAGCTACTATTAAAAAGGTTAATGCTGTCTTTTAAATATTAGAATAAAAATAATAAAACATTTAAAAATGTTTAAATATCCAAGCAACTGCCGTTAGAAACAGTTTTTTTTTTTTTTTTTTTTTTTTTTTTTTAAAGAAAGAGAAATGTCCTGTTTTATGACAAGATGATGACTACCACACAACTGGCACTCAGAAATTGTCTAAAGGGTGAAACACAGAAAATTTACTTGCTCAGGTTTGTCAAATCCAAATGTTTATCTCCCATACAGCTAATACAAGTTTATCATTGCATAACTGTAACTTCAAAATGCCTCCGAAGTACATTCTGACGCGTACGTCAGTCTAAGGTCTGTCACATCTCTCAGAGCAGCATCATCGGGGCGAATGTTGACCTTCCTTTCAGTTTTTCACGTTGACGGTGAGATCCAGTTTCATCTCTTTGTCCGTTTGTTTGGAAAAAACGGTGGAGCAGTGACAAAAATCAGACGCTTAATGCAACATTTTATCCCCTGGAATGTCTTGGTTGAATAATATTCGGTCCTGGAGTCTTTCCACTGCCAGTCTCTCACAAATGGAAGACAAATATATTTCTTGGCTGGCCATTGTGTTTCAGAGTGAGGCTCTTTTGATTCGTAATATACAGGGCTAATTAGCTTAGGAAAGTGATATAGTTTTTCTGCTGGACTGCTGCTGCCCGTTAACGTCGGCTCAGATTTCCCAGGTGCCTCGCTGTCTGCCAGAGGTAACAAAATAATGGCTGCGCTTGGAAGCCTGTTTTTCAATGTGTTTTTTTTTTTTCTTAGTGATTTTTAATAGCTTACTATTAGAGATATTACCCAAGGGATACCTTGATGCTTTTTTCTGTTGTTTCTTTCCTTTTTCTATGCTCTCCTGTGCAGATCAACTATATTTGTGTTGAAGGCTTTCTGCTCTATTATGCATGCAGATTCATGAAACCACAGCATGAGCACATTTACACCAGTTTCAGTGTCTAAATTTCCCAGTAACAGAATAAAAGAACGTCCTGTTTTTAGGCTGGTAATGTCTGGTGTACATGTATCGCTTTTTTGTGACAGAATTTTTGTCTTTCGTTAAGTAAACGTGAACATGTCGCAGGTAAAAACAAAAAATAAGCAAACGAAGAATCACAGAGCGCAGATCCAGAAGGCCCCAAGAGGAAGCGGCGAGAAAGAAGATTTTTCAGATGTTTGTTTCATGTCCTCATCCATTGTGATCAAGAAAAGCCTTATTTTCTTTATTTCTATGTTTGCCAACTATCTTACTTGGCAGAAGGAATCAAGTAAGGAAGCGTCTTTTGCTTGGTCGGTGTAGTTTATTAGAAGGCGGGGACTGCCATTAGAAGCAAAAACCTGTTTGACAGCTGTTTGTTTTTCGATGGCTCTGGTGAAGTTTGACTGTTTGTAGTGCAACGTCTCACAATACCAACATTTACATTCTGGTTGAAGGTAGTGAGACAGGTGTTCTTCTATTTCTGGTTTTTAATGACAGTTGAGGTGTAATACTGCCACTTTTTGGTGGTAGGAGTGCATTACATACTATCGAGCTTGAAAAGCCCCAAAAAAGTAACTCTTTAGAATTTTCAAAGATTCATAAATCATGACCGTTCCTTGGAGACAAAAGTAATCCCTATAAGAAAGGGGATTACAAGAGGTTAACTAAACCCGAGTTTAACCCGTTTGGCCACTCGCTGTAGAATGTGGGTGTACTGGGATTAAAACGCTCAAACATGGCCTTATACTGGGGAGGTATGTGTTTGTATAGAAGTGGAGAATATCACCAGTAATTCTGCGTAGTTATTGTGGTTTTATTGAAGAGCGGTTCTTCATTATTACAGGTATTTAAACCTGTCTCCCATTTCTGCCTCTAAAGCAAAGAAAAAGTAACAAACTGTAGAGGCGGTGTAGATACATGCTGGTTGTAATGAATGGCTGCCTTTACAAAAGGAAAACCTCGGACGGGTATCAGTTGATAAGGTTCATACGTTGTGCCCGAGGCCACACAACTTGCATAACAGCTCCACTGCAGTGGATATTTGTAATTTTAGCACAGCTGTATTTCTCCTGCCACTTTTTCAGTTGAGTAAATCAAACCCTGAGCATTTCGAGGTAATTCTACCTCAGCGAATGATAATTCATCAAACTGTCCTGAGCTTAAGTGCATATTCAGATGACTGCTTTGCTATAAAAGACGGAGTTGTCCTGAGGGGGTGTAATTTAGACATGATCTATGTGTGCATTTAGGAAAACCACTTGAAGGTCACGGAGTAAATGAGCAAAGAGCTGCATTACTGTAGCAATACCCAGCTGTTTACACTCGTGAAACATTTCAATTAATTTTGGTTGATTGAAGCACTTTAAGCTTAGCTTGTTTTCCCAAAGATTTGATATTTGCCTCAACAATTTTAACTCTTTAAAAACACCAGATAACAGCCGCATGCCTGCAGCGAAGCTTCGGTCATTTGGATGCAAGTCTCGGGTATTTGTACGCTATAAATATGTACCATGTTTACAGTTTGTCCTCATCAGCATATAGTTTCTGGGTCATTACTACAAACTACAAAACAAATGTTTTCTTTCTTGGACCTCATTCTGTCGTGTGTGTTTGAGGGGGTTTGGGTTTATTCGGAGGCTTTCATTGTTTTAATCACAAACTGTATATGAAAGATGGTCGTGACACCATGACCCACTGGTTTTTGAATCCCAGTTGAAGCCTCTGAGCCTTTGGAACCATTATTGTTGGAATCTTATTTTCTGTTTTTACGCTTTTTGTATCCACATTTGAGCAAGAGGTCAGAGTGCGTGGTAGGTAACATTACTACTAATGTTTCTGAGCCTATTGAGGAATACACAGGTTCTATAGGTGCATCACAGAGATGCTGTTATAGATGGTGGTATAATGGTCTCAGTGGCCCCCAACCCCTGGGCCACAGACCGGTACCAGGCCGCGAGAGTTGAGGCTCGGGTGTGAAATTTATGGTTTTCAGGGTTTTTATCGTTATTTTTTTTAATCATTAACTCTGTTTCCCTGGCTCTTTTCCTGTGTGTTATGAATAAATCTTCTTTTTTTGGTACTGGTACTCATTTTATTTTGTTGTATTTATCCACGACACCTTAAAGGCCAGTCTGTGAAAATATCCGGACATAAACCGGTCCGTGGCGCAAAAAAGGTTGGGGACCGCTGGTCTAACTCACTAAGTCCAGTTAGCGGAGATGGGTGGCTAGCAGACAGCTAATACTCAAGTCTGCAACTACGGCCCTAATAATGTTTATCTTACCGTGGGTAAAAACTCAATTTTAATGGACAAGTATACAAAATTAGGGGTGTTTGATTGTGTATCTGGACTGTGGATATTTTCTGTGATCATGTCTATCTCTGCTTTAAAGGTTAACATGGAGTCTATGGGGATCGACTCTTCTGTGGCTTCTAGTGGCCATTAGAGGAACTGCAGTTTTAAGCCCTTCTGCATTTGCATTGTTGTCATTTTTTCCTACTTGTGCTATCAGACAGCCGAATGAGGATGTTGATTTTTATTTGCCGGTGATGAATATTCTGGACCTGTTGGGCTTAAAATCTGACAGGAATGCAGAGGTTTGAGTGTAGCTCAGGATTTTAGATTTTTCACTCTGGAAATGTTGTGTAAAAAAAATTGAGATGCACAAAAATGGAGAGGTGGGGAAAATCTGCTGGTTTCAGACGGTGTCAGGGCCTTTCTGTGTGGAGCTGGCTGCTTCTGCTTGCCCTTGTGTGGGTTTCCTCTGGGAGCTCCTGCCATCATCGCCTATGTTCATGCTGCGTATGACAACCCAGGACAATCTCGCGAGAGTTTAATTTCCTGGTTAAATAAAGGTTTTAAAAAATGTTGGTAACAAGTGCTAACTATTTAGTTTACCTGCATGTCATGTGCTTCTTGATAAAAGTCTGTATGTTGTCACGAAAGAGGCCGAGCAGCAGTCACTGTTTGTGTTTGAGTGACGGGGGGATACACCCTGCGGTTCAGCCCCCCCCCATTCAAATTTACTGTACACTCGCAGGGAATGCATTTCTAAATTTGAGAGACTTGTCTGTACCAGTATGGATTTGATTGCGTAACATTAATGCTCATGGGCCGCACTGCATTTTTTGTGCATATTCATTAAAAATAATTGTCTTCTGCTCAGCAGACCACAGACTGGCACCTCCTCAGAGCTGCAGCTGCTCTCTCAGCCAACACAAGCCATGCGTACTAAGGAGAGACTACCAGTGTTTACCTCTCCTTACAGCACAGACCAACGGTAGACCGAGGGTGCTCTCCTTTTTCTTCTGTGGTTTCTGGCAGCCAACACCAGATTCCTTCATGTCTATCACTGCAATCAGCAGGCCAGACCTGCAGTCAGCCAAGCAGCTTGAAACAAAGCAGCAAGAATGGCTGAACATGAAGTAGGCGAAGCGTTTCTTTCTGGATACTGCGAGGAAGAATCTGTTTTCTCTCAGCTGTGTCAGTTTTCCACTCTTCATCAGAGGACTATTCTGTTTTGCGATAGTGCGTCATGCACCGCTTCCTCCTCAGAAGAGAGCTTAAATGTGTTTTAACACCACTTCTCCCCGACCTGCAGACAGGGACTTATCGTTCTCATTCTTGCAGAAACGTACGCCTCAAATTATGTCATTACCCCAAACTGTGTATGCTCCGATATGCTAAGCGTGTTATTTAAATAGCAGAAGATGTAAAGCATCCAGAAAATGAGGGTGTTGGTTAAAAATGCATGTAACGCAGAGACACTTTTACTGCGGAATGATAAATGGGATAATTTCTGTTGGTACCATCTAAGTGCTTTTCTTGGAATAGTGCATCACCTTCAGTGATTATTTGGTTTACACTAAATCTTACTAATACCACTCCAGAAACGACAGAGAAATGGGAGACCTGCAGTAACACGGTGGCTGCGGTTACACGCACACATTTTATCATCCTGATTGAGGATTTTAGCTCAAGTGTTTACACGGGACGTGATTCAGTACGGTCTGCTGTGAACGTGAACGTGCATGTGCACTTAATTGGAAAAGTGTGACGGGGCAAAAAGGAAGAATATGTCCTGGATCAGACTTGACTTTTGTCTGTCCAGCACAGTAGTTGCTGCTATCGTGTTGCTCTTAATTCCTTAAGAGCAACACGTCTTAATTCCTTAAGACAAAGTTTCCACAGAGGACCAGTTCAGCTTGAAAGCTGCTGTTTTGGGGAAGAGTCAGGATGGGATGGTTTACATGTACAGTTTGTCTTCTGATCGGTTTATGAAAGCTTTAATTTGGTTCAGGCCTGTGGAAATAGTAGTAGCTGTGACAGCTTTCCTTAAGGGTTGAACCCTAGATGTACTTTAATAAAGATCATTACGTCATTTTAAATAATTTTATATAATTCTGGTTAATTTGGCTAATAGCCGATACCAATATGTTATTTTTATGTAAGTATTTTAAAGTTTGCTTGCTTTCTCAGTTTCTATCTTTAAAAAAACATGTTTACTACATGTATAAACATACTGTATTTGCATTATGAGGAGCTTGTTTCTCATCTCCCACAAAGAAAGGTAATTCACGCTCAGTCACAGGGCTTGCAAGTTTACTCTAGCATATTTTACGGACCATAAGGCGCACCGGATTATAAGATGCATTAAACAAAACAGTTAAGTCAAACTTTACTCAGCTCATTCTTCTTGCTTCCTCCATTTCCGTTCCGTACCGTCGATTCATTAATGCTGAATTCTCTGGCAGCTGTTCTATTCCCATGTTGTTGCAGTATATTAGTGACTAACTTCATATTGTGGATGGATTATCTCAGTTGTTCTCCTGACTGAAGTTTGGTCCGTTTACAGCATCCTGCCATGCGATTGCATTTGTCCCTAACCATCGGGAACCCTCACGTTAACATTTATCGAGTGGAAAAAAGTTAGCGTTCATCCTCCAGCTTCACTGTGTTTATATCATGCTAACATAGCTGTGTAGCTAGCGGTCACGTAGCACATTGTTATATACCAACTAGTCCAACTTCAGTAACCCTACAAACGTCACTGCTGTTTAGCTTTCTGTCCTCATTTATGTTGGAAGTGATAGCAGAGCTGTACGTTTGAATTTTTTCAGAAATCTCTCAGTCAGAACATGCTATATCATGTTTAGGTGGAAACTAGCGAGCTAACTTCCTGCTAACTTCTAACTCAGTTAAACTTCGTAAATTCTGTTTTCATGGATGCCTGGATGTTAAACTTAATAGTTACACCTGGTAAAGCAGCAACGCTGATCATTTTATTAAAGATGAAAGAATTTAGACAGTTTTTAACTCTCAGTGATGCCGCAGTGTTCGTTTGACTTTGGGACCTGAAGCGGACGGAGTTTAGGACCCAGATTACTCCACGAGGCTCCTGACTACGGTAGCCGCTATGCTCCGACAATCCATCGAGCGGTGCGGCTTCGTAGCTTACCGAAGTCGTACTAAGACATTTTTTGAAAGATTTCTGAGTGCCGTGTACCAAATAAAATCAGTTCGAGGTCAGTAAGCACAACCAGACTTCATACATAAGGCGCACTGTCGATTTTTGAGAAAATTGAAGGATTTGAAGTGCGCTTATAGTGCGGAAAATAAGGTACATTAGTTTTGTAGTATTTTTTGGCTTTCAAGATGAGTTTTTATCGATTTAAATAAAATATTTAGAGGTTAGGGGTTACTCAGTATTCACAGCATTGGACGCTTTTTCTCCAAAGTTGTGCTTATTAGAAAGATACTGTCATACATGGATCAGTCAGTAAGTTGACTTGGAGCAGCTTGTGCAGCCTCTCGCAGGTTTCCAGCACACAAAAGCAACTTTTCTGGCTCTCCTTTTGTTTTCTTTTCTTTTTCAGTCCCGCCTGGAAAGCACCGATGGGTTCAGCTCTTTTGTTCACGTCTGAGGAAATGGCTATCAGCAATCACATTAGAATCATTTGAACTTTTTTGAAAATTTGGAAAGTTATTCAGATGCCTGGAAATGGGCAATTTAAAGGAAATTAACTAATAAATCACAATAAGAAATTCAATTGTCTATAATAACTATAATAACTAAATATTGTACACCTTCCAGAGGGACAAGAGTGTGACTTTGTCCATGACTTGGCATGAAATGTTAGCTCGTAATCAGAGATTTCGATGATTAGAAATACCGAGGTAGGAAAACTGCAAACAGCTTTTTAGTTGATCCTCATTCATTGTAACCTTTCTTTAAATAGCTCTTTCAGCCTCAGGTGTCACTTCAGTCTTTGGCTGTGTTTTTTTTTTTTTTTTTTTTTTTTTTCTGCTGCATTTTACGCCGTAATTGTCAAATTAACCAAGAATGGCACCGCGCTTCGGTACGTACAGACACCAAAGAAGAAGCCTGATGATATGAATCTTTCTGTCTCCATTGCTATTTGGGTTTTACTAAGCCCTCACTTTCCTTTGAGCAGTGAAACGGGTTTAAGACAAATGTTTGTTATTTCACACCAAGCGCACGGAGCCAGCAGTAAACCCGTCTGTGAACTTAAGTGCTCCTCTATAAACTTCTCGACAGCGTATTTTCTAGTAAAGAAAATGCTGCGTTAGTCAGAGATAGATTTGGGGGCAGGGGTTGCATTCTGGGACCAATAAATCCAAAATACACAAATGCCTCAAATGAGATGGCTCATTGTAGCCTGCAGACTGATTTACTCATTTCCAAAATCAAAGGCCAGTCACCCTCGTACGGTCCTGTTATACAAACTCAGTGGGAGTCGCACAATGGCTGCGACAGTATTACTGTTATTATCATTCCGCTGTTGTTCACTCCACGCTATCAAGTCGCTGGTAATAGATATAATTCATGTGCTGCTGCAAGGGTGTTGTTGAAACCCCCCTTTTAATCTGTCTCGGTGTGTAAATAACCGTGTTTTATGCACAAAGCCAAGAGGGAACGGCAAAGATTTAGCCGGGTTTTCAGATTTGTTTTGAAAAATCTGCTGGAATGCATGAAAATGAGACTACAGTTCCTTCCACCTCTCCTGACCTGATCTCTCTCTCTTTTTTATATATATGAGCAATCGCGACTGCACATTCCCTCCCTGCTTTCCAGTAATGCACTTAGATATGATTGAAGCCTACTCTTTGCAGACACGTGCCTGAAAAACTACCCCATTACAAACCCAGTTAACTGCAGTAATGCAGGCCGTGGCGGGAGCACATCTTGCAGTATCGTTAATGCCACTGCTCATTACGACTCTGCCCTTGAATCCACACATACAGAGATGGTTCGAAAGTGTTTAACGGCTGCAGCCATGGTTACAGAAATCCTGCTTCTTTCTCCTTTTCCTGGAAAAATGCATCTTAATCAACTGCACACTCGAGTTTGGTATTCATGTCAGTTTAAAAAAAAAAAAAAAAAAAAAAAAAAAAAAAAAAAAGATTTCATGTTGCTCTGCAATGTACCGTAACCTTTTGCATCCACAAACAAAACAGAGTTAACAAAATGAGGCTTGTGTACATAAATTATTCAATCTACCTCAATTTAATCCGGTTATTTTGTTAGCGTGTTTTTGGAATCCAGAGATAGGCAGAGGTCCAGACTCTCAGGGTTTCCCGAGCTTGGCACGTATTTGCTCTGCCGCCGTTAACTTTGTGTTTGTAATTAGTTTAATTCTACAGTTATTAAGCCGTCTCACAAATACTGGAAGGAATTCAAGCTGCAGACTGATTCTCACAGAGCTCGACATGCAGCCTTGTCTGGGTGAGTCTGGTGCCATGGTTCTTAGGTGGGGATGACTCCACGTGTTGTCGTTTCTTTGAGCTCTGCAGCACTAAACTGTTAGCAGCGCTCGCAGTTAAAATAAAGATGTGCAGTGTGCACGATTACTGTCGTGCTGAACTGTGCAAATATTGTGAGGAAAATGCTCGACCCTGGAGAACATTTGTAGTTGGTGTTGCTTTTCCGGCTCTCAGATTCTCCCTCTTGTGCTGGACTCGTATGCAGAAGTGCCCTTTTGCATAAGAGTTTCCACTGACCAAAGGTTAAAGTAATGTTACACAGTCTTTCAACAATTGTTGAATCTCTAAGTAAACTTAGATTTAAATCAAAGTTTTGCTGATTGGAGCTAAAAAGAACGAGGTGAAGTGACCGGCTTTGTTTTCCTTTTGTTTGCTGCACTTCATGCTGCAGCATTATTTTCCAGAACACACCACATGCGATAGAGTTTTCACAGCACTCTATGCAGTCTTGTGAAAAACAAATCACAATTTTACTTCTTCCACAGGGATTAAGAGGGTGAGTAGCTGCCAGGTGCTGCTAATTTGTGAACTGATAATGGAGACTGTAAACCACATCTATAAAAGCTGTGTTTTGGCTGTGTGCTGGTCTGGAACATTCGGGTGTGGGTTATGGCATCTCCTACACACTAGGTGTCTCTGTTTTGGTTCTTGTGTTGCACTTTCTGTGCTTTGTTCTGCAGAAGCTGATTGGAGGAGTAACTGTAGCATGAGCTACACCTGCGTCCAGTGAGCTCAGTCACAAAGGTCCCTCCTTTCTGCAGCTGACCTCACGTTGCATGTCCTGCTTCGGATAGCAGCTTCCTGAAGTTTTACTTTCCACGCACTGCCACATGTCCACGCACACTTTGCATGAGTAACTCGCTGACAAACACGTTCTCTTTAATTATGTTCTGTAGAATAAATGACTGTTTGCTAGTTAGTACCTCATGTAGTGCCCCTCAGTTTTATTGCAGCCTGTGAGATGGGTTGTGACAGGTTTAACAGCCACAATCGTCCCAGCAGATTCATCTGAGACTCTGCAGGCTTCAGACGGAACAAGAATGGCTTGTTTGGAAGGGCTGCCAGGAGAAAAGCCTCTTCTCTTTTTCAATAAAAAGAAGACGGCACAGCTTAGGTTTGCAAAGCAGCATCTGAACAAACAACAGAGGTTTTCGAACAATGTCCTTTGGAGAAATGACACCAAAGTGGAGACGTTTCAATGCCTCATTTGAGAAAACCAAACACGGCAGCACCTCATAGTAACTGTCAGCCCGGTGGTGGAGCTGTGAGGATTTGGGTTGTTTGCAGCCACAGGACCTGGACACCGTGCAGTCATAGAGTCAATGTGAGGCTGAAGCCAGGTCTAAACTGGGCCATGCATCGGGACAATGATCCCAAACACAGCAGCAAATATAGAACTGATTGGTTCTTAATCATCACTGAAGTGATGTAAAGAAAAACTGGCCTGAATTTGTCCACATTGGTGTGAAGGACTAACAAAGTCACACAAAAACACAGGAAACGGTTACTTCAAGTTGCTGCTGCTAAGGTTGGTTCTACAACCTTAGCAGGTTGACTCAGTCATGCAAGACTCTGAGTCTTATGCAAACTCTTTTTCCAATGCATGTATATCTGCATTGAAATATATCTGAGATCTGCTGGCAAGGGACACGATTTTTCATACCAGAAACTTTCTGCTCTGCATCCAGTCTCTGTGTTAGTGTTTTAGCTCTGAGCAAGCTTTGGATGCGTGCAGGTAAGCACAATATGGATTTGATTTACTGAAACACAATCCTGAAGAAAACTGCTATTTTCTTACAATTTAGGGTTTTTTTTCCTAATCTTTCTTGCAAAAAACAAAAGTCTGCATTCTTGCGCAACTCCTGGCACATGGAACAAGAAGATTTAAACCTGATATCTGTGTAAGCTAGGCCCTGGGTCCCCAGATTGCCACTACTGTGAATTTATTTTAGAAAAATGTTGCAGGATTCCTGCCAAGTTTGTACCTTCATGCAAAAATTCTTGCCAAGTACGAGTAAACTTCAAATGACGGTAAGAGTGAATCAGGCTTGTCATTTTATGCCATTGTGTTGTATGAAGGTCTAGAAATAAAACTTCTAGAAACGAATAATTATTTTCTTTTTTAAATCATTTGTTTGTTTTACTTGACAAGTCAGTTAATCAGTGAATTTCCACCTTGCTTGCTTGTCCGACCAACAGTCCAACTTTTAAGTTGGCAAATTAATCAGCAAATTGCGTCGGCAGTAAATCATTCAAAACATAAATGAGACCACATGTCTTCTCAGGATCCTTTAATGACCTGCCGTTAGTCTGGATGAATTATGTAATGTCTGTTTTCCAAAAAGCAGGTATAAAAGTGTCAGTCAGGCAGTCAGAAACGGAGAGCGAATCATCTCGTGCGCCGATCTTTTGGGGTGACATATCAAATTCAGTGTTTTTACCTGCGTTTTGTTATTTTAATGGACTATCTTTTTTTTAAATCCCAAATTGCTGATGACCTTCTTTCAAATGAGAAGTGATCTGACAGATAAGTACATCTTTGAAGTGACATAATTGCCTAAAGAATATATGACACTGTTTACACATGTTAGCGTATCATTTGAACTCCTTAAGTAGTTTACCTGCTGCCTGCTATGAGCCCTGGTCTGCATTCAAAGTGGACTGAGAAGAGCAGGTTTGCCCTTTGTACTCCCCAAAGCGTCCAGGGTGGACTGGTCTTTGTTTAGTCTGACCTCCGTCTTCATCCTCTGCTCCTAAAGCCTTTAGAGATGCCAATCTCAGAGCGTCTGAATGACCAGCAGCACATCAGTCACTGTCAGTTCTTCTGAGGTTAAGCTGTACTTCAGGCCATTGTCCAACATGGATAGACATCCTATATTGTTGAGATATTTTTAGGTTAGGTGAAGTTTAGACTTTCATTGGCCAGGGGCGTTTGCAGTATCAGGTCTTTAGATTTAAGCAGACAGAAATTTTTATCAGCTAAAAAAAACGTAGCTGGAATAAATATGTCATCAGGTTGAAATGTAGCGCTGAGGACAAAAGCAGCAAAGGCAATTTCCAAAAGTATTTTTGAGCACTTTAGATGGTTTCTATTTTGTTTTGCTTGACGATGTGTCGTCTGTCCCATGAATAGTAAGCACATCTGTAGTAATTACCAGGTTATTACATAAGAGCTGGTGTGATTCCTTTGCAAGATGGCCTTCACCCAGTTTCCTTTGCAGTTAAACTCAAAGGTACAGAAGTTTTTGGGTCCTTTTCCAAAGAATGACAAGTTTGAATTTGATTAACTCTTACAGCCCATTCATACGCAGCCCAGTCCCAGCCTGCTAGTTCATGTTAAAGGATGAACATTCTCACTTTTTCACCATTTCGCGTCTTATTTTGTCCAGAGGAAGTGAGGAGGCGTCACCACGACAACCAAGAAGCCAAAATTATTGAAAGATGGTGTATTTGAACCCAAACCATGTTTTTCCAAACTTACTCCAGTAGTTTTTTTTTAATTAATGAGCGACGTACTGTAATTAATGAAAAATGATACAAATGATGTGTGAACATCTCAGACATCTATGACTCAAACTTGGGTCTCTGCCGTGAGCAGGGTAATGATTTGCTCCAACACAAACTCCTCCAACCTCCTCATGTGGACTCTTTCTTCTTTTATTTTTTTTTTATTTTTTTTTGCCTTTTTAAAGCGGAGTACAGCAGACTTATGATAGGTTTGTAGTTTAAAATTGTTTTTTTTATTTTAATTTCGTTTTTGACTCTTTGCTTTGAGTTTAACTGAACATTTTATTTTTGACAGTTTTAGTTTTAATCTTTATTAATTATTATTGTATGGAGGGCTTTGTCAGAGGGATGATTTGTGAAAATCGGGACGTGTGTTAGAATAAAAACATCAATATTTTGAAAGCAGGGAACATGAGCAGTTTTTCAGCATACAGGGTCAATGCTGTGAAGCCACAATCTTTCCCTAAGTCTAACTGCAGCATTTGTGATGCCTTAACCTAATGGGTGGCTAAAATCAAGAAGAAGCTGATGAACACACAGTGAAGGCCCAAACAACATACAGACCGTGATTACCTGGCTTTTAGTATTCATTGAAAACAAGAGACATCGTTTTTTTGGATGAAAGTCAGATTTTGCTAACCCACTTACAGCCACAGGATTTAAGGGGTAAAAATCAGTATTTCTTCTACTTGTAAAAAAAAAAATCTGAAGTAGTGCATTATATCGTGTAGTACACATGATTAATTTGCCATGTTGAAGGATGCACAGTGGAAGTTGTATCTACAGTGCAGAGCAGACTCGCTGCCAAGCAGAATGGGGACAATAAAAACAATCTGACTTCTCAGCTTTCACAGTCAGCCTCTCCCGTCTGTCCCGGCACTGGCTGTTTGTTGCTGCAGAGGATTCTGTGAAACGGGTTACAATATTGAATAAATCAGCTGTGTCGAGGTACCGGATGTTGAACCGCTGTCTGTCAAGCTGTGACTGTCATAACTTTGTCTACATTAGTGCTTTTCTGCACAGTCCTGTATACTGGAGGGCTTTTTTTAGGTCAAAGGAGGAAATAATGGGAGTTTGCACAAATCCTGTAAAGGTTTTGGACTTTGCATTTCACGCTTTTCCAACACTTTGTCCCATCAGACCACAGTCGTGCTCCTAAAAACGGTGATATGATTGCTAAGATAATCTAAAAGAGGCCACTTTTAGATTTGATGCGCCAGTCGGTCGGCGTCTGGCTTCTTTTTCTGTTTTAGGGGTCGGTAGCTGTGCTTCGCCTCTGTCTACGGTATCATTTTTATTTCTCTAATCCTATTTTGAAAATGTGGATGTGGGTGGTCTGAGTTGATCTTTCTTTGTAGGAGCTTCTCAGTTGACTTTCAAGACTGCTCAGGTAATCCGAGTGTCTCCTAATTAATTGTTACAGCATGGCAAAAAGCAGTCGCCCGTCTTTACTTGCAGACCTCAGTTGGCGTCAGACTGAAATTTAAAGAAGGAGGGGGGTTTCAGGGTCGGATACTGGGCCTCTGTCTCTGAGCCTCTATTTTCATACTTCAGTGTCTGGGAAGCTGATTTGGAGCAATAAATGTTCATAGACTGTATGATGGATTTTCATGACAGAGTTAAGAATCGGTCAGAGCAGCTGGACAGGCAGAGCAATGTTGGAATAAAGGTAAAAACAGATGGAGCTGATGGTGGAGGAGGGATGATCTATTCTTCATAAAGACGCACCGTAGGTCATTTAAACGGCACAGTCTCTCCACCAGTTTTTATTGATATTAAACTTTCATCAGCCTGTTTTGGTGAAATATCTGGATGAATTTAGAGAGCAAATTTATCATTTATTGTTGGGTCATTATAGCATTTTGATTTCTTACAACACCATAAAAAGAACCACTTCTAGAGCCGTTTTAAATATCACTGCCAACACATCATTCAAAACAACTTGTTATGGAAGCCAATAACTGACAAACTTTCCCTGACATTTATTGCATTATTCAGCCTGTTTACTTTATTCTGTCGCTTTCTATTTGGAGCAGTTTGTTAGCTGACACCGTAAAAATACACGTAATCAGATAAAATATCACTAGTTATGCACAATATCATAAATGATTTGTCATTCAAGACCACAAATTACACAGTCACCCACACTTTACCACAAGCATTTCAATAATAAGCCCTTTTAAACTGCTGTGAGTGTTTTCGTGACACTGATTGAAAAGCTAATGCAGGATTTTTCCTGTACAGAGAAAAGTTTGGCTTCACCACCAGAGACGTTTTAGCTAACGCTAACGGAAAAGCACCGAAACCAAAGTGATAGTCATCATTAAGTGTTTCTAATTGCTAATTATCTAAGATCTTGATGCAAACTATTATGAAAAGTCCAAAGGTTATGTCTTCAATTTCTCCAATATGCACTCAAAAAATGACTCTTGGCCGTCATAAACATGAAGTCATACTTGTAAGTACAATGCAACAAAAACATATAAAAACAAAGGTGTAGTTATTCACGTAATCAGTAAGTAAAAATATAATCGGTCTAAAATGCCAAGCAAGTAAATTTAATTTGACCAGATTCCACAAAATTTAACATTTTACTCGTGTAACAAAATGTGCACATAGTGACATTACTTAATAAAAACATCTCTTTATTATGAATTACTGTGATGAATTTCATTTTTACCTGGTAACTTTGATACTACCTGGAGACCCAGTTCCACTCCTGGAGATGTCAGTGTGAAGTTTGCATTTATTTATTTATTCTACTGAAGCTAAACTGCATGTTTGACAGCTTGTATAATCTTTAAATGATGGATTTTAAAACTGAGCAAAACATTTGTAAATGTGCTTTTTTTTGGCATAATAGAGGATACATGATATTTTCTTTATTAAAAAATGAAATTCCTTTTTCTGTTGTAAATGATTCATCGTACCATGTCCAAGAATTGTAGGCTTACCAAGCACTGCATAGGTATTTGAACAATGTCGTTTACTTGTCTACTTCTAAAAATAGTTTGTTTCGAGGGGGTGGTCGTAGATTTGTAGTCATAAAACACTCGAGTTAAATAATTTAACCATTGCTAAGTCGGTGAGGAATGTGCTGTCACTTGCCTCGTAAAAGTTCTTTTATCCTTTTGGACAGCAAAGGGTACAATTACAGGTCACGGATGCCTATATTTACACTTGTGTTTAATTCTTTTGGGAAAGGGGGCTGACAGAAGGAGATGGATTTGAAAGCAGACACAATGCTGCTGCCTTTGTCTTCATAAAGGCATTTAAGGCTCCTGTTTTTCTTTAATAAAACACCAGCTTGAGTCACGGGCTCGGCCGGGATCTACCGTCCCCGTTGCCGAGACGAGCTGAAGATCTTAAGCTGGGTGTCTCTGCTGTGCACCCAGTGGGCTTAAACATATATCACACTGGCAGCAGGCTGTTTGGTTTCTAACCCCCCTTCCTCCCCTTTCCCTCAGCAGATCCAGCAGAGGATCCCCTCTCCGTCTCTGTCTCACAGTGTATCCCTTCTAGTCAGGGGTACAACGTTGAGCTTTCGCAGTGAAACGGCACCCATGCTGGCTGAGAATTTCTTTGATCTCCAAAGAGGCTGTACGTGACAGCAACACTAGGCAGCCCCCTCTTCACCAGGCTAATTACACGCACTTAAAATTAAACAAATAATAAAATCGGCAAATACCTGTTTCGTTTCCACAGTGGCACACATGGTCATGTGATAAGTATCCACTTAATGTTTTTATTGTAGTTGTTAGTACCAGGTGTCAGGCTGGGACCACCTTATCAACACAGAATCCAAAGGCATCCAAAAAACACCCCAGAAATGATCATTTAATGCTAAGTCGGAAGCAAAATGTAACCAAAATGCATTAGAGATGGTTTGTGTGCAGCCAAATGTCAGAGCTCCACAGTTCACAAGGCCGGGATAAGATGAGAAAGTATGCAGTGATTCAGAAAGAGGGCCGGTACGGGTGTGAAGACTGAACTGTCCTGCTGACCTCTGTGACTGCTTTGATCACTGGACCTTGGTGACGGCGCACCATTCCATGCCAAATTGCCATGTCACAACATAGCAGACCATCTATCAATCTAGATTCCTCTCAAAGAAACAACATTTATCAGCAGCTGATTTGAAATGCTGCGGGGAGGCGAGGCGAGCTCCAGGGACCACTCTGACCCACCGAGTGCATTTTATGTGATTTAATCTTAAGCTGAAACTATTAGTTGAATGAACATTGATCAAACCAGTTTTGAAAACAGTCCATTTAATTTACAGTGACATTAACATTCAGGCAGATGGAACTGCTGGACTCTGTCTGTAGCATTATAAATGGTGAAAGAGACTCTATGCAGTTCTCTGAACAACTGGATCATTTGATTGAACAGTCTCATGTTGTGTTGGAGGAATTTTGATCAACTCTGCTTCACAGCGTTTCTTAGACACAGCTCTCTGAAGGTTCTGCCACGGCAGAATCCGGCTGACGTCTCAGTCTCTGGGCTTTTTCAATGCTTGGGGTTATTGTCCATTTGCATGACCCAGTTTGAGTCAAGCTTTATCTCTCTGACATTTGACTCACAATTTACTGGAGAATTCTTCGGTATACAGAGGAGACACGAGGTCCCGTTGTCCCAAAAAGAGCCCAAATCATCATCTCTTGGTGAACACCTCCATGTTCTCGTCCATCCAGAGGATGTTGTTCTAGAAGTCTTGTGGTTTGTTCAGATGAAGCTTCGTGAACTTTTTGGTGCGTGCCATGTCTAGGCCATGTCCACACTAATACGTTTTTGTTAGAAAATGTATCTTTTTCTCTCCGTTTAGGCCTTCCATCCACACTGAGACGGCGTTTTTGGTCAAGGAAAACTGAGCTTTTTGAAAACACTCCCCAAAGTGGATACATTTGAAAACGAAGCTTTCAGAAATGATGACACATTGTAGTCAAATGACGCAGTCATGTGACCAATTCAACTAAGATGGCGGACGGCATTGTACAGCAGTTGTTTTGTTTGCTCTCAATTTTGAGAACCCTATTAAAAATTAATATAAGTTAGCTCCAGATAAAACTGCACTTTTCCTCGACATTTTGCCGCGAAGTTTCAAAGAGCCGGAAAGTAAACAAACAGCAGACGGAAATGACGCAAATCGTCTTACGTTTCACGCATGCGCAGGACAGGAACGTGTCGTTTTCAGTGTGGATGAAAACGACTGAAGCCGAAAACGCCGTTTTCAAATTTATCCAGGTTAGTGTAGACGTAGCCTTGGAGAGAAGAGGCCTTCTCCTGGCAAACCTTCCAAACAAGCCATAAGTGTCCCGTCTTTTTCTCATTGTACTGTCATGAACTTTAACCTTTAACATGCTAACTTAGGCTTGTAGGATCTGAGATGTAGCTCTTTTTCTTTGTGTGTAGATGCACAGGAGTTTTCACAGCGTTGCATAAAGCCATGTGATTGTTGTCTTTTTCACATGACTAAATATTGCTTACTGTTGTAAACAGTCTTGGTAACAATGCATGCTTATGTCTAGACCAGTCACTGTACACGTGCATCTCTCAAAGGTTTCCTGTGTGCAGAGCAGGAGCTAAAAAAGACAGTTGGGTTCCAATAATGTTATTTATTGTGGAGACAAACATGGACAATAATAGAAACCATTAAAGTGTTCCTTCAGTCCCAAAGCACCTCATATAACAAAGTATACTGGCTTATCTTTGTGTGGAGTACTGGTTCCTAATGGAGAATTCAAAATGAGGTTCAGTTTAATTTACCATTCCAAATCTTTTTTCCTTCCTGTCTACACGCACAGACAGCTATACAGTTCATGACTAAACCAACAACAAACAGTACAAGCTCGATCTTATCAAATCTGTATTCTCGCTTAAATTTGTGGCATCCATGAAATTGAATGGCCAGAGAAAACAACGTAAAGGCAAGCTGCTCGTCTCTGCTGTATGCTGTGTATTGTTTTTTCTTTTCACATCTCGTACGTCGCTGTGAGAAACGGCGAGTTGTGTTCTCTTCTGCATCACAGCCCACTCCATTAAAAGTCAGTCTGGTGGCCACATTAGACCCGTAAAGTACGCGGGTGTGACCGGCATAGAAACGTCTTTATCGAATACGCGAATGCAGCTGGTGTCTGCAGCGGAGCTCTGTAGGTGCCGTGTTGGATTTACGTTTCGTTATGCGTGAGAAAGATGCTTGAGAAAAACAAACGGCGCACAGCCCGCAGCGGTGGAAAATGTCTTTGTTTCTGTGTTTATATGATGGTCTAATTTAAACTAAAACAGAACTCATTGGTACAAATTGCCTGTTAATTTTGCTTGTGTGCCGCACAGATGTTTGATTTCACGGTCCTATAATCTGCCCACAAGAATCCATCAAAAAAAAGAGAAAAGAAGCCTAATAAAGTTTGTTTGTGAGGTGGGTTTGCTGTTATATGTCAAACCTAACGAAAGCTGTTCATCAACTCTTTATAGCAGCAAATCAAGCTTTTTCAACCACCTGAGCAGGTATGAGCTCTCACACAAGTAAAATAACCAACCCTTCTTTCTTTTTTGTCTTAGATTTTGACTGCAGGGCCCTTGGGAAGAATGTGTCTCCCACTAAAGCGTCACCTCTTAAAGAAAGCATATTGTGTTACATACAAACATGTCATTTGTGGGACACTGGGGTGGAAATGTCTCCCAAGGGAGCAATCAGACTGACTCCAGTTTTTTAAAAAGTCTCCTCTCTCTGCCACTCCTCATTTTTCAGACTCGGGGAATTGGTCGAAATTCTAGCTTTGTAGTATTTGCCTCACCCGCACAGCTCGGTTACATTGATTAGAAATCAATTAACATTTTCCTGTTTGAAAGTCTCTTTGTAATTCGACTCCACTGAAGATAAATCAGACTGTGGACCGCTGTTTGCGCCTCACACGGACTCGGCTATGCCTTTCAGGCTTTCTCTAATGGTTAAAAACAGTAAATGGAGAAATTAAACCACTGGCCAAATGAAATATGTTGATCAGCAAAACAAAAATTCTTTGTTTGTAAACTCTGTAAATGCAATATACAGCGGTCCCTCGTTCATCCTGGGAGTTACGTTCTAAAAATAAGCCGCGATAGGTGAAATCCGCAAAGTAGCCAAGTTTATTTTTTACAATTATTATAGATGTTTTAAGACTGTAAAACCCCTCACTACACACTTTATACACTTTTCTCAGACAGGCGTGAAGATTTTCTCTCTTGTTTAAACACTCTCAAAGTTCAAACCTTCGTAGAAAAATAAGTCCAATATTATAGGATGAAACCAAAGATCAAACCTGTTTTCAGGTCCAGAACATGGGAATAGAGCATCTACCAGAGAATTCAACATTAATGAGTCAATGGTACGGAAGTGGAGGAAGCAAGAAGAATGAGTTGAGTAAAGTTTGACTTTTCTGACTGTTTTGTTTCGCTTAATGCGCCTTATAATCCGAAAAATACGGTAACTTCTACCTTCCTTTACCATGTCCAGAAGTCCAGCTTCTTGTGTGATGCTTAGCATCTTCCTCTGCCTTCTGGGAGCTACTGCAGGAGCCTTTGACGGTGCAAACGTTTCATCGACAGTGTTGTTTGTTGGGGAGAAAACTTACAAACATACAGTACAGCACTTCAGAGTCACACTGCTAGCGATCGAAGATTTATGTAAATTTGACAAGCTGAACGCATTCTGTACTGTACAGGAGACACGGCGCGAGATTTTGACAATGGTCTACAGCCAATCAGGACGCAGAACACAGTGCGCTGTAAAAGGGGAAAAAAAAAAAGCATGCAAAATTGCAAAAAAAACCCAAAAAACCGCCAAACAGCGAGGCCGTGAAAGGCCACTGTGTACTTGGTAGCTCTTTGAAATAATTGACATTTTATATGTATGGAGTAAAAATTTCAATGTGCTGAAATCTGCTGAGATTCTATTTTTAATTTCTATTTATAGTTGAAAATTTGCCCTTTCTCACCTTTCCAGGTAGTTTGTAACAAAATCCCATTATTTCTTGGAAGACGTAATAATTTAAGAACTTCATCCACTGCAGCGAGCACAGTCATCAGATTCTGAATTAATAACACTTTTTCTGATATGGAAACCAAGCACGGCCCTGCAGTATCAGCAAGTAGCTGGGCTCTCCTGGTGGCCTGTCAGAGAGCCAAAACACCAAACTCCATCAGGAGAAAGTCGGATTGTTGTGCTCCTAAAGCCTCAGACCTGATATTAATGCTCACGTCTGTATCCGATTTTCTACCGGCCCAAAGATAACATCGGAGGGAATGTTAGATTCACTTTTCTTGATTTCTTGGTATAAATAGCCCCCCGCTTTTTATTGATGCAGAACAGGTCTGCTGTTTATAGAGATTTAGTTTTATTAGCTGTGCTTCTCCTAACTGGTGTGGTGATTATGCCATGGAATTGATTTGTGTTTTAGACTTTTATACTCCCGTACTGACAAATGGGTCATGTAGGAATAGGATACGGCATCAGTTCGTCATTTGTGGACCAGATTTACTTAAGTAACAACATTGAGGCTGATCTCATAATCTGATCTTTAGAAAATCCTTCTCAAAACAACAGTTAATTGACTTTTAATTAAAAGTTTTGAGGGAGAGACTTCAGGTTTTGGAAGTGGCTTCGGTGTGTAGCCCACAAACACAAGCCCGGTCCAGCCTGTTTATTCCAGCTACAGAAGGAGCATCTGCTTAGTAGGACTGGGGAGCTGTGTAGGGTTGCACCCTAACATTTACACACTTGGCATTGGCAACAAAGCAGCCATTGCTGTGGCAACCTCCGCCGGTCATTAAGCATAATTTGTTTGGTATCCCTGTGTTCAAAATGCACAAAAGAGGGTGAGTAAAGCCAGCATGAGGTTGTCTTCTGAGCTGTCATGTGGAAGGTGGTGGGGGCCCCATGCAGGGCAGGCAGCGACAGAGAGGCTGGCCGAGCTCCCACAGGACCGCTTGGGGACAGAGGCAACCCGAGAGGGATGCCCCCCACCTTTCCCTCCAAATCCCACCTACAGTCACTGCACCACCACCCCCTCCCTGCAGCCGTGCATCTGACGGTTAAAACAACAGCCCCTGTGGTCAGCCAGGCTCCATATCTCCTACTGGATTTACGCATATTTCCCACCTCCTTCTCTTACCCGTCTAATCCTTCGGCTCCATCCCCTTGTATCCAGGAACTATATTCCTTCTGCACTTCCACAAACCTTAAACAGAAGCACTTCTTAGATGCTAAATTTGAATTGAAATGCCAGAAATATTCTCCAGTGTTCCCGTGCAACATGAAACGACAGTATGGTTGAAGATCACTGCAGGAACTACAGGTGCTTCATAGTTCTAACAGTTGGAGTTAGTACCCCTTTTTCCCATTTCTGAATAGCAGGAATCGTTCTGAGAACACTTATTCAATCTTCATTTTTAGCCCCACTGCTTCTTAACAAAAGCATTTTTGTGTGCTGTGACTGGTCTAAATGTAAGTCTACTTTGGATTTATCAAACGTGCATAAAGCACCAGTAACTGTCAGTAAAATAAAGCTTAAACACTAGCCATGTAATCAGCAGCTCTTAAATTGGCCTAAAAATGGAGGAAATTAAACTGCAGTAAGCTTCACTATTTGGATGTGATAGTGTAACATAAAAATCAATAAATGAAGAAGAGAGAAAATCACAGGCACAAACGGGATGAAAGACAAATAAAAGACCACAACAAGAAGTAAAGCTGAAATGCCAACAGTTGGACTTTCTGGAGCAGAACCGTTTGGTCTGAAAGCGGCCACGGTCTTCGTGAATTTGCATTTCTGAAAAGGTAGATGCATTTGGAAACAGCTGTGAGGCTAACACAACGTCTGTCTCTCCTTCCTCGTTTCCGTTGACATGTATCCATCGTGTGACGGAGCTTTCCTGGCCTCTCGCCTACTGCGTGCAGAGATGGGCTCCATCCTGCTGTGGGCCTGAACGGGATAAGAGAGTGCAGGAAGTGTCTTCATAGATGCACCAACATTTTTTGGTAGGAGTGGTCTTAAATTGTTGGTGCAAATTCAGATTTGTTGGTGGGTCAGAAAATGTTAAGCACCTACTGCAGTGAACCTCTACATAAGTACATGTATGGATGGATGGGAGATGGATGTTATCTCTGCTTAAAAAGAAATGAAGCGTATCCTAAAATTTTATTTAACTGAGGAAATCATGAGAAGCTTAAAGGAAATATATTCTGCATTCCCTTTTTTTCCTGTCACATATAACTGTGTTTGAGCCAAACACTGAGTTTCAGAGTTTTTTTTTCTTCTCTTGGCTCTCATCGATGTCAGAATAGGTCACCTTTAAATGTATTCCATTAAAGTTTTTAAGGTAGGCCAGTTTGAAGTTATCAGAGATGGTGTTTTAACTCCAGAGTTTGATACAAAAATTCAACAGAAACTTTCACCTGCAGGAGAAAGCTGCTTGTGTCGTGAACGACTGAAGTGACAAAGCAAACAACCTCTGTCCTAAAACCATAAACCAATCATCATAAAACACATTCAGCACAGGCTGTAAAACATCTTTTTCTTTTTTTGCCTTGCTCTGTGTAGTTTGACTACTTGGGATGATTTAAACTGTTAACAAAGCCTGAAAGAGGAGCGTGAACTAGTCTGAAAATAGCATTCTGGGTAAGACCAAGCTCATTCTAACCCTGCTCAATAATGAAAGTCAGCCCTGAAAAGGAGGACAAAGAGTGACTCCCACTCCTAGATGTTCATGTCTCAGATGAAGGCAACAATACTGTCACTTTTGTGGAACTGAGTGGATGTCTGGGGTGTGAATAGGAGGTGGTGTGAGGAGCTGCAGGAGGCAGTAAAGTGATTACAGGTCTCTTCCTTTAAAGTCCACAGATCTGCCTGATGGTTCAGTTCAGCAGCAGCATAAACAGACCTGTGAGCTTCATAAAGTACTTTACATTAATTTCTTATTTCTTAATTTAGTTTTATATTCTAATTCAAAGATTCTAAAATAACTGAGCCCCAAAATCATATCTGGGCTATTTCTAGGTTATTATTATTTGACTTTACTTTGAAAACAGGTGCAGCGATTTATTAAAATGTGCAAACATAAATGAAATGCAGGATATAAAACCGTATACAATATGTACAGTATGTGCACAGCTCAAATGAGCGCCTTTATTCTGCAGCACAGCCTGAACGCTCGTAAGCTTCTTTGAGTAATGTTTCGTTAAAAACAAAGAGGTTGTCGGTTCATATTTCATCAATTTTGAGAGCATCTCCAACACTGAAATCCAGCCCCAAACCGTGACCGAGCCTCCACCGTGTTTTACAGGTGGCTGTAGTCACTCGCTGCCTCTCCCGACCCTTTCATACATATAAAAGAAAAATTCAAATCCATCACTCCATCAGACCTGGTCACTGATTTTCAGTCCAGTTCTTGTGTAATTTTGCATAACTTTGGCTTCTTTGCATCCATCCATCCACTGAGACCAGTTTTGATGACGCTTCGGTGAACAGATGGGAGTAAATGAAGCTCTAGGAGCATCTTTCAGGTTCTGTATTAGATCTTTGCTGGATTTTTCCCTATGGCTCTGAGATATGTGAGATAACTGAGGGTTTTTTGGTTTGTTGACAGGATTTCTGCTAACAGCTCTTTCAGCATCACACTGTTTGTGCAGAAATAGTATTTCATGCTGTCAAACTGTGATATATTTGGCAGTTTTTGTGTATTTAACTAATGAATGGGATTAAATTATGTGTTTTTGCAACAGGCTGCTAACACCGTGCTTAAAAATACAGTTTAAAATTTGTTCTTCAAGCCTTCTGTTATGTGTGAATACAACACTGGCTCAGTCTTCGGGTTGGCTGCTTTTTACAGCTCAGTGTTAAATGACAAAAATTCCTCTGAAAATGATCAGGTACAAGGACTGGACTGAGAATGAGTGAAAAAGCAGCTGATGTCCGTGGAAAACTTTGAAAGACCTTCAGGAAGCCTAGAGTAGTACTTACACAGTACTGGGAAAACTCATGAAATTCAGTTAATAACAATAATTTTAACGCCTAGGTTTAGTTTTTTTAATGCTAGAATGAAATCATTACAGCCTTCATGACTGACACAAAGTGACACAGAGCAGCTACTGAGATGAAATTGAGCTATGAAGTCATGTGTTTGACGCCCATCGCTCTGCGGCGCTGGACCGCCGGCCAGCGAAAGTGACTGCCTGTCTACTCGCCTGCTTTGCCTCTTGGTTGTTTGACACGTTGAAGCCACATGGAGGAACGCTGACGCTCTGGCCCCGATCTGCTGCCGCTGCTGTGCGAGCTATGGAGGTGAGTTGGGAAGCTCCTGGGTGGCAGGGCAACGCGCGGGGCCTCCCTGGCTGGCGCCTGTAATTTTACCTTCCCATTCATCAGCCAGAGATATTAATAATAACAGCACATCTGGATTCACTTTACTGTCTCATGTTAACCCTTTCTACAGCGCTGCTTCTGGGCTCAGCCCCAAACCCCCCTCTCCAACTAAAGACCCATTGCTCTTGCTGTCAGTCTTCGTTTCTCTGTCTCATCTACAGCTGCAGTTTCCTTTTTCAGCTTCACAGAAAGCAGTCTCCCTCACCTGAAACGCTGTGTGCTCACCAGTTTTTCAGAAGAATTTGCATTCGATTTTTACAAAATCTTAGGTACATGCTTTTAGACACGAATGTATAGATATGCATTTTATACTGCACAACAAAAGCACTATAGCTGTGATGATGCTCTGCAGTACTAACAATGGACTCTGCTGCAGCCTATTTCCATTGAAACTGGACTCTGCAAGACTTTCCTCTCAAAGAAACCCTCACAAGTCAAAGCATTTGTTTACACCAGGGGTCCCCAACTCCAGGCCTCGAGGGCCGGTGTCCTGCAGTTTTTAGATGTGTCTGTGATCCAGCACGGCTGATTGAAATGGCTAAATGACCTCCTCAACATGTCTTGAAGTTCTCCAGAGGCCTGGTAATGAACTAATCATGTGATTCAGGTGTGTTGACCCAGGGTGAGATCTAAAACCTGCAGGACACCGGCCCTCGAGGCCTGGAGTTGGGGACCCCTGGTTTACACAGATACCATCTTACCCATTTTGCGTCGTGTGTTACTTAAGTGACCAACTGTAGTTGGAACCTGAAGTTCCCATAGCTGCAGTTTCTCCGATGGCCTCTAGAGGCTGGTTTCAAAAACGTCTCAATTCCCACGGCCTCATTGGTTACGATGTCTAACATTAGAGCCAAAATAAATATGTTTAGGGCCTGGTGCAGAAGCATTTATTGTTTCATAACAACTGCAAGGGTGTAAAGAGTTTCATGTTACACACCATTTTTAACTGCACTGTGGCTGAAAGTTTTTAAAGTGTGTGGCATGGCTGGTTTGTCTGACAGGTGTAGATCTGTGGATTATGTTTGTGGTGTTTGGAGCATTTTCAATCCTGCTGCACAGTTATTTGAACAGATCACCCAATTACAAACTTTAAATTATAATTAGTTTTATGTTTTGTATGTTACTTAGCACTAAGAAGCAGGTATCTGTGTTGTGACCAATACGGTCTCTGGATGCTGCTTGCTAATGTTACAGTAGCTGATGTCTTGGTATTCCAGCCCTTTTGTCAGAATTTGCTCATTTCTGGCCAAAGAGAAACAAAGATTGCGATGGCCGTCAGACATTTCGCAGTCATTGTTACTTGTTTAGTGCACTGAACTGAGAATAAGACCCAACTTAGAGTTTTGTAGAGTGAACGATGTCGCCTACATAAGCGGCCCGTGTCGTTGCTGGCATTTTTGCTTGTGCTGGTGATGTGTTAATAACCGTGTGGTCTTTTTTTTTTTTTTTTTTAAATATGTGGTTACAACAAAAAGAAGCAACAAAAAACGCTAGGAATGTTTTCTTTCCTGGCTCCCCGCTTTTTGCTGTGATCAGTTTCATTTTCAGGGACGAACATATTTGTCCCACAAGTTTTTCCTTCACATCCATTCCAGTTCAGCAACATCTCTCCTGGAATTTGCTGATGTTTGTGAGGATTGTATGTGATACTCTGTTGAGAGGACAATTGTTATATTTTCTCACTGATAAATTCAAAACCGCTGTGGGAAAATGCACAGGAGGGATAAGGGTACTGACCAGGTCGGTCACCAAAGTTGCGAGCTGTATCAACACATTTCCCGGGGAATCCATGACATCGATGCCCCACTGAAGCGTGAATCCCCAGTAAACTCCAATATAGGATTTTTGTTAAGGGTCAGTTTGATTGTTACAATGTCCAGTCATTTAAAAAAAAAGCACAGTAGTTTGTTTCATTTGCACTTGAGATTTATTTAATGGTTGCCCAAGCCGTTAGCCGTTGCCCGAGTACTGCTCCTGCTATAACTCTGTATGCACTCTGTATGCAAGTGTCTATAGACACCTCTGCACGGAGGCCGAGTAAATCACCATGCTGAGCTGTCTATAGGTGGAGCCAGGGTCCTGCGACTGGCCGCCAGGCTTGGCTCCGTGCCCGTCGCCTGAGCCTCCCGCTGGTGGCAACAGGTGACAGAGGTCTGCTGTGTGTAGAGCTGACAGCCCCCTCACAACGCATAGAAACACTTGCTTCATTACCAAACCCTCCCCCCCTCTCCTAAGTGTAGAGGGAGAGCGACTGGGAGACGGACGAGGGCAGAGTGAGGCTTTACTGCTGTTTCTGTGGCACTAAATACGAGTTTGAGAGGAGGCAAAAAGCTCGGTGTGCATCACTCATCTGCTCATGAGTCAACACTCATGATGTCACACGCTGCCGTGCCAGTCTCACACACAACTATACTGTATTACCAATTTTCGTATAAAAGGCCTTATTTATTAAAAAAAGGGGAGAGTCGGCTCTTTTTCCATGCAGTGGACTGAGCCGTACCTCCCAGAGAGTCCCGACTGTTAAACCATCGTGCCACAAACAACCTGCTAAAAACACTTATTTCTCCCATACAGAAATAAACACTGGCCAATTAGTGTTCTTATTTTTGGACCTGTATTGGCTGCCAGAGGAGTTGAAAATATAACCAACCAGACGTGGCCTGACACGGACGACTGCAGCGCCGCTCGTCCTCCGTCTCCGCGCGGAGCTGCTTTAGCTATCGGGCCTGTGCGTCGGCCTCGAGGATAGTTTACGTCTCTGAAATGAATCCTCGCGGTGGGAACAATAGCGCCACTATTATCCAGCACAGAGAGGGATGAATTCACTGGAGGACAGGTCATCTTGATTTATGAAGTGTGAATTAGGAGCTGAGAGTTTGAGACCGAGGTGGGGTTGCTGGGGGGCGCAGGGGGGCTGCATGGTACAAACAGCCGTCTGTGTTGTAGAGGCTGGAGACACCACAACCTCCCCTCTTCTCCCCCACCACCACCACTACTATTACTACTACTACTACTACTACAGTCTGACTCTTGGCCTGTTGGCTCTTTCAAAGAAGAAATGGCCTCAGCCTTGGCTTCAAATGATCTGCAGAAATGTGGCCAGATCACCACGTGGAGATCAGTGCACCGACTCCGCCTGGGGTGCTGGAATAAACTAAATGTCGATCTAGCTGCAGAGGACGCCTGCTGTGTCTCTGCGCCTGTCGTCAAGCTTCATTTATATCACACGGCAGGTTGATGGAGTAGTGTATCATCCATCAAGAGCGCGAGTATTTACTTTGATTCCAGAAAAATAAAGGCTGATCTGAAACTGCTGGCACTGGTGCTCGCTTAAAGGGACAGTTCACTCTAAAATCTGCATGGTCTGCATGCTTTTTATCCATCTTGATTCGCTGTGGTGTGACTTCCCCAGTACAGAAGCCCGTTTCCACCACAAAAAAACCCCCAAACAAACAAAAAAAAAATGTATCCATAACTCGAAATTTCGAGTTATTTTCTTGAAATTTTGACTTATTAACTTGAAATTTTGAGTTAGCTCTGCCAATCAGTAATCTACGTGAATGACGTCATTTTCTTGTTAGGCAGAAGCATATAGTGCAGAGGAATGCGCACTCAAAACCAGATTGCAACAAATTAGCGCTTTCGAGAGTACGTTTGCTGATAGTAACGCCATGTGATTCAGCTAATAACACAGATAACGTAGATTACTGATTGGCAGCACCAACTCGAAATTTCGAGTTACTACTACTCGAAATTTCAAGTTATGGATACATTTGTTTTGTTTGTTTGTTTGGGGGGTTTTTGTGGCGGAAACGGGCTTCCGTACTGTTCAGTGGCGTCCTCTTCAACTTTAAAGTTAGCTAGCTGCACGCTTCCTTTGGGTGGCAGATGTAATTTAGTGGAAGGTTATAATAACAGTTCCAGTGAAACTGTTCACAGTATTTTTGTTTCGTTTTTGAGTGACTTGGTCATGACTGCTCAATGAGGACATCACTGCCCAGTTTTTCAGATACTTGTTGTTTGGGTGCTTTGAGCATCATTTAATGAGGCAATCACAGAGGTGCACAACTGCAGTTCTTCTCGCATTATTAAATAAACTTGATTTTATGGTCATCCGTCGTCTTCTGACCAGTCCAAGACTGAGGAGATCTGGCTTTTATTGTAAGAGCAGGAACCATTATTTAGGTCTGCATCTGCAGGAAAATGGTTTGACTGCAAGAAAGTTTCTCAAAGTTATAAAGTGGCGCAGATGCTTTCCTCCTAGTGCTGCTGAGATGTGGTGATTCCAGAGGAACAGATGCACGTGTTTGGATGAAAGTTATCAGACGGCTGCACCAAAGTTTATAACACTCAGCTCTGGAAAACTGTCACAAGAGCCATTATTTTCTGTTTAGTTGCTACAAGCACCAGATAAACTGCACAAATACGGCATTCACATTTACACTAGAGAGGTATTTGTGCTCGCTCACATGGGACCGGCCAGTGCGGCACCACGCTCGACGACAGCTTGTTGCTTTATGGCACAAGCCGAGCTAATCTCAGCCTGAGAAAACATTTCCTGTTTGTTCCTGCGTGCTTGTGCGTCATAATGTAGGTTTCTGATATGAAAAGACTATATATTTAATATTTCAGTTCAGACCTCGACAAATTTTTCTTTTCCCAAAGGACAATTCAGAATACTGTAAAAATTATAATAGCTGCAGGGCAAATGGATGTGCAAAGTAAGCCAACGACTGTGGGGGGAAAAAGTTAAAATAAGCCATAGTTCAAGATTTACGAGCAAAAACGTAAAAATACTTGTTACAGCGCCACTGGCCGACCCATCAGAGTAATACCTGTCAGCTGTCCCTTTGCTGCTGAGCTGAGATTTTTTTTTTTCCATCTTAATGGCGCCGATTAAGTCGACTCTCGGTCCTCCATACGCCCGAATGCACAATCAGTCGTCTGAGTAATTACTTAGCGCTTTGTTCAGGGTTTTGTTTTAACGACTTTGTTCGCACGCAGAGTTTTCTGTCTGTGAAAACTTTATTGAGGAATGGAGCGAACACACTCTCACACCAGCCTTCAACTTGTGGGAAAAATTAGCTAAATGCTAATGGGGTAATTATACCGCTTGTTTAAATCCACAGATGTTTCACAGCGTGAGCGCATTCTCCACAACCTGAAGATGATTCATTTGAATAACGTATTGTTTGATTTGGATAATGATATTCTCGGTTGTAGAGTCAATAATTCCACCTTGTGTCAAACTGTGATTGTCAACGAATATTCTCTTATTTTATTAACAGGCTAAAATGAAATTTTCATAGTGGATTTTTTAATACATTCAGTTAAGCTCAACATCGCGACAAAAATGTTATCAGTCCACTGAATGGCTGCTATCAGCCGATATCTCTTCGATCAGGCAAGAGGCTGAACTGCTCTGAATGTGTGTTTTAACACTGCTGTGAATAGCCGGGTAACTCGAGCTGTAAAATTCTTTAATGGAACATTAATAGTGTGGCATGCAAAAATGCAGTGTGCCATCAGACTGATGATCAGTGCTCTGAAGGAGCAATTAATTTAAATTAAGCTCACAGCAGGAGTGATTATGGCAACTGGGTGCTGTTGGATTGCAGAGGAATGGAAAAAGTGCTAAACAAACAAGCAATTTGCACACCTCCCAAGTGCCAGAGCAAACAGAATAGCACCCGCTCCGTGTCTGTGTGTATTCAGCTTGGCAATGCGGCCTCAATCAGCACAAGGTGTGAAACAACGTGCTGAGGGAGATAAAGTGTGTGAAAGGTGCTTTGTGTTGTCTGTGTGACACTGTAAGTTTTACCTGAAGACAGGACGAGGAGCCTCGAACGCCCGCTTGCCTGGCTGATTTGTTTCCAAAGTAGACTTTTCCAAATATGTCAGATTTTTTTGTGGTCTGCTCTTGCAGGGATGAAAGCTGAATCTTAATCTTCAAGTCCCTTCTGTTGCGTTTCTACCCGAGCGTGACTTTTCTTGGTAGCACTGCTGAATGTGGCTGCCAGAACACAGAAGTCTGCTTTTCCTCACTAAATGAGAAATCAGCAGGGAATGGTACAGTGGCCTGTGATCAGCTCAAACGTGGAGATTCATTTTTAATGTAAATCCTTAAGCGCAGGTTTAAAAGTCAAGGACCAGACCCTGCATTTAAAAAAAAAAAAAAAATACGGGTAATTAGATGGGCCAGTTTATTAGCCGGGGAGGAAAACGTGTTTGGTTAACTTAGGAATAGAAAAAGAAGTCAGTTAAGCAGGCGTCTGTCTCATGTAGGCCGACTTTTTAAGGAGGAATAATTCACTATCAAAATGTCCCTGTGGTAAAACAGTAGGAAGGGATTAGAAGAAACCAAAACAACTCTGCGTTAAATGAGCCTGGCAATCCACATGACACTTAATGAGAACCATATTTGCACTTCACTCGAGCGGCCCCATTAGAAACAGAATATTCCAGTGTGTGTCAAATATTATTCCTTAAAAGAATGAACGTGTCAATTCCAATTTAACATTTCCTCAAGTATGTAAAAAAGTATTGCGAGTGAGTTTGAACGCATCGTTTTAATTCTCCAAAAGAAAATGTGCGATTGAGCATTTTTATTTTCTATTTTTTATTAGACTGCACATTAAATTCTGCGATTTCTTGATATCTGATGCTTGGTGCTGTGTGCATGCGTGTAGAGTTTAGTCTGCACTGTCCCGCATGTGAATGCGCTGGATTGAGCAGATCTGTCAAGTGTGTTTAGGAGCGATGGTTTATGATACGTGCTGGTCAGATGAAAAATATAAGGGGTGACATTTTCCAGACTTTTCACCATCATTTGACCATAAACTAAATGAGTCGTGTGCTCAAGTGCTTGTGTGAATTAGCTCATTCAAATTGAAACAGAGATGCATTTATCTTAAGCGGATGGTTTATGGCTGATGTAGCAGCTGGCTAAGTTCTTCCATTAAATTATTTTTCAAAGAATGATTCTCTGAGCATGAGTTTAGACAGGTTCACAAATTGTGATACTTTCCATGGCTGCCGCTTAGCAAGCGTTGTTTATTTGGGAGCTAATTTGGCTGGCTTTATTGAGAGGCTCGCTGTGGCACTGGTACAGGCAGAAATATTGTCCCACTTGAGCTGGACACATGCAGTAAATACACTGCAAAAAGTGTAGTTAACAGGCCATTTCATCTAATATTCAGGCTGTAAATCACGCTTTTCTTCAAGCAAGCAAAAGGTTGTGCTGGATTTGATGTGATTTTGTTTGTATGAAACACACTGCACAGGAAACAATCTGTTCTTCAACAATCTGTCGTTCAACTGTGTGTGTGTGTGTGTGTGTGTGTGTGTGTGTGTGTGTGTGTGTGTGTGTGTGTGTGTGTGTGTGTGTGTGTGTGTGTGTGTGTGTGTGTGTGTGTGTGTGTGTGTGTGTGTGTGTGTGTGTGTGTATTTTTTTTCCTGTGCTTTTAAGATTGTTTAAAATAATCTTAATCCACACAGTGAGTGTGACAGCATTGTGCCAGTCCTTTATCAGATGTGCGTGCACATCACTATTAAACTTAAGGTGGTCTTTCTTATCCACATGAGTCCATCAGATGGAAATATTCAAGACATTTTCATAAAATCATCATTTCATTGTTAAATTTGTGTGTTCCAACATGTTTGCACAGCAACAAGTCTCTAATGAATATCCACAGTCGAGTTGTTGCTTATTGTAAATTTATTAGGAACTGAGAAGTCTAACATTTAGTTTGAGGTTCGGTTCATTTAAGCTGTGCCAGTAAGTGTATCACATGCCCTAAATAAAATGAATCATTCTGACGGCACATAACCAGCTTTTTTATATTATTATTGTTATTAATATTGGTTGGCTAAAACTTGCACTATGTGAAAACAAATCCGAGTTTTGGGATCCTATAATTAAATATGCATTTCTAATGGTGGAGTCTGAATTTTCTTTGTGTGTCCTGAAAATTTACAGTGTGAAATCTTTTATATTTCTAATCTAAAATAAATTTCTTTAGCCAGCAGTGTAAAAAGAATAGTGTTCACATCCTCCAGCTAAATAAATGTTGATGTAGTTTGTTATATTGGACTGATTTTTGATGCATTAACATGTATGTATGTATGTATGTATGTATGTATTACTTGAATGCTGTTACAAATTAAAGTTGAACTAATAAATGACATGTCAAATTGCTTTGTATTATATTTTTCTAATTTTGTACCACTGCTGTTAATAAGCAATGAAAATATAGCTTTTAACTTCATGGTGTAAATAATAAACATTAACAAAACTGTTTGTGTAATAAAACTTTTTCTGAGGTGTTTATCTAAAGTTGTCGTTACTAGTTTGTATTTTTGCATGAGGTGTTCTGGGAGCCTGTTGCAGAGGCTCGCAGCAGAAGGATTCACCAGATGACCAACACCCCTGATGAATGAAAGCCTGGTTTAAGAAAGTCTGGAAAACCGACAGGGGGCGTCTCCTCTCCTCCGTCCCCCCCCCCTCCGGCACCCTCCTCCAGTGTGGTGGAAGAAGGAGGTATTGGGGATCTCCTCCTAGACAACAAACCCACATTCAAAGAGGGGCACACGAATTACATCACGCTCCGTGCGGAGGATATAACGGAGGTCGCGAGTTACGCTCAGCGCTTTTCTGCCGAGGACACAACTGGAGCATCATGCCGAGCAGAGGCGCGCGGAGCTCGAGGACACATGATCTGATCTTTGCCACGAAGTTTGTCATTAGAAATCGTTTCCACTGATGCTTCGAGGAACAATCTTTTATTTCTATCGTGGATTTTTATCATGGGAATCTGAATATTAAGGGACTCTAGAGGCGCACGTTTGGATACGGCTCACGCGTAATTGCGCACAAGTGGACAATAAGCAGCTCCGTGTGCGTGAGGATCTCATCGATGAATATGGATCAGTCTCACCAGTGTATTGCCATGTATCTGCTGGTGCTGTCTCTCGGACTTGTGATGGATAGAGGGATTTGTCAGCACTACTACCTTCTCCGCCCCATCCCGAGTGACAGTCTGCCGCTGGTGGAATTAAAAGAGGACCCGGATCCGGTCTTTGACCCCAAGGAGCGAGATCTTAACGAGACTGAATTAAAGAGCGTCCTGGGAGACTTTGACACTCGCTTTTTGTCCGTTTTACAGCCCACGGAGGACAAATTCACCGGGAACGATGAGCTCGATGACTTTGAGATCCAAAAGCCGGGGGGAGTACTCCCGAAAGAAATCCGAGCGGTGGATTTTGACATCCAGTTCGGCAAGAAGCACAAGCCCAGCAAGAAACTGAAGCGGCGCCTGCAGCAGTGGCTGTGGGCCTACTCGTTCTGCCCGGTCGTGTACACCTGGACCGACCTGGGGAACAGATTCTGGCCGCGGTTTGTGCGAGTGGGCAGCTGCCTGAGCAAACGGTCTTGTTCTGTTCCGGAGGGGATGGTGTGCAAACCTGCGAACTCTACCCACCTGACGATACTGAGATGGAGATGCGTGCAGAGGAAGGGGGGGCTAAAATGCGCCTGGATACCGGTGCAGTACCCGATCATTACAGACTGCAAATGCTCCTGTTCGAGTTAAAACACAAGACTCTGAATATAAATTATAAGCTCAGTATTTTCTTTCCCCCAAATCTCTTTCACGTGCACTACCGAGTGTAGGAATGTATTTTCTGTATATGCGGTGCCACGCAGTTATATATAACTCCCTGTACAAAATCAGTATTATTTGTAACCAGAGTCTACTTTATTTGTGGAGAATAATGGTTATATATTTTGTATTTATGGAGCGATGGCGCATAGAGCCACGTAAGGACTTGCTGTTTTCAATACGCGGACGCAGCGAATCGACCTCAGAGTTAAACGTGGATTATTGATACAGTTTTGTGTCAGTGACTTGTTTTTATCCTGTAAATTTAAGGAAATGTGCTATTTATTCTTTATATTCGTACAATAAAACGACACTGAAATGATTTAAACATGATTTTCCTTTACTTCTTATCACTTTTATAGCCAATCTGAGCGATTACACATTAAGTCACCTGCCACATTACGCACAGCCTGTAGTTCCCACGCTAAAACCATTTTACGCATCGTGTATTTATTACAATTATGGTGGCTGGCCTTCCCTGTCTTACAGCCTATTTCATAAGAGTACATAATTATAGAACCAGACAGAGATTTGGCTATAAAACTACTCATTATTGGGGGGGAAATGTTTCTCATGGTATGATATTGGTCTTATCAGTAGTCCATTATCACTTTCTGATTTATATACAACATGCGGTCACTGGTTCTCTTCAGTTAGCCAGAACTATCTTATCAGTGCTAATGCTGTCAGTCACACATCGGGTCCTTTACAAGCTGATTATAGAAGTCTCACATGTCTCACTTTCTTTCATCTGCACAAGCCCCCCCTCCTCATTTTCAGCCCAGCAGGAGATCTGCTGGAGAAGCAGAGGCTGATACTACATGTCTGTTAACAAGCTGACACCATTAAAAGCTGGATAAATTATTTTCTTCATAGGGCAGTTTGTTCGTTAAAGGTTTGATGTCTCCTGGGTAAATATTGAGCGTGCAAAAGAGCTAAACATACAGAAAAGCTCAACTTTCTTTACAGTTTGGAAAGAGATTACAGTCAGTAAATACGCACAGAAACAATCTGATTAAAAATTGAGATTAAACAGAATATGACGGGGAATATTTTCCTGTAGATGATGGGAAGCACTCAATTTGAGCATAATTTTGCAGCCTTGCACACATTCAGTTGCAAATATCAAAATGAGTCATTATAAACATGCTAAATTTATTTAAATCGGGGAAGAACGTGGCATAAAATATTGCATTAAAGTCTTGCGTTCATTAGCTTTATATTGCATAGGTATATAAGGCAGTAGTGATGACAGGTTATGTGCTTTACTCAAAAATGAAAATACTCTTTAGGCAATAGATGAATGATGTGAAGAATCACGGTATAATTCAAAGATTGCATATGCTTGTCATTACTTCATAACACTTCCAATACATAATTTTAATCTAAGGCTTTACTCGACATTGTGGTACTGCAGTTTTACTGTAAATGACAGAGCTGGGTTTTCTTCCCTTTGCTGTGTAACACACAGTAACGCACCTTCTTACAAACACATAATGATTTTATCCCAGTCGTTCTGAATCAGTAAAGGCAATGCATCTGTGTGTGAACTTTTAATTATTTTGAATTTAGTGGAATGAGTCTTGTGCAGTTTACACCTGTATTAAATAGTCTGTACATTCTGTAATGGCCCATCAAAACATAATGGGCTTTTTCAAAGCTACACAGTGTTAGATTTTAACAGCATTGCATTAAAAAGAAATATTGCGGCTGTCTTGTTCATTGTTATTCAAGCTGACATCTTTATATCTTTTTTATTTTTTTTAAACTTTGGCACCGCCGCTAAAATCTAAGGGATGCTCTGTGTGTTTGATCACAGCTGTAGGGTTTATAATATGAATAGTTTTAATGTAGCGTTTCTAATCATTCCAGTTTTGTGGAGCTGCTTCTGTCTCACACTGACTGAGACAACCCCCCCACCCCCTCAGTTGTTCCAGAGCCTCAGTCGGGTAGACAGTGGGGCACCAGAAAGCCTGTGTTTTGTTTTAGTTGTGTTTAGTCCGTAATGATGCTCCTTAGCCTCAGAGCCAGCTCTGCACATATGCATGCAGCAGACAAATCCCTGCACTCGTCACCGGATGGTAACCTAAGGCCAAAAATTTGTACGACGCATCTTCAATAAAGTCGTCGTGTAGCCTTTGATGAATGTGTGTGTTTGCTGGATCTCAGGCGGTTGCTGCTGATCTGTTATTTCCACTATACTGTTTGTCCTCTTGTATAAAGTTCGCAATAGTCGGGATTCACAGATGACAAGCTCTGTGCATACCCAGCTATTTCAGGTTTTATGCATCATAGTCTGAAGATTTAGATGCGACTGCCTCAGTAAATATAAATCTGATCATTTCTAATATATTTAAACCCATTTTCTCTATTTTTGCTCTTTTGAAACAGGTGCCCAAGTATCTCTGTGTTTTTAGCAAACTGTCGACATTTAAATTCTTTTCTGATTGTTTTTACAATCCTCTCCTTGGAGAACTTTTCCTCATGTTTCTTATCAAATGAGGAACACAGGTTATTTTTTGTTCTTTCCTCTTCTTCAGTTTCAACCTCTCTTTCCTTGGGTTTTTCCTGCCGTAGCACAGGCAAAGTGCTGACGCCGGTCAGATGATTTGTGTGTGGAGTAATACGTGCTGACAGAGCGCTCGGTGCCTGCAAATACCAGCTGCAGACTGGAGGATGCAGGGCTGCTAATGCCCTTCGTCACTTCTGAGCCGATTCCCAGCTCTCTGCGTCTCTCTCCTCAGCCTCGCAGATCTCTCAAGTATGAGATACCCGGCAACGCATTGCTTTTAGTCACCAGCGATCCATTAAGTTAATGATCTCTTTGGGTATAGGCTCGCTTTACTGCTTTTCTACTCCCTCCTCCCCCCTTTTAACCTAATCAACCTTTTTTATTTCTATGCAGATATTCTGAAGCCAAAACCTTGTTGCTGATTAAATTCTCCTACAGGCTTCAGATATTTTCCTGATCAAAGCAAACTTCTCCTTGTTGGTTCTGCCAACAATATCAAACACGACTCATTCATTTTTCATTACAGATGATAAAAATTACTTTTGATAACTCTGACTGGCTCATTAATAGGCCAAAGGTAGCCTCTGTGGCACCATCATTACGAGTACAATAACAAGCCGAATGTGCCAGCTTAGTTTGTAAAAGTCAAGACTGTGGAGCAATGTTTATTCAGTGGGAATGACAAATTTCAAATAATGCCGTTAAACAGTTGAGCACATGAAAGGATGTGCCGTAATGATCAGGTTTGTAAGCTTCGAATACACATTTACTGCTGTACATGGGCCACAACTCTATAATAAAATGATACACAAAGCTTTCTGCTTTGATGAAAGCCAAAAAATACCTTTTGATCTTCTTAATGATAGTAGCTCAGAGAAAGTTTTGACTGGTAACGGAAAGTGCTCTGTTAAAAGGCACATTTGACTTAAGATATGGCCTTTAAACTTTAAGATGTGTTTTATATTTCAAAAGCTTAATTTGGCAAACATAATGAACCGCAGCCCTCGTTAATCCACCCGTTTCAGTGTGTGCGTACTTTTTTAGTTATGATCTGAAGCCATGAAACTCTTATTTTGCATTGCATGCTATAGTAGATCAACTTATAGATAACAGATTAACCCTTAACGGTGCCTAACTCAAATTAAAAGACATTAACAATTAAAACACCTGGAGAATCAACAAGTGACGCTTTAGTACTTGTCAAAGATGAAGATAGCCGACATGATGTCACCCACCAGTTTGTGGAACTGACTGGAGCCAGTAGAAAAACAGGGCGAGCTAATATAGCTAAAGTTAGCATGTTTAAGAGGCCCACAGCTAGACGCCTAGTCAGATATCACTTATTGATTTGGACTGCAGATGTTGAAGATTCAGAATTGGAAATTTGGACACCCCCATGTGGGGTTTTTGAAGCCAAAAGTGAGCTTATTCTATCAAGAGGGCGGCATGCTAAAATATCAGCTAATGTTAGCGAACTTGTTAGCAAGCTGCATCCACAAACTGTACTGGTGCATCACACCGATGCTAGTTACAGATACCTCTGTAAAGCACGCTTCTTGAGTATATGGTGCTTGCTCAGGTGCTAACTGAGCAAGCACTTGATTCAAGGGTGAAATGAGTCCATCTGTTGATGAACAGCAGTTTGTTTAAATCTCTGTATAAAGCTACTAAGTGGGTCTTGAATTGAATGTCTTAAAGTTTCAAAATGTAAATGGTTTGCTTTAATTTTATAATGGATGGTTTAAAATGTGTCAAACGTCTCTGACATGCTTTCATTTGAAGTTCATTCATAATTCTCTAAAGCCTGTCAGCGAAGACAAGAACATCTTTAGTGACTGCAGGGATTTGTCTGCGTGCGTCTGTCACTATGAGCAAATCTAAAGACATGTAAATGGGTTTCACTGACTCACTGTCCAGATGTCCAGCCGTGGCTGCAGCAGAGCCCCCTGGGAAACGTCGCTGAATGAAGGCAGGTGTTCGGTCCCAGTGGAACAGGGAACATCTGTTTCTGTTGTTCACACACAACATGTTGCTCAGTTAAAGCCTCATTTTGTTCCTGCATTATTTTGTTAGAAAGCTTTACCCTCCTGTTGAATATCGGCTGCAACACCAGCGCTCTTAGTCTGAATAGGAACACACATAACCAGGGGTGTAATTTCCAGGGGGGTCAGGGGGGTTATGAGCCCCCCAGTAATCAGACCCAACCAATATAACCCCCCCAATAAAATCATGAATTATCTTGCATAAATAGGTTGTTGATTTTCTTTACTTATTTCAGTTATTACCAGCAAAATAGTTTCATGTTTGATCATCTGGGAATTTACCCAGATTTATTTATTTATTTGGACAGAGATCTTGACCCTCCCAATGTTCAGCACAAAGTTATGCCGATACGCATAACGCTTAACCCATTAACAATGTATACACTTGTGTAGACTGCAGTGTGTCTGTGTTGTGCTCACAGTGATGATACTTCTCGTCCTAACTGATAATCGAGCTGTATTGACAGTTTATTTTTAAAATGGTAATTCCATCTTCTCCCGACTCATAAACACAGTCTGTAAATTTTACCAGTACTGCATTAATACTTTCATAATTCCTAACGCCAGCTCCTCTTATTGGAATTGTTTCAGTTCCAACTTACCTGGGATTTGGGTGGGAAAAGCGGTTTACGGGTTCTGAAACACCAGTAAACACCAAGCTGAGTCAGCCGTTTGGAGGTCAGTATTTATTTATGGAGACGGTTTGTTGTTTAACTCATTAGCTTATCAACATGAAACTGTCAAAACTTTATTTATTCCTGCACATTAAGCTATTTACTAAGAATTTTCCCATAGAGCCAAGGTTATTCCTCTTAATTATATCATTGTTTTGGCACTGACGTTTATGGAATTATATTGTTGGTTGAAAATTGATACAATTAATCGAAAATTGTACTTAACAGATGGTTAACTAGTTACTTTTTTGCCTCATGGATACCATCCACTTCCAATCAGATCACTCAAAACGTCAGTTTCATGAGCAAACATTTGGAGCAGGCGCACTTTGGCTGAGCCTGCAGAGTGCAAATCATTATCAAATGAGCCCAAGTGTACTCCTTTGAACGTCTTTCACCTACAACTGTTCAGTGTCAAAATTTGAGGTCTGGCATTTGGCAGTTTTTATCACTCAAGCTTTAACTTCTTGTAATTTCATGCTCTGCAATAAAGACTAATCACAAAAATCCAGAAATGTTCCTTTGTGGCCTGACGATGAGCCAGGTCTTATGGATTTTTGTTGGTTTCTGGAATAAACTAAATGTCAGTGATTGAGAAAATTATTTCAACCAGGCTACTTTTGTCTTTTATCTTTTGCTAAATGTTACTTCTGAGATGAAATGGCATAAATCAGTGTACAGAGAATATGAGAAACTGGTGTGCTCTGGGCAGACACGGCCTGTCAAAGGTTTGATTTGTCTGGTAAAAGATGCTGTTTGGCGCTCTGCCTGCTTCGCTGCACTCTCCCACACATCGCATAATTGGAGGCCTTTGAAATCTCCTCGCTGCTGCTGCTGCTGCTCCTCGTCCTGGTCACGATGTTCAAGCTGAGATGCGTACCATGGCCGATGTTAATTTTTCCGGCATTTTTCTCTGCTGTAAATTTCACCAGGTTGATGATTTGTGGGGGCGAGGAGGGGGCGATCCTGCTGTTTGATGTCCAGAGCTCGTTAATCCAAACCTCATCTGGTATGCAAGGTCAGGCCGTACTTTGATGTGCACGGGGGCAGTTCTGCCAAGCCCAGAGAGCCGACAGGGCACTGTTCATTTACAAAAAAAATAAAAAATCAGGAGCCGTAGCAGCCTTGACACATCTTGGCTTTTGTCCATCAACTACTGTGAAGACGAGGTCTAGCTTGATGAAGAGGCCTCTTAAGCCTCCTGCAGCTAGGAGAGCACGCACGAACATTTCCTGAGAAACTGATTCAATACAAGTCGTTTCCCAAACTCACGGGTAATTGGAGGAATGTGTGAAACTTTCATGTTTTCCTCGGGGAGCCACCAGCGCGGTTTAGAAAGAAAGCACCATGACGATGCAGAATATATAAACCCAATATTGGCATGTGCTGTCATACTGCTTCCATGTGTTTCCTTTTAAAGATTCGCCATATATTCCTATTAAAACAGCTTTCACGCCTTTCACCCCTGAGCTGCTTGACAATAAAACAAACAATAATTGGTTTATTTTGGGATTTTGATTTGTAACCGGTTCAAATCCTTTGGCATTTTTGGCTTGCGGTCCTTTGAAACAGAGAAGAATGAGTGGAAACAGTGTGTTTGTTATGTAAAATTAAGCAACAACGGCCCCTACTTTGCACCCAGCGCAGGAATTCACTGCAATTAACTCTTGAGCGTCGCATGTAAATACGAAGGGGTTCGGGGCTCCGCAGGCAGGCCGGCGCTCTTCACACACTGGATCCCGGGCCTTTGTTCTTCCAGGGCTTTGGCCGGCCGCCACACTGCCTCACTTGGCAGCACCTAACTATAATTTTCTCACAATGCCTGGCGTGTGAGCCGTCCATCATTCCTCTCTGTGTCTCCCAAAGCTCCCCCGGCCCACTGGCACCTCTTAAGCCTCCAGCATTTTCAGGTTTACCCACTCCTGAGCGCATGCCAAGTCTTTTCTATCATCCCGTCATCTTGCACAACCAAACAAGCTGCCTAAGGATATTTATTAATTCACTCTTCACACTTGGCTATGCTTTGATCAGATGGTAAGTATCTTGCCATCTGATCAAAGTATCATTCCTGTATCGCTCCTGGAGGTGTTTTGATATTCTCACATGTTCTGTGGGATCGCTGCAAATTGTTTCCAGGTCCAGCTCTGTTCAGTGCACCTACAGTAACTTTAGAAAGTAATAACAAGAGTGCTGCTCTGTACATGTTTTCCTCTTGTTCCTTAAATACCTTTTAGATGTTCACTTGATTCTGAGAAGGCAGCATGATATTGGGGTTTAGAAAGAAATCCTCAGGTGCAAAGGAAGTGGCCACAGCATGGACAGAACCAAGCACAGGTATGGCACTTTAAGCTCAGATTTTAGATTGTGTAATTTGATTACAAATGATTGCTCCAAGCCTGTGATTTTATCCATTTAATTTTTTTTCTTGTCTGAATTTTTCTTCAAGTTGAAGCAATGCATAATATTCACTCTCTCGCTTTGTACCATCATGACATAAAATATACATAAAATAAAATGTAAATATGTAAATATATAAATACACAATTTTTCTTTTTCTTTTTTAAAATGCAGTGTTTGAATTAAACCCAGCCTCTAAGACTGAAAAATAAAGTTAATGCAGTGCCAAAAGTTGCAGTTCCTCTTTTGGCCACTTGAGGCTGGCTCCGAAAACAATTTATTCCCCATAGACTGCTACATTAAAATGGCGAAATAAACACGCCTGTTTTTTTGTTTGTTTGTTTGTTTGTTTTTCCTTACTGGATAGTTTCCTTTTTCATACCTACTGTGGCTGATTATTTTTTATTTTTTTTCTATAGCACCGAACCCCAACCCCTGGGGCACGGACTGGTACCGGTCTGTGAGTCGTTTGGTACCGGGCCGCGAGAGTTGAGGCTCAGGTGTGAAATTTAAGGTTTTCAGTGTTTTTATCGTTAACTCTGTTTCCCTGGGTCTTTTCCCGTGTTGTAGTTGTGTGTCTTATTTTGAAAGAAATATTTACACATTACCATAGCGACCAGATAGCATTAAGGCAGAGGTTCCCAAAGGGCGGGGCCCGCCCCCTAGGGGGGGCGCAGAGCCATTGCAGGGGGGGCGCGGTATGAAAAGAGAGAGAGAGAGAAAAAAAAAGAGCGCTTGGACACTGTGGACAGGTTTTTGACGGGGCTCCCACACAAACGCAAAGCAGGAGATGAAGCATCGCCAAATATGTTTCCAAACCAACTTCCTTCCAAGCCAAAGACTAGAAAATATGGTGAAGCATATCTTCCCTTTGGCTTCACCTGCACAGGTGCCAAGATAGGTCTCCCCTGCAAAATTAGTTTCCCTGCGTCGAGAGCAGCGCTGGGCTCTCCAAATCACGGACAAACAGGATCCAACAATGTTGATTTTTAGTTGACAAACACTTCTTGTAATAACTACTCCTGACATTTTGGACATGAAGTAAAGTTACAGCGGGATACAAATAATATCAGGCTGATCCTGCCGTAATTTGTTCCCCCGGTTCAAATCACGGACAAACAGTATCCCACAGCTGTTTATGTTTTTGAACCCATTTTGCACAGAGAGGCATTTTTTGAAAAATGTATTGACAGCAATGTTGAATATTATTACACAGGAAAAAAAACAACTACACGTAAAATAATCACACCGTGACGCCTCTGCCTTTATAAATGCAGGGACAGTAACTGCGTGTGTATATGTAAGCGTGTAAAACCTGAAGATAGATTAACAGTAACAGTATTTTGTCTCTATCTGCCATTCTGCAATTCATCTCATGTAAACATTAACGTGGCGCACAGCGTGACGAAAAGAGGCACATACCTTTGACGTTGCATGACGAACTCTGTAATCCTCGTCCACACGTAAACGCAAAAAAGGAGTTTTAAACAATCTCCGTTTTCGGTGAATCGCAACGCCGTTTACGTGTTGACGAAAAGCCCAAACGCATAGAAACAGCTGAGTTTTCAAAAATACCCGTGTAGGTGTGGACGTAGCGTAAAAGAGTTAGTAGTATATTTTATTACTACCTGTAATTTATTGCCGTTTACTTGTATTTGCTTAATTGTTTACTAAATGTTTGAGGTGTGAAATAAACCGCAATGGAGTTTGTAAACAAAATATGTGTGTGTGTTTGGAGGATGTGTTTGTGCGGGGGGGCCGTACATTTTTCTTGTAAAAAAGGGGGGCCTGGCAAAGAAAGTTTGGGAACCACTGCATTAAGGGACAGAGAGGAGGACGTTACTCTCAATGTTGTTGGCGCATTTCAGGAGGACGCTGCTAATAAAGTTACATAATTACACAGTGAATTCGGGTTTAGTATTATATTTACGAAATACCACAGTTTTTGTCTCTGTCGTATCTTTTTTTTTTTTTTCTGCCACACGTTAAAGGCTGTTCCGTGAAAATATTGTCTGACATTAAACCGGTCCGTGGCGCAAAAAAGGTTGAGGACCTCTGGTCTATAGCTTATTCAGAGTGTTGCTGTTTTGTTTGGGTGACCTGACGCAGGAGGTTGTAGCTGATTGGTGTCTACTGGGTCTCACCTGGACTAATTGGAGTTGCTGAGTGGTATGACTGTGGTATGAGGAGTAGTATGGCTGTGTGATACAGATAATCTTCTGTACACTAATTAAGCCACCAACTGTTTTTCATTGGTGGTAATCAAGGCAAAAATGCTGAACATAATGTTAGTAAGAAAGAAACGGAGTGTTATCTGACCTTCCAAAAGTCTATAATATATATTATTATAAGTTTATTATAAAGAATTCTTTAAAAAGCCACCAAAGATTAAATAATGAGAATGAAGCTGAAAGCTTCCAGTCTTGTTGTATTTGTTTTGTAACTGGAGTCTTGTCTTTATGTGTTTATCCTTGGTCAGAGGTTTTGGTTCAGGACTTTCCACAGTACTTCAGGGTCTTGGCAGCTATGCGGGCACTGCAACCATGATGTCTGCTTTGGGAATTTGGATATAAGTGTAGCAATTCAGCGATCTGGATTGTGTGGCTTTTCTCTCTTTTCAGTAGGTGTTGAACTCTGCATGGACACACCGAGCGTTCAAAGATGTTCGGCTCAGTTATACGGGAATTTGCAATGCTCGGTTTGAGGGATATTGTGAAGCGTCACTGCAGGTAAACAGTCTGCGTGCTGGCAGACACAGATACAAGCAGATTGTGCAAAGGTCTGCCAGGAGTGCCGCTCTGCTAGGATGCATGTTGTGCGAGGAAATGAAGTTTGTGAAAGTCTTTTCTAAACTTTGGCTTAGCTGCTGAGACTGGAGTAGCAGTTGTGGTGTTTCCCTGTGGGTATAAGCGAGTACTCAGTGTGGCAACCTCCCAGGTTAAATAAACTACAAATAAATAGCATTTTCTGAAATAAGAGCAGAAGATAAAATAAGAATATGATGTTTGTATCTGTGTGTGCCTGTTTGTCTGTGTCTATATGTCAGGTTGGGTATCAGACGCCACCTCTCTGGGGACATCTCAGGCCCTCCAAGGTTTGAGGCCCATCTCCCCACCACTTCCCCTGCCGGTGGCAGACGCCCTCAGACATCGGTGCGTTGGTGGTTCTTTGTGTCCGGGGTGGGCGCCCAGGTACCCACCGCTCACTCCTTGGCGGCTGCTTATCGGGGCCTGTAGCCTGGGGCTCGCTCGGGCCACTTCGGGATGGGGTGCCCTTGGCCTCTCGGCCCGGGCTCGGTCACTCAGGCACAGCTGGCTGCCGGCGGAGCTCACGGGCACGTCACTGCAACCCCCGGCTTCTGCTCCACGGCTGCTGAGTGACCCCTCATCTGGGACTCTCCTCAGCTCTTTCTGGGATAGTGCGCTGCTGCCCTCTGTTGGTCTTCCTTGGTCTCTTGTGTTCTGGGGGCCTCTGGATGTCTGGAGTTTTGATCTCCTCCATACCTGCTTCATGCCCTGGAGGACGGGGCAGTGGCCCCCACACCCTCTAGCAGATCATTACATGAAGGAACCTTTTAAAAACAAGCGCGTTCATGCTCACAGGTGCACACACGGGTGATCACACACACAAACTACACCCTTTTTGGCTCCTACCTCAAAGCACACTGTGCGCTGTCGATCTCACGTGCTGCACAATAATGTTTAATATTTAGTATTTACTGTCATATTCCCATATATCATTGTGATCTTGTTTATTACTCTCGTTTTCTTCTGCTTGCTTTCTTTTTCTTTTCTCAACAGGTGATCCAGGTGATCGATATATGTATTTTTTGTCTGCTTATTCTGTTGGTTTTTGTTTTTTGCCCTTTTTCCCCGTCCCTCTTCTCAGGTGTTTTTCTTTCCCTGTTTCTTTCTCCCCTTTCTTTCCCCCAGTTAAGTCTGTCCCGTATTCAGCAAGTGAAAATAAAATAAACAATAAAAGGTGAATCAAATGGACCATTACGGCAAGGCTGGGATGGTCCATTTGGTAAAGTAAATCCGTTGGGCATCTTTCTTTGCCTTTAGACAATAATTCTGATGGCAAAAGAACCAAACGGGACAGGTTAAAAAAAAAAAAAAAAAAAAAAAAAAAAAAAGATAAAATAAGAATAAAAACTTGAGTTTGCAGATTTTATGATTTTATCTAATGGTGGAACATAAACCTCCACAGGACGTACAGATTTACTTCTGTTTCAGTTCATTACATAATCAACAGAACCTGAAGTTCAGCATTAAAGGTTATTGGGAGCGAAAGCCCTCCAGCACCAGAGACTCAGACCGAGCCAACCGTGGCGTCTCCATCCTGATGATGGAGCACCGCCAATAGCACGCCTGTGGGTTTCTGATATGATTGCATTCTGTCAAGGTGCTGCACAGGCATGTCACATAAATACTCAACATTTCATGGGCATGATGACTTGAGGCGTGAGCTCAGATATTTTAGCAAATGTGTCAGCTGCAGAGGTAAATATACACATGGTGTACATGGCACTTAATCATACGGAAAACCTCACTGACAAGTATCTCATCACGGTACATAAATTTAGTTTGAAAGGCATTTTCAGTTTTTGTTTTGTTGAAATACTTCCAGCGAGCAACTCCTCCTAAAACCACAAATTGTCATTTTTGCATTTCTGCTTGTGGACAGATGAACAAACGTGCTGTAACCTGCTAATTTGGGAGAAAACGCAACATGTCCTCGTACTTCAGTGACAGGAGATTGCCAGTTAGTTCTGTAACAACATGGATTAAAAAATAATATCCAGAAGAAGCATCATCTGGACTTTCACTCGGGAGATTGGTACTCCTCCTACATGCAGGATTAAGCAACAGACACAAGGGCACAGGTGTACTGTTGAGAAATTTGGGTCTATTTTACCCAAAATATGACAAAAAAATAGGCAGCAATGCAAATTAGCTATTTTAAGAACTAAACGGGCTCATTAAAAAGGTCAGCCGCTTGGAGCGCTGCTTCACAAACCAAGGCCTAGGTCAGAAACAAACCAACCAACAAATGAGAGAGAAGACAAAGGGAGAAAACCGCAGGGACAGTAAGTAAACTCAGTGCTCAGTCCTAAACCCCCATGCTCTCACAGCAGATGGTTTGGTCCACTTGTTAGGTCTGTGAACTTTAACCAGCCCTGCCCTCAGCCTTTTGTTCAGCTACAGGAAAGACTGTAGCAGCAGATGGGTACCTCAAGAGAAAGACAAAACATCATTAATGCAACTTACAAAAAGCATTGTGCACGTGGCACCAGGATGCTCTAGGCCGCAGGTCGATGATCGATTTTGTAATCGTATCACCAGACCTGCGACCATATGTTCTGGACACTCGGGTAAAGAGAGGGGCTGAGCTGTCAACTGATCACCACCTGGTGGTGAGTTGGATCAGGTGGCGGGGAGGACGCTGGACAGACCCGGTGCACCTAAACGCGTGTGGTGAGGGTGTGCTGGGAACGTCTAGCAGAGGCCCCAGTCCGCGAGATCTTCAACGCACACCTCCGGCAGAGCTTCAACAACATTCCGAGGGAGACTGGGGACATTGAGTCCGAATGGACCATGTTCAGCGTCTCCATTGCCGGCTTGCTGCATTGAGCTGCGGCCGCAAGGTGGTTGGTGCCTGCCGTGGTGGTAATCCCCAACCAAATGGTGGACACCAGAGGTGAAGGGAGCCACCAGGCTGAAGAAGGAGTCCTATCGGGCTTGGTTAGCCTGTGGGACTCCAGAGGCAGCTGACAGGTATCGACAGGCCAAGCGGAATGCGGCTCAGGCAGTGGCTGAAGCAAAAACTCGGGTGTGGGAGGAGTTCGGAGAGGCCATGGAAAAGACTTTCGGACTGCCTCGAAGAGATTCTGGCAAACCGTCAGGCGTCTCAGGAGGGGAAAGCGGTGCTCTACCTGCACTGTGTATAGTGCTGGCGGTGCGCTGCTGACGTCGACTGAGAAAATTGTCAGACGGTGGAAGGAATACTGAGGACCTCCTTAATCCCACTGACACGTCTTCCGAGGAGGAAGCAGAGTCTGGGGATGAGGGAATGACCCGCCAATTTCTGGGGTCGAGGTCACTGAGGCAGTTAAACAACTCCTCGGTGGCAGAGCCCCTGGTGTTGATGAGGTCCGCCCGAGTTCCTGAAGGCTCTGGACGTTGTAGGGCTGTCCTGGTTGACACGCCTCTACAATGTTGCGTGGAGATCAGGGGCAGTACCCTGGACTGGCAGACCGGGGTGGTGGTCCCCATCTTTAAGAAGGGAGACCGGAGGTGTGTTCCAACTATAGGGGATCACACTCCTCAGCCTCCCGGAAAAAGTCTATGCCAGGGTGCTGGAAAGGAGAGTTCGTCCGTTAGTCGAACCTCGGATACAGGAGGAACAATGCGGTTTTCGTCCCTGGTCGCGGAACACTGGACCAGCTCTTTATCCTCTCGAGGATACTTGAGGGTGCATGGGAGTTTGCCCAACCAGTCTACATGTGTTTTGTGGACTTGGAGAAGGCATTCGACCGTGTCCCTCGGGTGTCCTGTGGGAGGTGTTGCGGGAGTATGGGGTGTCTGGCCCACTGTTACGGGCCATTCGATCCCTATACAACCGTTGCGAGAGTTTGGTTCGCATTGCCGGCAATAAGTCGGACTTGTTTCCGGTGGGTGATGGGCTCCGCCAGGGCTGCCCTTTGTCACCGATTCTGTTCATAATTTTTATGGACAGGATTTCTAGGCGCAGCCAAGTGGCGGAGGGCTTTCACTTGGTGGCCTCAGAATCTCATCTCTGCTTTTTGCGGATGATGTGGTTCTGATGGCTTCATCGGTGGGGGCCTCCAGCTCGCACTGGAACGGTTCGCAGCCGAGTGTGAAGCAGCGGGAATGAGGATCAGCACCTCCAAATCTGAGGCCATGGTTCTCAGCCGGAAAAGGGTGGAGTGCCCACTCCGGTCGGGGATGAGTTCCTGCCCCAAGTGGAGGAGTTCAAGTATCTCGGGGTCTTGTTCGCGAGTGATGGGAGAAGGGAGCCGGAGATCGACAGACGGATTGGTGCTGCGGCTGCAGTGATGCGGACGCTGCACCGGTCCGTCGTGGTGAAGAGGGAGCTGAGTGTAAAAGCGAAGCTCTCAATTTACCGGTCGATCTACGTCCCGACCCTGACCTATGGCCACGAGCTGTGGGTAGTGACCGAAAAGAACGAGATCGCGGGTACAAGCGGCAGAAATGAGCTTCCTCCGAAGGGTGGCTGGCCTCCCCTTAGAGATAGGGTGAGAAGTTCGGCCATCCGGGAGGGGCTCAGAGTAGAGCCGCTGCTCCTCCACATCGAAAGGAGCCAGTTGAGGTGGTTCGGGCATCTGACAAGGATGCCCCTGGGCGCCTCCTGGGTGAGGTGTTCGGGCATGTCCCACCGGGAGAGGCCCAGGGCAGACCCAGGGCGCGCTGGAGAGATTATATCTCTCGGCTGGCCTGGGAACGCCTTGGTGTTCCCCCGGATGAGCTGGAGGAGGTGGCTGGGGAGAGGGAGGTCTGGGCTTCTCTGCTTAGGCTGCTGCCCCCGCGACCCGACTTCGGATAAAGCGGATGAGGATGGATGGATGGATGACAAAAAGCATTGACAAACACTGTAAACCAAACATGCCTGCCCTCATTTACAGTGCAATAAAATGTGCTGAAACACACTAACCAAACACAACAAACCCTTCCAGGGGCGACTGTCCTGTGCACTTCCAGTGACAGCAGTAGAAAGGAGCTCAAATGGGACAGAATGGAGTGCGATTTTGTTTGGTGTACAGTGCACGGATATTACCAAATTGTTACTTTGATTCTTCACAGGTGAATCATAGCTTTTCAGTTGCTCTTTGGATAAACTCGGGTATCGAAACTTTTTCTCACGACTCTCACCCCATAATTTACATCCTCTTACTCACTTTAATACGTTGTAAAGTGAAGATGATACAGTATCGTTCTTGAACCGTTGCCAGCGTGAGGTACCTTTGTTTGCATACTAACTGGCCTCAGTCATCAGGCCTCTCCCCTGCATATTTTGTGGGTAAAGGGTGCTGCTGTGGTCCAAATGGAGAGGGGGAGAGTGAGGGAAGAAGAGAGCTTATGAAAGACAGGAACATGGGCAGTAGGCGGCATAGAATGGAAGATTTAAGATTTATCACCGAGCCATGGAGTGGAAAGAAGTGCTGCAAGTCTGGAGAGTGGGTTTCCACTTCAGCCTAATTCAGTGTGAAGTGTTTAAGACACACGAGTTTGGTTTGAGGAGATAAATGGGAAATCCAGGCTATTTTCCGAGGCCAACACCTCTCCGTATTTCAGCTCCATAATTAACTCTCTCAGTAGGTTTTCGCCACAATTCACTGCAGGTTGGCGATTCTGTGTTTCCGAAGTGTGTTCTTCGATTGACGTCCACATTTGTTTGATAGACAGCTGCCCTGTTTTGAACAGTGTGAAGCTGCTCTGAAAGGTATTTCAGAGGATATGTGCCATCTAGTGGTACAGATGTGTGCAGATGTTTCCCACAGCTGCACTGAAAGTGCAAGTCGACGGATACGGAGTGCAGTTTGTCTCTGCTGTGGCTCGAGATTAAAAAGCATAAGTGCACAGCATGCTAACAAGCACTAATATTAGCAGATGGTGAGCTCTTAAGACTAACGCTGAAGACTTTATGTGAGGAATGATTGATGTGTTCTTAACACTTTCCAGTTTTTAAATTCTGTGTGTGTCTGTGAAGACAGTTCCTTCTCACAAACGTGACCTAAATGACATGTTTGATGACTCGGCCCTCACACTCTGAGGCCATTGGCTCTTTTAATGGCTGTTTTATTACCTTAGCGTGTTAACCTGAAGCGCCGCTTGCCGCCTAAGAAGGAACCGAGGAGCTGCATGAAAATGATCACATCGCAATTATATCAGCCACTTTGTGCGACTCCTCACTGCCCAGCTGTCTGCCGCCTGCTGCCAAGAAATGGATTAGTTTCACTGCTCCTCTAATAAGACTGTTAAACCAGCAGCATGAGCTCGAATAAATGGATGAAAGCTACAGATAGAGGGATGGAAATAGATGAATATTGTCAGGCTGCAGCCAGTCGTAGCTGGAAAACCTGGCCGATGCAAAGGGGGGATTCTCATTATCTCCAGGAACAGTGAACACCCAGCTGGCTCTTCCTACAATCAACACCTGTCAAAGGTTCTCACGCAGGACACGACAGCGTCAAACAGAGAGAGTTTTGTATACCCGGAGGGCCGAGTACAATCCCGGCAGTAATAAAACTCAGGCAGACCGTGTTGGTCCTGTAAACGTAATCTGCAAAGTGTTAATTACAACCTGGCGCCTCTGTGAAGCCGTGTGTGCTGGAAGTCAGCTGAGTCGTCAGCGGCGTCCCGATCTCCTTCCTAAACAACACAGCTCGAGCCGTGGCGACAGACCTTGGAAACGAGATTTTCTCTCCGTTGGGGTTCCTGTTTGAATGGGCTGCTTTAAACAAATTAAGAGGCAGTCAGATGCTGTGTTTGCGTGACCCCCTTCCTCCTCGGGGGTTAGGGTTGGGGTGGGGGTAGTAGGGCGGGGCGCAACCAGAGAGCCCGCGTTGTTTGCTGTCATTCATGTGGAGGGCCGAGGGTTTGTGTGTTTACCGCACGCAAGTGACACTCAATGAAAATGCTGCTCAAGGTCCATTGCAGGCCACAAAGCCTGGAGACGCCACGGCTGTGAAGCTGCATGGATTAATCGATTAGCGAGAAGTCGGCCTGCTGGAAATTTGAGCTCTTGCTCTGCACTTTTTTTTTTAAAGTAATTCCAGCTTCTCAATGTGGAATCAATCAAGAGGATTTGTTCGAATGTAATAATAAAACCGAACCTCTCTTTTTCCTGATTGGTTGTGGGTTTATGGGTAAATCTGTAAATTTATTAATCACCGCTCGTTATGCTCACTCTGGTTTTCTGGAAACTCTTCCTCTGCCTGCGTCTCTCACTGTAGCCCCAGAGGACAGGGCTCAGTCAATGAGCCCCGCTCTCAGATTTTGTTATTTTGTTATTGTGTAATGGTTTCCAAAGGTTGATGGATGGCTCCTCTACAGGTCTCCCTTGAGGAGCAAACCCCTCTATCTAGACATTAATCTACTGCTGTGAGACAGACACGCTTGTTTAGCTAGCACAAAGCCCAGTAAGCTGTTGTCTCTGAGAAAAACCTGGCCGTCTCCAGAGCCACTGGAGGCAGCGAGGGCTGGAGCCAGAGTAATGACCTGTGAAATTCACCGATAGAGTTGTCGTGTTGCACGCAGGTCCGCCGGCACCGGGCCTTGTTCACAGCCCACTGCTGGTATCAGTGCTCCCCTCCTGATGCCGCTCAGCCAAAAGGACTCCAGATTAGGAGAAAACCAAAATGCGGTCTTTGTAAAACTCTAAAAAACACTTTGGAGCTTTGTTTTCCTCTAACGAGTCGACGATAAACTGCCCCTGAAATCGACCTGTAACGAGCTGCTCCTTGGTTAGTTTTGTTCTAAATTATTTGGTTAAACTCAATATCTGAGACTAATTTCCAATGTGCTGTATCATAACAGTACTCTCAAATATTTACTCGGCTTTGTCCTGTGAAACGGTCAATATTATCTCTCCCTCTCAATCAGATTAGGATGTGAAGCTGAAAGTTGAGGAGGGGAGCCTTTGACGGCAGTAATGAAAGTAGTTGTGTCTTCCCCAGAACAGATGAAAGAAAGATCAGAAGGGCAAACTTCCCGCTGGCCTCTTATGTCTGGTTGATACAGTTTGACTTAGTTACCCCAGTTTCACAGCGGAGGGAGATTTCCTCCTTATTCTTGCCCCGTGGGTGTTAAAGAAACCGCTCTCTGGGAGGAGAACAGGCTTATATGTCAAAAACCGCTTGGGTACATAAACGCCTCTTCCTCTTCATCATCCTGCCTCCTTTATTCTCAGTTACTTTTTAATAATGCTTCACCAAATTGTGTTATAACATTATCGCTGCATGCATGACGCACGTAAATTGGTTTGAGACCAGGAGTCGTCAGCTAAGCTCGAAGCAGTTGGAGGCTGTAAGGTGGAGCTTTGCAGAAAAGATAAATGTCAACTTAATCGCGTTTTGATAACGGGCTTCATTTTGGAAAATGAAACATGCTGCGGCTTATCATGTCAGTAAGACACACACAGGGATAAATGTGTGCTTGTTCTTGTTGTGTACTTTTGCAAAGTTGTGGTTAATCATCTCCATGAGATGAAGAGCATGCAATAAAAAGAAAAGTTCTAGATGAATTTGACTTGTTCGTTGTTGCTATTTTTTAATTTTCATTTTCTGTTTATCGCAATAATGTTTGTCCTCAATAATCAGTCAGAAATGAAATGTTGTGAAAGTTATAGTCTAAGTTTATATTATACATATTGGTATGTTAACAGTTGCTGAGTTACTTTATGTTATTGATATTTGGCTTCTTGTTCTCAGCCAAGGTGATGGACTGCCCGGAGTATCCAGCCACGAGGTTAGGATGAGCAGTCACAGACACTGAAACTGTGCAATCTGTTTGCATAAATAAATATTTTTAGTTTTAAAATGGAACCAATAAGTGTGTAATATTAAATGTTTCCTTCAAAGTGATGAACCAGGCACATCTTCTTCATGTCTAAGGTGAATATAGCTCTCAGTTAGGTTTCTATTCTACTGTTATTGGGTTTATTCAGAAAGTTAAAGTTGATCTCGTGTCAGAATTTAACAATCCCAAAAATCTTAACAAAATGGATTAAATAAAAAGAAAAAAGCATATAACCTGTGAGTTTCCTCGTATCAGGAGTGTGATACATCATTGGATGTGCCTCAGGGCTCATGTTTAGGACTTTTTATCTTTACAAACTCCCTCCTCGGTGACGAAGCACAGAGGTGTTGCTGCTTTACGTTAACGTTGCTGGAGTCTGCTGGGCTGCATACAATAAGTGTTGCCTTTGGAAATACGTTTCCCTTTGACCTCCCGAAGCATTTAAGCATCAAGAAGCAGAACATTTTAAAAGCCAGATTTCCCAACTGACTTTCTAACCCAGCAGATTTATTTTAAATTCCTCTTTAAAAAAAATTAATTCATGCATTTAATTTTAGATTTGCTGCTTTTTTAATGCTTTAACGTGGCTCGACTTTACTTTCTCACATTTTTACAGGTAGCCGAGTGGCAGTTTTAAAAGTGTTTACAGAGCCAGGATGACATCAGATACCATGACTAATCAATAGGAATCCTCTCCGCCTGCTTGCCCTTCAGGTGTCCATGAATGTGGAGGCACGGAGGTGGAGTTCATCTGCCGTAATAAAAGTAAGCTGGGAGGAAAATGTGACAGATGTGGAGGCCTGTGCCAACGAGAAAAGCGAGAGTGGGACTGTCAGACATGTCGACTCCGGCGTGGTGATGGATGAAGAGTGAGGTAAGACGGATGACATCGTCTGTCTGAGGCTGTGTTGTCATAGTGGAGGATTGCCGCTTGTCTTAACCTCTCAATATCAGAGAGCAAACTGAAGTTTGTTTACACTGCTCCAGTGGAGTGATTTAGAATGAGGGGCGAAGGAGACTTGGGTGTAGGTATGCTCGCTGGAGGGTTGGATCGGGTTTCTAAACATTCCCTTTGAAATCGAATAGCAGCCATCCGAGGCGTTTTAAACCCAACCAACCACGATTGGCTGAAATCCTGAAGGAAGAGAGGAGCCTAAAAACAAATACAAACACAAAATTAAGATCAATCCCAATAATGGCCCCTACGTCCCAACATTAGTCGGCCTGAATGCAGTGATGAAGCAGAAATGCTTGGTTTAAGGCCAGTATGGAGTCGTCCTTTAAAAAATAAGATTTCACAAGTATCACATCTGCATATAGATGTTTTTTATTTCTCAATCTATTAATTTATTTAGATTTTATTGCCCTCAAAATAAAGTAAAATCTTTTGTGCAACCAAGGTGAGCAAAGGTGAGTAAAATAAAAACCCGTAGGAGCCCAGTAGGTTTTTTTTTTCCTTTTTTTTTCTACTTTTAAAAAAAAACTTTCAACAGTGCATCATGGAAAAAGCTTATTTCTATCTTTTAAACAGAGGCCGGGGTTAAGAAGAGAAGCTGATTGATTTACAGCCTCTTGTGTTGCTAAAACAATAAGACGTCCTGGGGAAAAAAAACACAAAACATCCCTGGAGATGAACTTGCTGAACACTCTTCAAAACAACTGGGTTTGGGGTGTGTGTTATTGTGATGGAAGACGGATTAGAGTCTGGCTTATTTTGCCAGGAGTCAGGTGTGGGGTGGGCGAGGGCTGTCGTGGATCGGAGTCGGTACATCGGTGCCGGGGGCGAGGTGAGGGCTTGGGCTCGCTTCCAAACCTGCCTGAAGTCACTGCAGGGCTGGGCTGTTTGGTGTGCATGTCTGTGTGAGCGCACGCGTGCGTGTTGAGTTGGGGGCGTGGGGTGGGGATTACACTGTCACACTGTTCACACTGTTTATGCATACCAGGCCACTGTGAGTGCCTCTTTGTCGCATAAGTGTTTACTTGAATTTATTTTGGGAGAATTCCACATGACTGGGACGGGGATCTCTATAAATTATGGAATAGAGCGCTTTGTGTAATGATAACTTCTGTCAGTTAGTCAGGCTGTGTGACAGTGTTTTTAAGAGCGTGTAAATACAGGGGTGGTGAAAGAGGGAGAGGGGCGTCTGTGTGTTGAAAGGTGCTGCAGACTTTCCTCTTCATTTAGTCTCCTCAGCAGAACAATAGCAGTGCTTTAAAGTGAGCTTCTTATACCACGTCACAACATATTTTACTGCAGAGTTACTCATTTACTGTAATTGGATATAATTACATTTTACCCCGCTGAACACTTAGATTTCACATTTTAGTTGAGAATATACCGTTACGCTAATCTGTCACATTCATTTTTTACACAGCAAAAAAGGTTGATTTAAAGTCTGTCACGATTAGTTGTGATTAAGTGCGCTCACTGGTACGTCTTGCTTAATTGTGTCTTAATTCTTCATGGCGTACACCAAACGAGGTGTTGGAGCCGTTCCTCAAAGATTTGGGTCATGATGGCACGCGAGTCTCCTGTCCCACTACATCCCAAAGGTGCTCAACTGGACGGGATCTGGTGCCTGTGGAGCCAGTTTGGACGAGCTGAGCTTTGTGGCACGGGATGTTATCCTGCAGGAAGCAGCTATCAGAAGCAGCCAGGCAACATTTTTCCAATCGTTCATTGTGTAAGTTTGGTGACACCGTGTGAATCATATCCTCAGTTTCCTGTTCCTTACCCAGATGGTGCCACGTGATTGGCTGATTACGTTTGTGTTTACGAGGGTGTACGTTTCATGTTTTAGATGAAAGTGTACGATTGTGCTAATCCCACTACATTCAGTTTAAGTAAAGAGCTAGTCACAAGTAATTCCTGAAGTTTAGTAAAGCACACGTTGCTTTCAGTGCAGTTGCTTGATGGAGTTGATGTAAGAAGCCAGTTTAAAGCTCGTGGTTGAAATAAAGAGAAAGAAGTGACCTCTTTTTTTCACATTGATTTAAAAGAAAAAATAATGAAAAGGGACTCTCTGCAAAGGAGACTGATCCCAGAGGCTGGTTACTCCTTTAATTTTTCAGTACATCTTATCAGAAAGACTATGATGTCACTGATGCATCACTGCATGAGGGAAGAAATGGGTTGCAATAAATTTAGAGATGACTTTAAACAGCTGAAATGGGAGTTAAACCATCCAGCAGCGCTGGATTGTACTGAGCTTTCAGGGGGTACTTGGCTGAAAAAAAATGTCAAAGGAGGCACTGTAAGAGACGGCTGAAGTCAGAAATAAAGGGGGCCTCTAAAAAAAATTCAACAGTCCAAGCTTCTTTTTATTTCCCCTTCCTTTATAGTAGTGAATTAGCGCAGCGTGTTTACAGTACAGGTCAGTTTAGCCAGGATCGTAGTATATACATATAAAATCGGAATCTCCAACCTAAATTTAACAACAAACATCTCTGTGCTGGGCTATGCCCTGTTTCAGTTGGGTCTGTGCCAGGACGGCTACTGTAGCTCGCTCCCTTCCATTACCTGACACACAGGAGCTGCAGCTCCCGCCCATAAAGGTAGTAGCTCCTCCCACTGCAAGAAAAAACACTAACTCATAGCAGTGCTTATCCTGTTCTTATATCCTGATCCTATGTAGGATAATTGCAGTAATGAAACAGTGAAATGATTTCTACTTATATTAAGAGGAGCCAAGCTGATTTAAAACAGCTTAAAATCAACATAACATTCAGACATCTCCCAAATCTCCCCCTCTCCTTCATACCACTCGTGGCACTTTCCCCCAGGAACCTGACTATAAAAGGAGTCCAGCGGGATCTGGACTGGTTTGGCAGTTCCTGGGTCCAAACCAAAGGACAACCGAGTGCAGTCAAGGAGAGGTGAGGAAAAGCAAGTTCATCAACCCATATTTAAATCAAACTTTCATGGCAACAATACACAAACTGTGTGTTGTGTTCAGAGGTTACGGACTCTCCGATGGGTCTTTGGTGTAGAGCTCGACTGTTGCCTGTCACAGGTTTGTGGGTTAGAGATGCAAGATTTTTGGACGGCCAATCAGCGCGGTACTCGATGCCCACACAGACCTGAGGACAATCCCATGGAAATAGCATCTGCAACTGAATTACGGAAAGTAAAGTGAACACACAGGCTTATCACGAGCACGTACAGTATGTTATCCACGTCATCAGATGAAGTTGCCGTGGAAACAGAAGTCAGGCTTTATTTCTCTTGGCAAGCATGTGAAATTAGGAAGTGCAGTCATAGATAAGAACAAAATAAAAGTCGGTGTTGCCAGAATATTTTCACCGGTGGCCTGATTTTTAAAGAGAATGTCATTTCTGATTTTATGATTAACTTATTTAAAGATTTAATTTTTGATGTATTAAGGTCACTGTATTCAAGTGGAAGCATGTAAACAAACCAACAAACTCGTTACAATTATTGCTAATTAAGACACTGATGAACTCTCAGGTGCACGCACCTTCAAATGCAACAGCACCATCTAGTGGTTGTTATAATAGTTGTGCACAGGACTTGTGTTGGGCTCCTGCAGTGGAGAGATTTGCAGACTCGCATGTGCATTTTTTAAATTGTTATAAACTCTGAATGTCTCCTCTGCATCAAGAGAAAGTGATAGAAAACTGTAAATGTATAGAATTGTTTCTTTTTCTGGCTTCTTTCACTGATTTTTTAATTTAGGGCAACACCTAATAAGTCCTCTAACATTGGCCTGAGGATTTCAATTTGGTTGCATGGCAAGAAGAAAAGAAAATGGTAGAAAAATAGCATTATTAACTCTGAGTTTAATGTTGGGATTTGTCTGAAACTGCGATGTTAAATTTATATAAATATAAAGCAAAGCAGCCAACGCCACGAAATGTCTCGTCTTATCTGATAAATGAAAGAAAACCCCGAGCCAGACTGAAAAGTTTGTACCTTTTTATTAGTCACTTTGACAAGTGGTACAATACAAGGATTTATGACACTGTGCTATCCCCAAAAGGCTTTTAATTTGAAATAAATAGTAAGGAAAACATTCAATGGAGACGGTTAGTAATCTAAAAAAATGGCAAAATGTATATGAAAAGTTCCTTTATCAATAAAACAAGTAAATATAAAAACATAAGAAGTCATATTAACACCTTGCATTACCCCGTAGTCTATCACACGGTGCTGATTACACCAGATATCACACCCAGTCTGTGGTACATTGCTTTACATTGTATACAGTGTGCTGCAGCTACATGAAGAAGAAGACCCTAAACCCACAAATGTACCTATTACACATGCAACAAAAGTTGATGCTGAGTGCAATCTACTTCTGTAAACTGCACCTACACCACTCGTATGGTTCCAATTAGGCCCCAAATATTTCTCGTCTTTACATCTGTAATAGGTCATCCAGCAGGGCTTTTCTTTCCCCTTCCAGTTTCACAAGAATACAGACGAGGAAACAGAAACAGTGTAGTCTCCAGTGGATGCTCAGGAGAACTCCTTTATTGAACAACCTGAAATTCTAGCTATCTTTGGGGTAATGCCTTTGTGTTTAGTCTGAGAGAAAGAAAGGCACAGTCTGCAGAGCAGGATTAGACACAAGAGTTCAGACGAAGTGCTTTGTTGCTGAACTCCTCTCGAGGGAGCAGAAAGTAGCGCACACTGTTGCGGTTTCTTTTCCGTTACATCAGACAGACCCCCTTTTTTTTCCCCCCTCTGGGAGGCCGAGCCTGCAGCTCCTGAACCCATGCACGAGGGGTGAAATGAGAAGACCACAGCTGCAAGTAACAGGAAAAAACGAAACAGAAAAAAAAAGCCCTTTCAGTACTAGGCACCGGTTTTGAAACACCAGTACACACTTGATAAAACCTGGTGTTTTGCGGTCATCTGTCGTTAAGCTGTCCATGCCTGACCTTTTCCGGTGCGTCTGAAAGGCTCGGGTCCTCAGGTGTGCGGCCCGCGATCTTTGCAACAAGACCGCTTTCCTCAAAGATTTCAAGTCACAGAAGACGCAAGTCGCTGGTGAATATCTCGTGGAAGCGGTGCAAAGGAAGAAGAGCGAACCTCAGCTGGGGCCGAGTCTTATCTGAGCGTCGGAGGGGAAACGGAGATACTGTATCTGACTGTGCATGCTTCAGCCCATTTGGAAAAGTGCGCTGATAAACCGGCTACATTGTGGAATGAAACTTCTCTTTGAGGTGATAATGGTGCGCACAGTTCAACAGCATGTGGAGCCAGTACAGATGCGGGGTTTTCTTTTTTTTAGTACACAGAAATTAAACAGCATCAAAGTCCAATACATTGAGACCTATATAAAAATATATATAAACACAATGATGATATACCCTGGAGAGATTTTTTCCCAAAGAAATGAACAAACAAGAGGTAGCTAATTTCAGAAACGTTACAAAAATAAACCCTATCGACTCAACGCTAAGATTTAAACTGGCTGAGCTATAACGACATGGATTCACAACATTAAGAGATTATTCAAACCTAAATGAGCTATCCATAAAAGAAGCTAGACCTCCTGCTCACACCAGCCTTTCATAATTTCTTCATAAAGACATTCCTTCTATCTGCTGTTATGTAACAAAGCAGAGGATACCTCAAACACACACACAAGATCAATGTGGATAAATGTGTGAGCGCTAATGTTTTGCACCGATTCAGCCGCCCGTGGGGGGGCGTTGCTATCTTAGCTCACAGCTAAATGTGATTTTGATGAACCGCTCACAAGGGGAAAGGATTTTTATCAAGTTTGATGTTTTTTGTTTTTGTTTTTTTACATGCGCAAATAAATAATTACTATCAATAAATGATTTTTTAATACCTCAGTCTATCGTTGACTACAAAAAGATAAAGAACAAATTGACCCACTCATTCATTCATTCACTCCCTGGTGTTTCTCCAGTTGTCTCAGAACTTGAATCCACTCCGTTTGCTCCGGTTTGCAGTCAAATCAACAGTTGCGAATGCTGAAGAAGCCCACGCTGGTCGGCGACTCCTTGACTGTGACGGTAACCAGATTAGCGGTGACATCCGTTACGAACACGTGTTCGATCAGGCTTCGCGTAGGCTTCCAGTCCTGGCCCTGGACAGCTACCTGTCCGGCGTAGGAAGAATCCTGGTCCGAGTCGGAGCTGCTCTCCTCCTCTCCCGTGCTCATCTCGTTCATTTTGGCTTTTTTGCCGTCTTTAGAGGCCGACCTGTCCTGCTGGCTCTGGACGTCTGTGGGGGATTTATGCACGCCACTCCTCTCCAGCCTTCCTTGGACTCTCGAGGCCTGGATGTCGTTCACCTCTCTGACCTTGTCTGTGCCGGGCTGTGTTTTTCTGGCCTGCAGTCTTCCGGGGGTCGCGGGACTCTTTGGGGGATTACACTCTGGATTTTGTGTCACAGGTTTCCGTGCTGGGTTTGCAGCATTTCTGGGGCCTGACACTGGCGCCGTGCCGTTTCCAGGAGCATCATTGCTTTGCACCAGTTTGTTCTGCAGGTTGAGGGGCTGAAGGCCCTGATTGGAGGAGACGTTGTTAGATGGCAAGGACGCCGCTGTTTTAGCACCGGGTGTCCGCTGCGGTGTCATCACAGGGGCCGGAGGTTTCTTTTGTCCATTAGGGGAGCTTAGTGTATGCTGAGTGGTTCCTTGAATGGGGTGTTTGGATGTATTCAGATTCAGCGCTGCTACGCCTTTTGATTTAACAGGAGCTGCTTTTAAATCCAGGCTTGTCCCGCTGCTCATACCGGAGACGGGAAGTTTACTCTCTGTGACATTTCTGCTTTGGCTGGACTTGTTCAGCGGGAGAGAGGAAGGCTGGACCAACGGCCTGCCAGATTCCACAGAGCTCAAGGAGTTTTTAACAGCACCGACCTGGGCGAGGGAGCTTCTGTTCGGACCACCCACCGTATCCCTGGCTGAGCCCCGGTGGAAACCCATGAAGGTAAAGCTGGCCGGGTGAACCGGCTTCTTGATTGCTCCTGGAATATCCGTATCTTTGGCTGTCTTGCGCGGGCCCTTGTTCTGCTGGAACTCCTTCACTTCGGAGGGCGGAGGTTTCCTGCTCCGTTTCTTGGGGGGCTCCTGTTTCGCCATGACTATCTGTGCCTTCTTCTGAGGGACAGGATTCAGCTCTCTCGTTCTCACGCTTGGGCTGACTTGTTTAACTTGGCCGTTGTCGTCATCGTCATCATCCGAGGACGACGAGGAAGAGGAGCACGAAGATGAGGAATCGGACGAGGATGACGACGAGCCAGACGAGGAGCTGCTCGACTTTGGAGCTTCAGGCATGTTTTCCTACGTTTTTAATAAGAAGGGAATGTTAGATGGTCTGTTCGGGACTTAATCCTGCAAAAAATCAGAATTATCTTTTGAATTAAACTTACAAGGATTTTCCGAGGCCGTCCTCTGGGCCTCTTCCCTCTTTTACGCAGCAGAAGCTCCTTTTCCTGCTCTCTGTAATACGTCAGCAAACATGACACAAGGAGTCATCAAAGATGGCTGTGTGACAATTATTAAAGTGGTATGAATTTGTAACATATTTCATATTAATGTTGTGTGTTTTAAATGGTTACGACTGCAACAACTACAGCATCACGTAACACGGCAAACTTGAAAGTGCGGTAAATCTTAATGTAGACACTTACTTCTTGTTGAATGCAGCCAGCAGTCTCGGGTCGAGGATATTTTCTTGGGGCTCCCAGCTGTTGTGTCTGAAATGAGCAGACGTGGCGAAACATTAACACACATTTTAGTGTTAATCCAAATCAAAAACTAAAGGTACTCTACAGTTTGAGTAGTGCTTCCAGATTTAGAAAACGACCTTTCAACAGAGTCCATTCATTGAGGAACACAGGACTCTGTTGTTCTAGCAGCCATAAACTGAGTACAGGCAGTCGCTCACTTTATTTAAAGACCTCTCAGGTGAGCTCAAAACAGGACGAGAACAGAAATCTAATACTCGGGAGATTAAAACAACACTACAGCTGGTGACAGCTTGGCTTTATACAGATAAACAGACCCGTGTAACCACAAAGTCATAAAATGCCAATTAGTAAACAATATCTTAATATGTAGAGTGAAGACCTGTCTGTACTGCATTCAGCTACAAAAACTGTGTGTTTATTAAAGAGTAATAACGACTGGGCCAGTGGATGACAGATACGTAATCTATAAAGGGTAAAAGTTAAAAATCTAATCAATTCTATACATCACACCATACGTGAGGCATCAATCAAACTGCTGACTTTAGGTACTACACTGAATCAGTTTTTTTCCCTTCTTTTGTTTCCACAACAAGCACATGTGTGTTTGTTGAGGCAGGAAGTAAGTGCATTATTTTGGGTCATGGAGGTTACCAACATGAGTGAGAAGTTGTAAAAATACAGAATGAAGATTTTCTTTTTTCCATCAACACAAATAACTTTGTTTTGCAGAGCTTTGTTGGTGGTGCCTGCACACGATGTCAAGGGCTGACTGTTGCACTGCTGAGTTAATGAATTTGCTCATTGTGGTGTTGTTCTTGTTTGTTTTTCAATCTTATATCTGAATCTGAAGTTTGAGCGTCTGTTAGCTTGATTCCTGAGTGTGGCTGCATCAGTGGCCCCATTCAGTGACTAATAATTTGATAGTGAGCATAAATTGAGGAGAAAATAACTAAATGGGCAGAAACAAACTGAAAACAGGCCTTTTCAATGATCACACACACGTCTAATGACCACTCGCTTTATCAGGAGCTGGTGAATGGCCTATTCTGATCTGCAGTCACCAGTGAAATAATCAACCCCCACCCTTTCGTTGCGCACGCACACACACACACACACACACACACACAAAGGATGTGGTTCTAACAGAAAGCCATGGAGCTGGCAGGCAACAGTGTGCATTGATGGTGGATTACAGCAACAATGTGAAGTGAACAGAGAGGGCAAGTGACAAGAAATGAAGGCGTAGTGGAGATTTACATGCACAAACATGCACGTATAACACACACTTCGAGTGGAACAGCACAGAGAAATACTTATATATATACATTTAAATCCAATATCAAGTAACCATCGTGAATTTAGCTGAATTTAGGATGCCCCAGTCCGCGTCAAAGATATAAAAAAGATAAACTTAAAACCGATGAATAAAATCAGCCAACGTCATAACTCAAATGAATAAGCTGATGTGTGAAAAGCTGAATAAGCTCTAAAGTATTTTCTTCGGCTATCCGCTAACTTCCAAAACGTAAATATCGAACAAAAGGAAGCAAATGTGTATTGTGTAAAACCCTCAGGTGGAAAACACGGAGTTTCATTTTACTGTTGTTGAAAATTGGATTCTTGTGCTTTTATTTATTTTTCAAAAATAAAAAGAAAGTTGGGGTTTAGCTAAAAGCAACAAGCGACACGCTGTTGTTGTTTTCATTGTTTCGGCCGGAGCAGCACCACTTGTACTTACTTGGATGACCATCCCCTCCACTTGACGAGAAACTCCAACTTTCCCTGAAAGAAAACCCCCCAAAAGAGAAACAGACCGTTTGTAAAACAGGAGGAAAAATACGTGGATAAAATCTAACACCGCGGTTTCACAGCGCTGACCTTTCTCATCCGTTTGTTTAAGATGCATTCCGCATCAAAAACCTGCTCTCCCACGGCGCTCAGTTCCTCCATGTCTGCCTTCGCCCTTGCATAAGAATCCTTTATCAAAAGAACAGCGCGGCGCCCGCACGGCGGAATTACGCTGGGACCAAACCGGATGCCCAAGGGCCCGCCTTCAAAATAAAAGAACGCCCGAGCGCCAAAATTTAGCCAGAGGGCAAGTTTCAATTTGTTATCCCGCAGGTTAAAAAAATTAAAGTTGTATGTGTCATTTTTTAAAGCATCCAGACTTATCTAATGGGACAAACTGCGCTTACCATGAATGCAAAAAATATCAAGAAAAAAAAAACAGAATTAAAAACTTGAAGAGTCAGAATATAAATAAAATGCACACAAAAATTTCATAATAGAATATTTTATTTGATGAATTTTACGCACAAGATTTATTTTAACAAGGTTTAGACAAGAAACAAACTCAAGCAAGTAAACCAGTTAAATAATCAGTTCATGTAGTACAAGTGTAAAGGGCAGCATGTTGATTAAAGTGTTCTATATACAAGTCTTAAATGTTATGCTAAAAAGAAAAAAAAATGAGGGCTCAGCTAATGAGAACTAAACAGTTCTGGCGTACATTTTTAGCTGTGCAAGGGAAATTAAAGTCAAAATATATATTTGAACTTTTGATATATAGACAATATAAAAACCCAGAGGGTTTACATTTATGTTGAAAGCTGCAACCGGAAGTGTTGAGCATCCGTGTTTAACTTGAGATTTTTATCCGAGGAGAGGCGGCAACTGATGAGTATATAGTTCCTCAAAATATGTCACTTGGCAGCCACCGTAGACGTGTATTCACTTCTTTAAATGAAAGTAGAGACGTGATGGCCTTAATATGATGATCGCTACTTTGTTCTCAGCACGTTTGATCCTAATTTAATTGCTCACAGCCTCGCCCCAACACCTCGTTTTGCTTTATGGCTTTTATGTTTATTTAGTACATAAAAGTAATATAACGTTACGTTAATGGTCTCAGATGTTTATATTCCAGTGTCCCAACACAGCACTGCTTATGGATGTTTACTCCCATTTAATTACAGCAGGTTTGAAAAAGACCTAAACGTTCTTCATTCATACATAAACCAGGACATCTCCAGTTAAACTTGTTCCGATCCTTCTCTTGTCACTTTGTATTGTTTGAAAATAGCTTAAATAATAATTTACACACTGCTCTTTGGGTTCTAATGCAATTCGCCATGAAAGAGAATCATCCAGAAGGTCCGTCCACAGGGAGCTGCTTTTAAATCTCTCTTCTTTATTGTGATGTTCAAAATGAAGTTTGATGTGCATCTTCTTTTTCAGGAAGATCTCTCAAACTTCCTGATCTGAAACACAGAAGTAAAGAAATTTTACTGGCCGCATTTTTATTGTACACATAATAAAATAACATATACAATAATAAATACACATAATAAAATAAAGTGGCATCAACACAAATGTATCAACAGATGTTAATAAAATATAGATTTAACTTTTATTTCTCTGGGATGTATAACAGTTTTGAATGAGTAAGTCATTACCTTTTTGTCTTGCGTTTCTGCTTGAGTAGTCGTTGGACCACTGCTGCTGCAAACACTATGACAAGAAATCCAGCTACCGCAGCCAGTCCAGTGAAGGCGTTTTTCATGTACTTCCTGTGTGAACTACTTTCAGCTGAAAGAAGAAAGAAAAACAAACTCATTCACACATTGAAGATTTAATTTTTTATGAAGCCTTTTGCTTTAATATTTTTGCACTGACATAAAAAAATGTTAGTGTTATTTAATTGTATCGATTTTTATTTGCTTTCAAAGCTCAAAGACATCCCGGTCATGGAGCTTGGAAAGGAAAGCGCCTTGACTTCTTTAAGTTTCTTCTTCAGTCATAAGACCAAATGCTGAAGAGACCCAGGTATTTAAGCCCTAGTGGGAGCTGTCCCTTATGGAGGGTCGTTGACCCACTATTGATTATGTGCCTCATCACATGGTGTGAAAAATGGTGTGGGCCAATATCCTTAGATTTCTTCTATAACTTTAGTTTTTGGTCACAGTTTGATTCTGTTTGAGCAACAGAAGTACTTGGGTAGATTTAAGAAAGGATCATTGTTTGGGGTAAAAACAGTATACTGTTATAAACCACATATTATAACTTTTGTATTTGTGTGTTTATATCTGCATGTCTTGCTAACTTAACTTGTCTGCTTGTGTCTTGTTTGCTCGCTAGTTCAGTGATGACTTTATTCTCACTCTTGTCAAGCACAAAATATGGATCTGATATATTTCATAAAAGCCAGCAGGCAATGGTGTTTAAGAAAAAGATTACATAGGTGCGTATTAATGGCTATCCAGCATAACAGTTATCTATGTGGTGACCATTCTAGGGGTGTGGCTAAAGGGGGAGGAGACTGCAGTGGTAAGGACTGAAGAAAGTGTTTGTCAGGGAAAAACAGTGTCGTCCTCCTCAAACCGTTATTATAAATATAAAGTCACTGATATAATAAACATGCACTGAACACTTTGCGTATCAGGTTTTAAAAAACGGACTTCCCCTGTAAATGCTTCAGTGGTTTGGTCCACTGCCTACCTTTGCTGATAACCTTTTTTGTGTAAAGGTGAATTTAAAATGTAAAAATTAATTTTTATTTGTTAATTTTACCAGTCAGTACAAGTCAACACAATTACAGAAGCAGCCATACTGCATTTTCTTGGCAGAGGGTGTGTACATAAAAAAAAATAATACAAGTTGTTGAATTCTAGGCCAAGTTTTAACTGGTTAGATATCTATTTTTATAAAATTTCCTGAGTTTTCATAGCAAGCCTGACAAGTTTTGGGTCGGCCCAAATTGGGGAAAAAAAAATCCTATTATGTCAAACAGGTCATATTGTTATTTATTGTTAATATTAACCTAATTTTTAATAGAAACAACAATAATAAAAATTGAATAAAAGCAACAGCACAGATATTCTGAATGAAACAAATATTTTAAAGAAAGCAGGATTGTTTGTGGGTCGCTGAAAGGTCAAGAAACTAAGTGCATCCTGACCTGATGACTTCATTATTACGTCACACATTAATGTAAGTGAGCCAATCAGCTTTTAGTGTTCGTGACCGCTGAAAAAAATATGTGAGCATATCGATAACATCTAGTATCTTACCTTAGTTTGATGATACCAGATAGTAGACACACCAACATGTGAATAATTGAATTATTATTATTATTATTGTTATAATTATCATGATCAGAGGTGGGTTGTTCTAACTAAATTATATCTGGTTTTGATATAAGCATTTCTTCACCTTGTTACATCAGCTAGATGATACATGTTTGAGATTCACTTTGACTTAACACATCAATGAGTCATCAGTGAGTTGTTCTGGCTGACATATTCCTTTATTACTATGTAGTGTATTCTGACTCACTCCCACATTTGCCATTTTTCCAGTCAGATACTCACTAAAACACCAAATGTGTATTAAATCAACAAATTAACCAGTTATTTCTTCCCTTTTGTTTTAAGAGCCAAATGAAAGGATACATTTGTAACCTGCGTTAATGTTTTAGTATTCATCAGTAATCATTGGACCTTGGGCTGAAAATATCAAATTACTGAAAAGCAGAAAAGCAGTAGTAAGGTGACCATTTCTGCTGTTTTTATGAAGATTATATGATTTTTGTGAACTTTTCTACTTTTCTTTAAGTCTTTTCTTTCATATATGAGCTCTTTAGACTTCATTGGAGGAAAAAAAATGTTTCCAAACTTGCCTCGAGAACACCAGATGTACTTTGTAGTTGTAACCTATAGCAACCCTACATCTGATTTGGACACAACTAAAGTCAGAAATGATGGATGATCGGCCCAGTAATGAAGGAGCAGGTGTTGGAGCGACACACTTTCAGTGCCACGGGGAGAGACTCATTAGTCTGATATAAACTCACCTCGAGCAGCAGTGCTAGTAACCAGCATGTGTTTGGTGGCGTTGAGATGGCCGTCATTGACCTCCGGCTCGATGCCCAGGATGTGACACATCAAGGGGTAGATGTTCACTGTCTCAAAGGGCCCCACCTTTAGGTTTTTGTGAAACGCTGGACCCACTGCCCTGAAGAAAGGCTTCATGTCCATCTCTTGGTTGTCATAGCCATGCTCTCCCTTGTTGAATTGAACTGGGAAATACTGCAAGGACAGGATGGATAACATAACTCTCTTGACCCAGTTTGATAGATTCAATTAGAATCTAACTTTCAAAAGGTAGTCAAATAAAATAAAACCTCAACAGACGTCCAGATTGGTCTACTCTCAGTCAGTCAGCAGAGGGAGGTATTGACCAAGCGAAAGAGGATTGTCTACACTGTGCAATGAAAGCCCTTTCACCCTTTGTGACTACTGCCAACCAGTGATAATGCCTAAATGAGAATGTTAATCCAGCTCGAAAATGTTCATTTTCATGAAATACTTGAAATGGTTCCATAATTAAATGTTATATATAGTAGTTTTCCAACACATTTCCAGAATTCAGAATACACAGTTGTCTTTATGTTATGTAACCATCTCAACATTTTTATCCTTTTTCTTGGATCAAACTAAAAGGAGTATTTAAAAAACTGAAGGGAACAAAGAGCCAAATTTCCAGTCCCAACATACAGACCTGGGATTTAACCCATTTTGTCACTGGGTTCAAAAAAATCGATTTTCCTCTTTTTCAGGGTTTTTAGGACATTCCACAATTTTAAAATTTCCTCTTTTAAATTAAGTTATGATTTAATGGTTCTCAGTACTGATGGACACATTCGCTTGCAAAGTTGCTGCACAGCAGAGTGACTGAGTGAGTGTAGAGCCAAATGAAAATGCTAATTTTGAATTTTGAGGCATGAATAGCTTCATGAAGCATTTGAGAGCGTACTGGATGTCATCAGCAAGGCCTGGATTATCCTGAGGACGTGCAAATGCACTTGATTAAAATTGTAATGTACTAAGATTAGAATTTAACTCCTTGCGTCTGGCTGAAAAGAGCCCAGTTTAAGTATTTTCAATGAGCAGAATTTAAGTAATTTAATTATTTCTGTAGTCAAGAAATGAGGAAATTTGTAGAAAAAAGCCCAGATGGCATGTACAGATAATTAATCTGGCTCTTTATCGCTATAGAAGTGCTTGTCATTTAGAATCCTTATGACCACCTACGTAGGTCATAATCACATAAATTGCCTGGTTGTTAATAAGTTACAACAAGAAGTGTGAATGTTTGCTGAAGCTGCACTTTGCAGTTTAGCATGTTGCATGAGAACAAATGTCAGCTATCTATGTTGAGGGTGAATAAAAGGGAGAGGAACTGATTAGACTTTATCGATTCAGATTCCGTTATCGATATCATTTATCGATTTTAATTGTGTCTCATTAGCTTTGCTTTGATAGCCTAGCAGTAACAGTTATAGCAAAGACATTGCATTTGTGCAAATTCATTTTGTGCTGTTGGAGACCTTTCCCTTTTTTGTTGTGACCATTGTATGGGTCATTACTCAAAAGTAATTATTACATTTATACATTTTTCTTAAAAGTAAGTCCGTTACTTAAATCCTCCAAGGAGAAAGAAATTCATTATCGTGCTCGTTAGACTACTTTCATGTTACTCTATAAAATAGCCGAAACACACGCTCATAATTACATTTCATAATTTAAATCTACAGGCTGCTGTAAAAGTATAAAACTCTGAGCTAGAATTGCTACCACACTTTTTTGTGGTTGTAAACTTTCTCGAGTCACTGGAAACCTATGAAATGACCATATTGTTGCAGTTTTGTAAAGGCCATTGCTTTTCATGCACCGGCTTATTAGTTCTAGTTTGGTTGTGTTTGCTTTTATTCATATGCATGTTTACTGTTGTAAAGCAGCATGCTGTAACGCCAGCCTTGATGATATCTTGACTCTAAGCAAGTGGTTTTAACGTCTTGACATCCCCGAGGTCACCAGCAACCTGTCTAGGGTTCAGTTTTAGCCTCATGCTAAGCAAATTATTTCAAATAACGTCTCATATATTTTGGCATTACATTTTTTTCTGTTAAAACCTTTTGGTGATCCAAACAAGCAGTAATCCTGTATAAAGGGCTAATGTTAACCAAACTGCTCATTTTAACCTCAACCCTGATCCTCATACCTATGACCCGGGGGATGTTCAGAGTCCCTGAAGCTAATCAACAAAGTGCAAAAGACTAAGGTCTAAACAGAATCAAAACTATCATCTCCTGGCTGATAAACCTGTAACTTTACTCTCCACCGCTCCAACTTCCTAATGTGGACTTTCGAGCTTGTTATCTCTCTGAGGGAAATATTGCTGCGTACAGTTGTACCACACAGCAGCTGCTCACAAAAATGGCACTATGTGATGCCGTGGCATGAGTAAATGTTAGATTTGGCACGTATGATTGCTGCTGAAGATCTTGTCTGACAGCTTGTCAGGTGAAAGGGTGAAAGACACAATTTGAGCATCCGTCAACGTACCCCGTTGATTACGTATCCAGGGTCGGCCCATAAAACGATGGGGAGGATGCGATCGTTTTTAGTAAAGCGAAGGTGCTCTGGCACGTCCTCCTTCTTGTACACGTGGAGGTGTGGATGAGCCCCTTTCAAGGCATTGTACACCGCCTCCAGCCTGCCCGGCTTGGGCAACAGCATCCCGGAAGGTCCGTAGTCCACCAAGTGGAAGGACAGGTCCCCGAATGAAAAGCCTGGGATCTCTGACAGGGTGATTTCCTCCACCAGACCGTTACGATACACGGTGGTCATGCCGTGGTCTGATGTGATGATGATGTTAAGGCGTTGAGTCAGCCCGTGTCGCTCAGCTGATTGCCGAATGTAGCCCACTGTTCGGTCCACTTGTTTGACCATCTCTCTACGTTCATTAGAGTCCGGACCGTATCTGTGGCCTGTACCGTCAGGCTCGCCAAAGTATAAGGAAACAAAGTCCATGTCCTGGTCTCTGAACCAGCTCATCACTTTATCTGTGTTTTCTCGCCAAGCGGTCTCGTTCTTGTAGTCGTAAAGCTGCGGCTCCACTTCCTTCAGCATAGCAACCTGTCCCTGGTAACTGGAAGCTGTGCCAGGAAAGTGAAGAGAGCCAGCTTTTAGGCCCTGGAAGGTTAGAAAAAAACAAGGCCGCATTAACATAAACATGACATATGCACTTGACACGCTGACAAGTATGTGAAAGCTACATCTGTTCATACTGTGGGTCAACATGCTAGGAAAGCACATCAGTAATAGCCGGATTTTGATTAATTTTCTTAAACCTACAGCTTAACCTTTGAAGCAAACTTAGAGCAGCTGTCATTTGCATGCCGTTAACATCTACGCCTGCAAAATTATTTGCAGTATAACTGCGGTGATCTTCCTGAAATCATTCAGCGAGCCTTCAGAGGTGTTTTGTCAAGAGAAATGGTTTCTATTTCTGTAAACAGCAAACAGTCTCTCACAGTGATAAGATGGAAATTGTGCTGCGCAGACCTGTCTCTGTGCTGTGATCCAGATAGGCAGAGTGCCATTGTCCCACCACTGATTCACAAACTGACTCTGATAGTAAGACTTCTTCTCTCCGGTGGTTGTGTTGAAAAACATGTTGTGGATTACCCCGTGATTCTCAATGTAGCGGCCTGCAGAAGAGAATCGCTGTCAGTCGGCTTGCTCTCATTATTCATAGCGTGACACATTCACATTAAAAATTCTATCAACTTAACGGGCTGAGTGGCATGACGCTTTTGGACAAGGTCTTACGACCAACTTCGGAGATTAGAGGAATTTAATTTCAAGGAAGTTAAATTTCTTTTAGTGGGCGCTGATGATTCGAGAGTCAAAATAAAAAATAAAAAAAGGAGCAGAGAATTCTTCCCTCAGTCATCCAAGCATAATCATCTTACTCAGCTATAAAAGCCGTTGGACCCTGGGACATTCAATTACAACTAATTCCTTTTTCCTGTGGCTTTTTCGATACTTGCAAAGTAAACTCAGAGCGGTTGCTACTCTGTCATGATATGCAGATCCCCTGCCAAGTAGCAGTGCTGCTGTAGAAAATGAAACCCTTTACCTGTCAAGAGGGTGAAGTGTGTCGGGCTGGTGATGGTGAGGTAAGGAGGGGTGACATACTGGGCTTTGACGCCGTCCTTGGCCATTTGGTCGAGGTTCGGCGTGTCCACATCACGGTCGTAATCCCACCGGAAACCATCGAATGAGACCAGCAGCACCTTCTGTCTCTCGTTGTTTACCGGCGCTCCGAGGACCGATGAGGCCCAGAGGACGCAGAGACTCGCGGTCCACATCATGGTGAACATAGGCGCCGACTCTGTCGCTCAGCTAAAACTCTGATTTACATAAGGAAAGCCACCTCATGAGGTTTGTCAACCCAGTAACTTCTGGGCAAAGTTTCACCAACTTATCTTATCTCAGTGATTGAAGCGACCTAATCTTTTCTGCATGATGTTTATGGGCTGACTTTATGGCAGCGAGTTGTGTTCTCAGAGAAGTTCCCCAGTTTTCCTCTTGAGGAACTGCAGTAAAGCAGATTAATCTCTCCGGGCCTCGCGGCTGTTTGTTTTCCCCCTAACTCGCTTGTTGATGCTGTCTTTCTGTTTGTCTGCCTTCCCGTCTGTGTGTCGGAGTTTCTTGTGAATCACTGACAATGGGGGAATGACACTTTGATGGGTTTCACCTTGAGTTGGGATGGTGCATGATTGATCTGACACCAAGAAAATAAAGAGGAGAATGAGAGTATATATATCCTCGTCAGATAGCAGTAGACTCAAGGGAAGAAAAGACCCTAATAGACATATTCATTTTAATAACTCTAATGTTTATATAGCTCCAGGATATTGTTATAAGGTCTTTAGAAATCTACATAGATTTCTTTCAGCAATGACCATGAGGGTGGACAAACTATTAAAAAATGAACAGAAGCCTCATCGGTGCTTTAGTTCAGATCATACCCGGTGTCCCCATCCAGACGTTATATCTATAACTGTGATGTAACCTTATCGACGTCCATCAAATTGCTAGACAAGCTAACTCTTCAAATTTGTTCTTTATTGTGTGTGTCCTTGACAGAGGTTCAAGGGAATAGTCTAATCTTTATGGAGATAAGGGATAACATTCATCAGCTTTCATTTACCTTATTCATATGCATTAGCTTTCTCATATTAACTCTATCTGCTTGCCGTCCGCTGTCAGCAAGATTCGGATGAGTGTTTTGGACTGCTGAGACTGGGGAAAGTCTCAGATCTCTGCTATGAGAACTTTATCAAACACACACACCCTGAACTTGGTGGGCGAGCAAACTTCATCTGACCCTCTCAGTCCTGTATGGAATTTCCGTGGGGATCTTCACATTTTCTTGAAGAGAAAAAGTGAGTTTTTTGCCTTTAGCACTCCCTGCTGCCCATACGCAACCATGCAGAACACCTTCCCCAGACAGAGGCAGAATCAAATGCACTCGTTGAGTCATAGCAAACGCAGTAACAGTACACAGAATAAGACCATGGCATTTCTCAGGGTTGGAGCATGACTTTCTTTTAGCAATGTTCATATGTTGGTGGGAATTTTGACTTTTGTTTAACTTTTATATCACTTTCCCATCCTTAAGAAATCTTAGATAATGAAAAGTACATATTACAAATTCCTGAATATGTCACCATAACCTCAACCCCCAAATTTTTAAAAGTCAGCTTGTCTTCGGGCATTAAAACGTGGTTCGTTTTTTTAAGTTTGGGACAACTTAACTGAAGGGAAAAACTCCCACATGCTCTCACACTGCTGCTGTATTTTATTGGATGTGTCACTCTGAGCAATTTCACTCTGTATGCAAAAAAAACATCATAGAGCTGTAAATGCAGCGCATAAGGATATATCACCCAATCAGATGGATGTGAATCAAATAAGAAACAAACAAATCATCCCAAAACTATTTTTTGGTGCAGAAGAATGCTTCAACAACATTAAACATTACACATGTTATCACAGACCCAAAATCATTAGACACATTGGGTAGATGGATTAGATTAGATATTGCACCTAATGTGCATTTTTTTCTGTAGCTCAGAAATAATGGTGCCATTGTATAAAATGTCAAATTGTGTGGTCCCATGACAATAGTTTAACTAGAATGCACACACAGCTAATGCTTGCAGTTGTGTTATTTTTTCATTTCCATGCACAAATGAAACACATTCCCCCAGAAATGTTTAGATCTCTGCATTTTCTTGTAATTGTCAGGTTGAAAAGTCAACAACTCATTTCACAAACAAGATATCTGTTAAAACATTTGAAATTCTCGAAGTGCTACAAAATGTTGACTTTTAAATCAGAATTGCTAATGAAAGTGGAGTGAGCTCCACATATAAAATACATAAACTCAACCAGTGCTCTCTTTTATAAGTGAAAATAAATTCTTAACTGCATCTGTATTCTGCTCACTTTTGGGTTTGAATGGCAAGCTGTTTCTTTCCCTGCTGTGACTGGAAGTAGACCATCAAGTTCATGCCAGCGTGCCCAGATCGATGTGTTTTGAATGGTGAGCAAACAAACTTGTAATGCATGAATGGCTTATTATCAGGTTACGTGAAATTAAGTCCAAGCGTAAAGTTGAAACCGCAGGAAAAAGCCCAGTGGAGGTCCACTGTGTTGTTACATTTCTCACTCAGCTACAAATGCAGCACTTTGATACAACATAACATTAACGTTGTTAATTGGAGTGACGATGGAGAATATTAATCAGATTTGTCCTGTTAACTGTTTATTCAGGAACTGAAATGGTTCATAGTCTCCGTAGTTCTGATCAAATCAAATCAAAGTTGTTGAAATCCACAAATACAAACATTTCCTGAGCGTGATTACATCTGCGATAAAGGATTTGCCTTACAAATGCAAGCCTATACAACTCAACACTGGCTTTTTCCATGTTTACATTTAAACACTTTACCAAGACTTTGCACATTTGATGGTGGACATTTGCATTTTTATATTAAAATGTATTGTAAATGTAAATATATTTTACTTGAACCAGTTAAAACAGCAGCAGACAAACACACTCATGTGTACACACGAGATGAAACAAGCAGGAACCGGAGCAGTGATGGGAACTGATAAGAATTTATTTATTCCGATTATCGATATCACTTGTCGATTCCCGTTGGCTCTGCTTTAAGAGTCACCACCATCTCTAAGCAGCAATAAGGACATTACATTCTTGCAAATTAATTGCATGCTGTGTGGTCAAATGTCAGGGGACAATAGCTGCAGTTACAGAGAAGGGAAAACGACCTTTGGCCCCGACCATTGTGCTTAACCCTTCATGGCCTCGGTCACTTATTGTGGTCCATATCAAATGTATACTATTGGCTAACTGCTTGTGATTGACAGGTTGTTTTCAGTCATATCCAACCCCTGCTTATCAGTAAAATAGCTGCTTTTAGCTCTTATGTACAGTTTAATGCTCCTCCTGCTGCCGAGCGAAGCAAATACACACAGAACATCTTTGAAGGGAAGTGAAACTAAGTGTTAAAAACAATGAAAATGTTCCATTGCAGCTATTGTGCTTTTTCATGTGCGTTTCTGACCTTTGTTTTCTTTTTTCTTCTTCGTCTTCAGTGTATTTGTGGTGAACTGAACTATTTCTTCCTTTCCTGTTTCTTTGTCAACCAATAAGCATTTTATCTATGAAAAGCGCCACAACCGCTGGCTCAGCACTCTTGGGTTTTTTGAAGTACCGCATGCTAGCATGTCTGCTGTGGTTGCAATAATACCACTAATGCTTCCTTCTGCACGGCCAAAGAGCAAACAGATACCAGTCTGGGACCATAAATCCAACATTAAACATGTTGTTTTGACACTTCCATTTTTCTTTGTCATGTACCAGCTACAAGAGGTAAGTGCAAATGTCCACCCAGTTCCCCAGACCTCAATCAGACCAAACATCCTTTGGGCTCTTGTTCAGGTGCTTTCAAAGCTGGGGGGCCACCACGAGGACTTATATTAGGTAGGTAGTTTTAATATTGCGGTACACAGTATTAGGCATGTTGTGATGTGTGCTGAAGCATTGCGTATCAGGCCGGCAGCCTCCAGTAGTTTCTCATGGAACAGCCTTATCAGGGAAACAGGCTAGATTTTAGTAGAGGGACTGGATGTGAAGGGGGGTGGCAGCTCCTGGTGCAGCAGAATAATAACCGTGGTGCTACAAGGAGAGGAATCTTTCACACCTGTCAGGCAGCCATGCTGAAACTGAATAAGGCAGAGCAAGGTGTGTGTTTATATGTGTATTTGTGCGTGTGTGTATTTTTTTTTTAATGTAGCTGTGTAATGTTACTGATGCTGTACGGTGTTTTCCTCACAAATGGTCAACATGTAATGACAGCAGAGGGCTCAGACCCAGAGGTTCACAGCGAGGTGAAGACACATTCAATGCTCCTTTAAAAAAAAATCACAATAATAATAAAAATTCAACCATTTTCATTCAAATTCAATATCCTTTTGGTTGCCATTAACTGTCTAATGTCTATGTCAGCGCTTTGTCAGACTGAATTCACGTGTAAACACTGACCTTGAGTGCCCGTATGAATATTTGGACAAAGCGTATGCGAATGCTGCTCCTGTTTTGTGTGGTGACATTGATTTGATGAAAGTGAGATTAACATTTAGAGAGGGTGGCAGTCATTTCCGCCTGAATAACACAGTACACATACCATACAGTATGAAAATTGAACAGCAGGAATCTGACAACAAGTATTACTATAATATATTGGTGCTTCCTTCAACAGGCCACTAGCATGTAATTATTATCTCTTCAGTCACCAGTAAGCCAAATCTATCAGCTGTGAATCTACGGCATATCGGCCTTGCTCTTCACTAATAATTCCCCTTTCGCTCTCATGGACAGCCCGCTAAGTAAACATGTTCTTTTTCTATTTGTTGCATGCAGAGGTTGTCACCAACAGCTCTTTAGTCGCACATCAGAATGTGCAGGAGTTAGAATGAGGGCATCTAAACAAATATGTAAATGTAAATGCCAATATTTGAAAAGGAACACAAGCATTTTTTAGTTAGATGAAATAACTCGATGATGAATATCTCGACTTGTTTTCATGCCTTAAAGGTGTTTTGAAATTGCAGTTTTGTATATTCCCTTTTATTTGCTGGTATACAAGTATGATCATACTTATTCACATTTTATTTAAATCCAGACAAATTTCACAATTTTAAGGAAATTACTTTTTAAGGCTCAATCTACGTCAGGATACTTTTGTAATTCCTGCCCATAGAATATTCAGACATGTGTATAACCTGAGAAAACCTCGATGCTCCATGGATGTTTACCAAGACTACATAAAGTACACTCTGAAAATCAGAAAGATGTAAATGTAGCATTATGAACAATCCCTACTTCGACCATCGTTGGAACCAACCAGCGCATCTACACCATCGCAACAGTGATCCTTGAGATGCTTAACCAAAAGATGAGCAAAGGCCATAGAGAACAGTACCCTCCAAACCAGGGAGATTTTTGTCTGTTATTTCTGCATAAATGCTTTCTATCTAACATTCACACACATTCTAAGACTCAGCCTTGGCCAGTCACCGGAAGAGGTACAGAAGTCAGTAGAATAAACCAGACGTTCTCCATTCAACCATCCAAGGTGTCTTCTGTGTGGCAGGGAGAGCACACGTTGGCCATCCCCACCAAGGTTGGAGTTGCCGTAATACTGGAAGAGCATATGGGAGAAGAGTGTAACATAACAGCAATGCTCATTGCCTATTGGATTTAAGAACAGACCACAACATCCTCCCTAAACAGGATCTAGCTACCCAACAAGAAAGTGTCATACATGAAGAGCTGGACAGTGCCAGGTCCTGATGTGAGTCACACCTACTGGTTAATGAAATTAAATGGACTCCATGAGTACTTGGCAGCAGAAATTAACCAGCTGCTAATGGATGATGCACCTGGAGTCACTAACTGACGCCTTACAGCACAGACCCAGAAGGGGGTCGTTCCTATCCAACTACAGGCCAAAAACCTGCCTTAGCTCAACATGGAAGCGACAGAATAGAGCAAAGGTCAGCCACCTCCGCTACATGGATGACATCAAGCTGTATGCCAGGAGTGACTGAAACATTGATTCACTGATATATACCACTAGGATCTACAGCAGTGAGACTGGAATGTCATTTTGACTGGAGAAGTGTAGTTGGATGGTAACAAAGCGAGGAAAGGTAGTCAGAACTGAGGGTATTGTACTACCAGAAGACAAGATTCCAGATACTGACGATGGCTAAAAGCACTTTGGAATCCCAGATGTGAATAGGAGCAATAAATATGTGACTAGGAAAGCTGCAACCACCTAATTCTATCCAGAAAATAAAGCATGTTCTGAGGGATCAGCTGAATGGGAAGTTCAGTATCTGGGCAGTTGACACCTATGCCCTGCTGGTCAACAGATACCCTGCTGAGATGATGAACTTGCAAAAGGTGGTGATAAAATCCAAGGCATCAGTGCATGGACGGTTTCATCCCAAGTACAGAACCCTGAGACTGAATGCTAAGCAGAAGGAAGGAGGCCGAGGACAAGTGAGTGTCAGAACTTCTATCCAGAATGAAGCAACAAAGATCCACAAGTACATCGGGAAGGTGGCCACAGCTGATCATGTGCTCAGTGAATATGTCAGCAAAATCCCCAAAAAGAAGAGTTGCAAGAACAGGAACCATCATGGAAGGACAGGCCCCTGCACTGCATGTACCACTGGCAGGTGTTACCGAGAAATCCTACCAGTGACTGGACAAAGCTGGACAGGAAAGATGGCACAGAGGCACTAATCATGGCAGCACAGGAGCATGCTCCAAGCACAAAATTGGTAGAGACTGGGTTCTAACACACCAGGTAAGACCCCAGGTGTGGGCTTCAAAGATGCCCCTGAGACAATCCAGCACATAACAGGGTGCATGATGCTAGCAGGCAGGGCATACAGGAACATCTGTGCCGAATACGGCCTGGAAGTCCCAAGATCAAAATTCGATACGCACCCAGGATGGATGAGAATGACAGCGGTAACATCCTGTGCGACTTCCAGATACATATGGACAAACTGGTGGTGGCTAGCCAACCGAACATAGTAGTGGTGGACAAGCAGAGGAAGAAGGCTGTAGTGGTCAGTGTAGCTACACTGAGTGATAGCAACATCAGGAAAAAGGACACAAACAGCTTGAAAAATATCGAAAGCTGAGAGAGGAGATAGAGAAGATGTGGAGGGTGAAGGTAACAGTGGTCCCTCAGTGACCACAGCTGTAGGTACTTTACTGTAGTTAATCAGGAAGTTTGTTTAGCTAGATTATCCCTTTGAAGTCTGAACCATTTTTAAAAAATTCACATTTTTGTAAAATGGAGTTTTTATTGAACCTTCTGACAAAATTTTTAAAAAAAATCATTTACATATGACTTTTACTTTAAATTATATTTGTTATATCAGACTTCCTCACCAACCGGCTTCAATCAATCTGACTCGGCCCCCACCTCTCCCTCCCGCTGTCATTCGGCATCAGATTCCCACAGGGCTGCATTCTCAGCCCCCTACTGTACACCATGTACACACATGACTCCACACCAACCCACCCAACCATTGTCATTGTCAAGTATGCTGATGACTCCACCGTGGTCGGGCTCATCTCTGATGGAGCTGAGAGCGTGCAGGGTGGAGGTAGAGAACTGAAGCTGAGCATCCTTAAAACCAAAGAACTCATAATGGACTTTACAAGGCGCCCACCACCTGGTTGACCCTTCCACTCAGCCCCTCAGGTCAGTCAGGTCCCGCACCTCCAGGCTCACTAATTCCCCTTGGCCTTTCGATCTGTTAACAAACACTATCCCCCCACCCTGCCCCTGCCCACCCACCTCACCAATCTGAGCCATGACCTGAGTAACGCTCATCACTCAGGCCAGGACTCTATTCAGATCAAGTCTACTGCCAAGCACTTTGCAGCTTGTTCTCCAGTGTGTCTCTTTCTCTTATTTTTGTATATATTCTAATTTTTACTACTATTTATATTATATTCCGGCACAGTTGGTATGGAGCACCCACAATTACGTCGTACATGTACAATGACAATAAAGGCCTATTCTGTTCTATTGTTTTTGCAATTTAATTCCTTAAATATGTATTGTTCAATTTATTTTGTTTTTTCAGGGTTGATAAAAGTAACCGTGATGATGTAGAAGTCTCAAAAATAAAAAACCCTCATGTATCAAATATACGTGACTATATGCTTGGCTTTAAACTGTTCAAATGCAGTGGGTTTTTGTCAGCGTTGTTTAGTGTCTTTCCATCATATTCAAGTAGGCAAAAAGGTTTTTTAAGGATATACACAAAAGGTGTGAAAACTTGAATTCAGATGTGTGTTGATAATTAAAACCATAAAATTAGAAGTATTCAATTAATGTCTTTATTTTCAAGTCCCACAGAAAGACCAACAGTGATAGTGAACTGACCCTATTAACAAGTGTTGTTTGTGTATCCGAAGCCTGTTAGCTTATTCCTTTGTGACACAGAGCTCCATTGTTTTTCAAAAACTATTAAAACCACATCAGTGAGTCACACAGCTGCACAGGCTGACATGTTCTTTCATTATCATGAACACACACGCTTTAGCTTACTTTGACTCAAACCCACACACACAGGCCTTCTGCTTCAGATTTCCACTAGAACACCAAATACAACTGGAATTAGTCCCAGTAAATACACTACTTCTCACTGTTGGAGTAAACAACAATTACTGAGCCTTTTAAAAAATAAACACGGTTTATTTGCAAAAGATCTAAAGAACTGTTGGGATAAAAACTAGCATCTTCTTTGTTTAGAATTTAGGAAAAATATGGAATAATACCACTCTTCATCAGGTCAAACAGTAGTGGCACCTAAAGGCCCAAATGAGAAGAGAGCATCTTTGAACCTCAAAGCAAATGGTCTACAACAGCAGAAGGCCACACCGGGTCCCATGCTTGTCAGCTAAAAACACAAAATTAGACAATAGGAGATTGGAAAAGTGTTGCCTCATCTAATAAATTTAAATTTCTGCTGCCAAATTCAGATGCTAGGGTCAGAATTTGGCACAAAGAACACAAAAGCATGCATCCGTTCTGCTTTTTATTAAAAGTTCAGGCTGTTGTTGGTGGTGTAGTGGTGTGGCAATATTTTCTTGGCACTCACTGGGCCCCTTTATACCAACCGGGCATCGTTTCAGTGCCACAGCCAGCCTGAGTATTGTTGCTGACCATGTCCGTCCTTTTATGACCGTCTGATGGCTGCCTCTAGCAGGATAACACACAGTGTCACTGGTGATCGCTGTGCTCAAATGACCTCCGCACTCACCGGATCCCAATCCGGTAGAGCATTCTTTGGGATGCAGTGGAGTGGGAGATTCCCAACAAATCTGCAGCAACCATTAATGTGGACCAGAATCTGTAAGGAAAGTTTAATAGGCCTATCTGTCTCAGAGCCATGACGAATTAAGGCGATTTTGAAGCAAACCCCATATTATACAGGTGTAAGCACCAAAGTGGCTCGTGAGTCTATATGTATTTAACAGACTTTCCTAATCCATAAAACACATGCTTTTCATATTCAGAGGGGCCAGCAGCGATGAGCAAACTTAACAGTATGCAGAAGGTAGTAAATGGCCATTATTACACTGAAATATCTCTAACTCTCCATGTGTAGCATGCGTGTGACACAGAGAGAGGGAGAATGAAGGTGAGAGAATGAGTAAGAGCTGGGAGCAGAGTGGAGGAGGCTCAGGCTTGTGGAGGCAGCTAGGCTGATTTGCAGCTTCATTCCAGCGCGTGGGCCCTTTCAGGCTCTGTTGCCTGTAACAGGTTGACGTGATAAACTCTGTAGCTGAGCCAGTCAGATGTGGCACATTGAAGGCACCCTCCTCCTCTCGCCTTTCCCCCTGGCCTGGTGTCTCATTGTGGCGCTGTGGGGCTCCAGTGTGCTGGCGTTACACTTTCACACAGCAGTAATTGATTTCTTTAATTTGCTTCAAGAGAAACTGTTGTCAGCCAACCAAGCAGGCATTTTTCAGGCCACTTTAATTAAATGCCAGGTCTTTAGGTGTGATATGAAATTCGTTTGGCTCCTCTGATCTTCTACTCCTCAGACAATTCATTAACATTTTCGTTTCTTCCTTTATGTTTTACACAAAGCTTCAAAAAAGTAGCTCATCAGTGACATTTCGTTTCTCGCGCTGTACATTCAATCACTTATTTAAGTGCATTTAAACTAGAGATTAAGTGCAGTGTAGCTGTTTCACGTGTGATAATACTGAGTTTGTAGAGCCTCAGTCAGCCAAGAAATTCGAGAGAATAATAAAGCAGGTCTGCGAGTATAGAATTAACTGCATTTAATGCCAACTCAAAATTCGAGTGTGTGTTTGTCTACGCTTTCCTTCACTCTGGTGCCTGCAGCTACACTTATTCCATATTTGCGGCTTCATCCTGACGACCTTTGTCTCTTTCACAAATGTCTAAAGTGTCATTAGGGCTATAATCTGTTTGGAACTGCAGGTTCGATAGTATCAAATCTGCGTTACAGCTCACATGTAATACCTGGTGAAGCAACACTGGGCAGGTGTTATGTTCAGTCTAAAGCAGGAGAACCATTTATTTCAGCTATAATAGCAGGGCAGCAGGCACACCTCCCTAATAATATCCTGATGCCTCCCCACTCGCTCTGACTCAGAGATCTTCTGAAAGGCCCCTCTCCACTCATCCTCTCAGAGTGGCCTTCCTCTCATGGAGATGAACAGCAGCTGCCTCTTCCTACCTCCCACCATACGTCAACACATCAGCACCACTCTGCCTGGCTGCCTTCAAACGCCCAAAAATACGAGGCCCACTAAACCCGAAAGCACAGCCTTGCCGCAGTTCACGTAACAATAGCTGATGTGTGTTGACAAAAATATTTCTGCTATCAAATTGTGTGTGATAGTTTGGGAATTGAGTGGAAAATCCATATGGAATGTATGATATCTGGTTTTCACACTTTTAAATCGCAAGTATCAAAGTTCCGTCTATATCAAGATGACTCTGATTTATGTTATATTTAGTATTGTGAAGTCATTGAGTACTCAGAGGGCCAACATCTGTTTTGTTTTTCTGTAGCAGGTTTCATCGAGTTGCTCCTCTGTCCGTGCTCCAAGTTTCATGTCTGCAGGGTAACTGTGCGATGCAGCTCTGAGAAAGGCAGGCAAACACACCAATGACAATAAACGAATATCCATGCTGGCCATCGCTCTTGTTTTTCTCGGGGGGCAGACGAGCTGAGTAATAAATAATTGAATCATTATCTTACATCTTATTGTAGAATTTCAAAAATAGGCACAAAAACATCATGTGCTGTAGTCACCATGTGGTACGGGGTAGCTGCAGACACTAACATTGGAAAGATTCCCAGATTTGACCTCACAAGATCAATAACTTATAAGCAAAATGTTGTTAGAATACAAACAATGGCTCCCTCCAACCACGGCAAAGTAGACACGGAGCTAAAATCTAATTTTCATCAACTCAACCATCTACACAGTGCAGCAGTGAAAAGAGATACTGCTGCTACAATAAAAAAAGAAAACAATCTGTAAAGACTTTTGTGTGCAGTTTATTGTCACTGGAATTACTTCACGCATCGGTGGTCTGCTCTGGGTCCTTCTACAACACTTAATTTGGGGGGAAAAAAAGCTTTTGGCAAGAAGACAAGCATACAGTGTTTCTACACTCATCCTGCTGGAGAAGTTTTCCTGAGATATTATTAATCCAAGGATAACATGTTTTTTTTAACGTAAGGTTTTTCTGTTGGCTAAGTGAAATGTGAAATACTGTAATGCATAAAACACGTGCTTGTGCATCTTTATTTATTAATCATATAGCCACACTCTGAGCTGTCAGGCTCTTGAAGCACTGAGACTCATTTTCTCTGACAGCATTTTTTTCTGACTGCCTCTTTCAGCTCATCATCTGTGACTGCTCATCATCTGTACCTGTGACAGCTTTAATTCTTGACTGTTTGGCACATTTTCTCCCTGGTTCATTTCTGCAGTGAAGACATTATTTCATCCGTGGCAGAATAACACGTAGCACAAACCGGCTGCAGGTTAAACTGAGATAACCAAGCAACTTTAGGACCGACTCTTTGAATATTCACATGCTAATCAGTGTGATCAGTTCCCACAGTTGTTGGCTTGCCATGTATAACTGCTTTATCTGACATGCTATTAGGACTGCTGCTAATAAGTAGCTTTTCTAATATTTCATATCGATATAAATGTATGGCTACAAGTCTAAACCTAACTAATATCAATAGGGACAACATGAATTTGCCATGTTTTTGTGTTTGTTGTCACCAAGTCGACAACGTGTGAACCAAAATTTTCTCTGAATGTTTGATTCCAGGGGGTGAATTTTCCAAGATGGAACTTTGTTTCATTTTTCCTCCATGAACCCATGATGCCACTAAAACACTTATTATAAACAGACTTGAAAATAATGCCTAGTTCTGCCTACGCCCTTTAGATGACCGTACTACCCCTGCTGGCTACTGTCTTTATCCTCTTGGCTCTTACGTATTCTCCCACTTGCCTTTATCACAGGTGACCAGTACTGATTTAGGCTAGCACAGTGCTGCAGCGGTTATCACTGTTTTCTGTGTCCATGTCCACCAGGGCTGGGTTCTCTCCGGGTTCTCCCTGGTTGGTAAACTAGTGATTCTAAATGTGAGTGTGGATGGCTGTCTATGTGTAAGCTGTGCAGTAGACTGACTGGTCTTTCGCCCAGCCAGCTGGGATGGCTTCTCCTTGTTCCCATTAGAGTCAAACAGATACAATCAGATACACTCATCATGTTTCCAAACCATCAAGTACTAAAATTTGAACAACTTTAATGTTCAGCTTTAAGTTTTTAATTTGATTAGTCATATCAGTCTATACCAGGGGTGTCAAACTCCAGTCCTCGAGGGCCGGTGTCCTGAAACCTTTCCATGCGTCCCTGCTGCAACACACCTGAATACAATTAGTAGGTCATTAGCAAGACTATAGAGCTTGACTGCATGCTGAGGTGGCAATTCAGCCATTTGATTCATGTTACAGCAGCTCATGAGTGAATGAACATGGTGCAATAAAAGTACTTTACATTTTTCCGAACACTTACATTTAGTTACATTTACTTGAGTAGGGTTAGGGGGTTGGCACTTCAGCATGCAGTCAAGTTCGATACTCTGGCTAATGATCTGCTAATTTTATTCAGGTGTGTAGCAACAGGGACACAGAAAAGTTTCAGGACACCGGCCCTCGAGGACTGGAGTTTGAGACCCCTGGTCTATACAGTCTTTAGTACTTTACTGAAAACTGTTAAGATCACAGACGCAGTGACACTGCATGGCCCTAGAGGTCTGTTTTCTTTTATTTTTCATAGTTAGAAGTTTGAACTTTTGTCCGTATGACTTCATTAAATAAAATATGACGACTACAACACGAGGAACTCTTTGCTGTATTTGCCTTGGGTAGGGGAGCTTATTAACTTAAGGTTGTGGCATACAGTACCAGCAAAGAGTGCAAAACTAGCATCTAGTGTGGTGCAGGCGGCCAGTCCATCTTAAGAAGTGTGACTGTGGATGTTGCTGTATCGCTGTCTGTTGGAAGTGTGACCTCGGGGCATCATTAGGCAGCAAATGCTAACTGTTGTGAGCTGCTGCTGGATTACATTTTTTGTGCTTTACAAACATACTGAACTCAAGTTTGCAGAACAGTTGTTACTGTGTTTTCACAAACTTTGGACTTTACCCATTTTAATTACCTTAAGCATAATCTGCCATTTACACTTTGGCATTCTTTCAGTTCTTCCTGCGAGTATTTCATCTTGCAGAAGGAAAATGATCGTTCTTTAAAGACTTTGTCTGACTTTTCCAAACTGAAAAATATGCGTCTCTATGTACAGGGAAGACAAGCTAACATCCATCATTAAGTGTAACAAACATAAGCATTTAAGTAGATTAACTTGTGCATTGCACACAACTGCTGCAGCGAGTAGAGCTAAAGATTCAAGTGTCAAAAAGCCTTGCACATTAAGATATTGGGCCTTCAAAAATGAAGAATCTGGGTGCGTGCAATGTCAGGACTTCATCCAAAATGCATTTAAAGAAAGGGTTTTCATCTGGAAATAGAGGGGCAGGCATTGTAAATGGGACATTAAAAGGAATCCCACATCAATTTCCCATACCAAATGCTGCAGAACAGGAGTCATTTTGACAAAGTAGCCATGTGATTATTTTTTATTTCCATTTGAAAGCAATTAGCTGAAAGGTCCTTCCCTTGAGTTTCTGTGGCAGAATGTGTGGAATGACTCAGGATAATTGCTGTGAAATGAACAGAGTGCCAAGTTGAGAGAAGCACGAAAACCGCAAGGGTTCCCTCTCCATGGAAACGCCCTCTGCCTTTGTCAGTGCACCAGGAAATTAGGCAGCAAGCGATAACGGGGCTTGAATGAGTAACAAATGCAGGGGGGCGAGTGATATTTACTCCATTTCAAGCCATTACAGAAATTGAGTGTTTCCCCACGTCTCATGCTGTGCCTACTGAGTGCTGGATACAGGAGGAGGAGGGTCATTAAACATGGCAGCCGCCAGCGACGTGCTGGAGAAAGCCGCTTGAACAACACAGTGTTTGCACCACCAATGGGCAGGACAGATATAATGAAGCCCAGCACTGTCAGTATATGGCACCAACTGATGATACTGATGCCTGAAAGGAGGACAAGGTGTTAGACGAAAGATGAGGCTGAGACGGTGTTTGCGGCTCATCTCGTGTCTTTGCCACAAGCTGCCTCCTCAGCTCCTGCCCTAATTGCTGCCTTGCTTGGAGGCAGCTCTCCCTCGGTATGCCTTTCATGCTTCCCTTAATTACGTCAGCCGGAAAGGAATGTGATTGTTATTGTCATTACTCTCGTTAGTAATTAAGCAGCTATTGACTCCTTCCCTACATTCGGTCTGTTTGATTAGGCCTCAGGTCTGGAGGTATGGATTAAGCTCTCCCGATGTTGCAGCTGCAGAACGCCGCAGCCTTTTGTTGGCTGGCAGACAGGCGCCCGTACGGATGCAGACTGATGAAGTGGAAAACATCTTTACTTTTTGTGTCACTTAAGCAGACAACCTTCAGCCTGTGCTTACAACGGAGGTGTTGGAACACCTTTTCCCTTCATGATATGTCCTTGTTGGTAACACCTGAATCTCACCTGTGTTGGAGGACGAGGAAATCACCAATGCGGATGTGTCAAGAACGTGTTGCGCAAATACAGTGGTGGCTTGGCAGGAGAAGAGGCTTAATTTTACATACTGTTCATCCAAAGTTCAGGGTGGCTTCCAAGTTTCCAAGTTTGGTTGAAATCAGTTGAGATAAACAGATATTTGCACATTTGTTTGCAGAACCTGCAGGCGAGGGACAAGATGGTACCAGAAGCTTTGTGGGTCCTGTTGATCAGTCACATGTGAGCAGGCTTTGTTGTGGACAACAGCTGTCATGTGACAACACTTCTGATGGGCTTGGCAGTTGTCAACAAGGATTACGTTAGAATAACCGAAGAAAAAGAAGCTGGAATAAACAGATGCACAGTTGACATTAGCGTGAGCAGTGACAGTGCACGTGGCTTACAGAAAGTTCTGTGGCAACATCAGGAAAAAGGGGGTGAAAAAATACTTTCTTGAGATAAGTTTTAAAGCTGTGTTAGCTGGTTTTATTTAGAAAAGGCACTTATTAAGCATTAATTCCTCAAAGTATTTTATGGAAATACATGTACTGAAAATAATGTATATTAGATACATTTTATGCACGTTTGTGTACATAGATTTGTTCATTTTGGATCGACCCGCTGTTGAAATGGTGCTTTCTACAGTAGACTGCACAGTTACAATAATCTGTACACTGGTGACAAACAGTGATGCTGGAGTAGGCCTAGGCTGCTGGGGGCCTCCCGTGATGCACTTACTGTCTTTATACATCACTCTGCGTCATTAGTTATTATAATCTCTGTCTGTTATTATCTCTCTGTTCTTCTCAGGTTTCTTCCTGGTGAAAGGCAGTTTTTTCTTCCCGCTGTCTCCAAGTGCTTGCTCATAGAGGGTCGTCTTTTTGTTGGGGTTTTCTCTGTATTATTGTAGGATTTTTACATTACAGTGTAAAGGACCTTGAGGCGACTGCTGTTGTGATTTGGTGCTATATAAATATATTGAATTAAATATTTATTAAAACATGCAGGCACTCCAAATGGATTCCCATTAACCTGGCTAACCAGTCGCTACTTCATAACTCTTTGGGGCACTTGTATATTGATTTGGAGTAAAGTGAACAGAAATGAGCTAATTTGATGCAAAGAAGAAGCTCAGAGTGGGACAGCAGTCGAGGGGAAGGGCGTGTGAATCAAAGAGCTAATTCACTGACATCACAATGCAGTGAAAAAATAAATCTTCTTTCAGCTGCTCCCTCTAGGGGTTGCCACAGCCACATCTGCCTCCATCTCTTCCCAGCATCCACTACTGTCACACCAACCCTCTGGATGTCCTCCTTCATTACATCCCTGAACCTTCTCTGTGCTCTTCCTCTTTTCCTCCTGCCTGGCACCTCCTGCTTCAGCATCCTCTGTCCAATATATCCACATGTCCTCCTCTGCACACGCCCGAACCATCTCAGCTTCTTTGCCTCTTTAACTTCACCTCGAAACCGCTCAACCCGAGCTGTCCCTCTGATGTACTCATTCATGATCCTGTCCATCCTGGTCACTCCCAGTGAAAATCTCAACATCTCCAGCTCCATCACCTCTAGGTCCACCTCCTGTCTTTTTGTCGGTGCCGTCACCACTCAGTCATATATTTTAGCAGGTCCAACTACCATTGCTACTCTTCTGTCACATCATCCCAGACACTGGTCTACAGCCTCTTCTCTTTACACGTAATTCCTGCTTTTTACCATTTTAAAAAAACTTTTTGTTTTCCAGTTTGATCACGTACCACAGTAATTGTACTGCAGTGAGTCTTGAGTAAATGCCAGTATATCATACTTTTGCATCAGCTCTGCTCACATACCGACTATAACACTTGCTGGAGAAAGTGTGTTACAGGTAAAATGTGAAATCTAGGGAAACTTGCTTCTCTTTTTGACCATGGCTGCTCATTAATTTGTGTAGTGTCATGCTGCTGCCAGTGTTGGCATTCCTTCTGTTTCAGGGTCTGTTTAGGTCCGCTGCATTTTGGATTGGGCCTAATTATCTTTAGATATATTTCATACACCTCTATTTAGTCTGTACCAGTAGTGCAGTCCTGAATTTGTTAATCAGTTTGCAAAAGGCACAGAGAGCCATATACGCATGAATAAAAGGAAAAAATCTTAAGATGAGCGTTTTATAATGATTCTTAGAGACGGCTGCAGATAAATTTAATTGGTTTATGGAAAAGCAGAAATCACTGCTGTGACAACTCATCACTAAAGGTGACACCAAAATCAAAGAAACTCTGATCCTGTGGGTTGCCATGTTTAAAACTCCAGGGATTCCCTCCCTTTAGGAAAGTGGAAAACAAAGACGAGAATAATAGTCTGTGTATAGAAGAGGGAGTTCAGTAATCATGCAGGAGTGACAAGGACCCAAAAGCAATTCCTGACTGAGCACTAATCCCCACTTTTTTGTGGAACGCACAGAGAGTGAGATAAGCCTGGAGGTTAATGCAGAGGCGTCTCTCCTCTGTCCTCGGCAGTGACAGCCCCTGACAGGCGGACCCCAGCAGCACGCCTTGTTTATGTTAATGTAGGTGGCCCGGGCCAGCTCCCACACTGAGCAGCACAGATAGAGATGTCAAAGGCTCATCAGAGTGGCACTCGCAACCTCTCGCCGGGCTACCCGGGATCTCTGCGTTCGCATTTAGGAGGGGAGTACCTACGGTGAGGGAGATGGGTGAGAGGAGCCATCATGCTGTGCGCCCCACCCACCCATCCACCTCATCATATTTCTTCACACTTTGATTGAACCACATGTAACATCTTGGAGAGACGGCGCGATGCAGAGGGGTCAGCTTTTAACGTATGCATCTTTGACAATGTGCATGTTTATACCAACTACTTCTTTATTCCGTTTTATTTTGATAGGGTCAGACTCTGACAGTTTGAATCACAACTAGCTACGCACCACTAGTTTTTGCATTTATTTTCTTTTTGCGTTATTCATAAAACTGGGCTAAGCCTCAAACAGGAAATATCACTTATAATGAATAAGGTGTGGAATAAAAGTACAGAATTAGGGGGAAAAAAACAGCTTCAACAACAATAAAAAAATTCTTCTTTTTTTTTGCATTGATAAAATATTTATCAAGTGTAGCAAGCGGACGAGAGACTGGTAGAATATCTTTATTATCACAACTGTTTCCTTCTTCTAAAGAATATGAAAACATGTTGAGCAATCCACCTTCCAATCTTTTTCCATGGAGACTTTTAAATTTCGTATCCAAACCATCCACTATCTAAAGAACACGTGACGCCTCTCGGTGAAGCTTATCAGCAAACATACTCCACTTTCCAGTTGGTGTTGTCCCGCTGTTATCTGTTTAGCACTCTGAGGTATCATTCCCATCGTACGCCTTGTCTCTCACTGATGAATGCTTGCGCCCGGTGACCTGCCTCCCCCCTCGCCGGTGACGGCGCGATGTAGGGTCGACCCACGGAGGTGGGAAGCAAGGTGGGGACATTGAGACAGATGAAGGGTCAGACGTGTGCGCTGAGATGCGTCTCCTCTGGGTCTCCTTCACCTCGTGCGCTCGACCCACGCCAGCCTTTCATTCTAATCTGATGATAATGATATTTGCTCAGGACGACCTCTGCTTGCACAGTGTAATTACCCCCCCAGCTTTCTATGATCTCACCTATTGGAAATCGATGGGCCATAAGAGGGCCCCATCAGGGCTTATTATTATCACTGCTCGCTTTTCGTTACAGCGCGATCAGATTTAATATGTTGTCGAGTTTTTTACTGCATGTTTTTCCCCCTTTTTAAGTGTGGTGAACTAGCTAGTTTCATCTAACTAAATCTCATGCAGAAATGCATGTTTTACACTATAAATTAATTCCTCAAAGGTCCAGCGTCTTACTTTGAAATTATATAAAGTAAAAATAAAGGTATCTGCATTTTTAAGGATGTTTTTATTCCTTTTTCACTTCACTCGTCGCGCATACCAAAACAGCTTTGGCGGATATTGTTGAGTGTTATTTTTGTCCCCTTAATAGCACCTTTGGCTTCATCGTACTCAGCACTTCCACACTTATCTGTGCATTTGTGAGTGGACGCCTATTTAAATCAGTTAGGTGAATCTGCTCTGAATGACTCCCTCCATTAGCTACTCATCCAGGGTTAAGTACCCTCTGGAACATGTGGCAGTGGCCATCAGGTGACCCTGCCTCTGCACTGCTTTGATTGAGACACTTCAGTTGAGGCCTTTCCGCTGTGACCTTCTGAAAGCCTGCTGCAAATAGACCTTTCTTGTATTGCCAAGGGTATGCGTGCGGTCCGCTGATCTGAACATTATTGCTACTACTTCAGCCTTATGAAACCCAAACTTGTTATTTCAAGAGCGAAGCAGTGTCTTTGTAGTGACCTTCGAGCTTGTTATTGTCAGTGTTGTCAAAGAGATAAGAGGATCACAGGTGAGATTTCATCAATGAAGTTAAGCGAGAGCAAAGTTAAGGCACACTTTTTGGACTGAGGGCCGAGCTCTGTTATAGAATTAAACAATGACAATTTGCTTTGTTTCTGATCAATTCTAGGTGAGAGGTCTGTGAAGGTGTGTGTTGTTTATTTGCTGTTAAGATCGGGTCACAGTTTGAGTTGCTTCTCTTAAGTCTCACTCTGAGCTTCCTTGAGCAGCAATTTCCTTTTATTGACCCCTGCAGTGCCTACAGAGGTCAGCGCCTGACTCTGTAAACATCTAGGAGCTGTCATGGTTTTATGAGCTAAAGGAACCTAATAACATAGCAATCAGCATTTAAGACAGCACATTTAAGCACCGCTGCACTTTGAAGCAGAACGAAAATGCACGGCTGAGCCTCTGAATCACGCTATTTTAAGTTGTAAGGTCAGAAGAGGGATTCTGACGAAACAAAGATGTGTATATTTTTTATAAAGAGGCATTAAACCGAAACGATGCGGGTCGACGGATGAAGCCGAAAGCCTTGCAGGTGGTCGTTAACGACATGAATTGGTTGTGAAAATATATTTTTAGCACAGGACAGAAAAGGTGACAAAGGAGGAGGGGTGGAAGTGATCGATATGTTTGTGCAAAGGGCAGAGGACTGCCGAGACACAACAGTGGAAGTCATGAGTGAAGCAGTCCCTCAAGGGGACGGCAGGCTCAGCCAATGTGGAGACACAACAAATGAGGAAATGGTAACAGAGACATGGCTGATGAGCAGGGTGTGCGCTGGGAGTGTGGGGGTGTCGCAAAGTGACAGAAAATATTTGTTATGAACAAACTGTAGGCCGTTTGAACTTCAGAGCAAACACTGAACATGGACGCAATGCAAAGACGTGCAGTGCTGTGCAAAAGTCTGGGGACGCTCCTCATATTTTAAGGGGAAAATGTGAGCTAGATTCAGCGATTTGTTGAAATGTGCAAATATAAATGTGAAAATATGTGGCAAAAACAGAGCTTATATAGTTTTAACAGGTTGAAAGAGGGTTTTCATTTTTCTTTAACACAGACTGAGCCAGGGGTGTCAAACCCAGGCCTCGAGGGCCGGTGTCCTGCAGGTTTTAGATGTGTCCTTGATTTAAATGGTTAAAAAAAACTCCTCAACATGTCTTGCAGTTCTCCAGAGGCCTGGTAATGAACTAATCATTTGATTCAGGTGTGTTGACCCAGGGTGAGATCTAAAACCTGCAGGACACCGGCCCTCGAGGCCTGGAGTTCGACACCCCTGGTCTGAGCTCTCTTGGGCAGATGGAATTCTTAAGGAATCGCTCTCCAGGGTTCTTGAACCTGCCATCCTAAACCTCTTTGGGGTGGCTGTTCCTCAGGATGTAGAGCAGGTCATCTACTAATAGGAAGGTGGCATGGCAGAGTATCACTGTGCAACATACCAAAGTTGTCCAAAAGCATAGAAAAAAGTGCTTTGGTGAATGAGGTAAGTTGCAGAAAGCACTTTGAGTTCTCAAGCAGATAGAGAAGCTCTACATAGGAACCAGTCTATTTACTCTTCTTTGGATGTTGGCTGTCTTTTCTTTGTCTCTTCGTCAACATGATCCCACACTGCTTCAATATTGTTGCGGTCCAGGCTCTGGGAGGCCAGTCCATGTACCATTGTGTGTTTTATATCCAGGTATGCTTCTGCTGAATTGGGATCATTGTCATGCTGAAAAATGAAGCAGGTCTGACGGTTCAAACCATAGCAGAGCCTCCACCGTGTTTTTTTGGTGGCTGTAGACACTCACTGTTGTATCTCATGACCTCTTAAGACATAAAGAAAATTTTCTTTATGTCTTCAGCTCAGTAAAATAAAGCCATTTTATTACATTTCCACTCCTCGAGAGCTTGGACTTCAAGCACTCGAGGTGCAATCCTGATATTCCCTTATTTCCTTTTTTGGCAATACTTCTATTTAAAATTTGCCAATCTGACACATTACCAACTTTAAAATATTAGCTTTTACTCTAAAAATATCAGTAATAGTAAGCTCAGTTTCAGTTTCACTGTCTCTGCAGAAATGAGATTTTGATGGTGTTTCACTGATGAGCCACATTCCTCATTTTTGCATAATTCATAGTGACCCAGCTCTCAGTGTTTGTAGACAAACCAATTTCTAACAACTGATTTCTCAACACAGTTCCTGTTTCAAAGCAACCCATATACCAGCAACCTTTGGTATTTACTGTATTATTCTCCGACGCTGAGCGCGGGAGCGTCCGTGCATGTGTGTATTTCGCTCAGCTGTGACTGGTTAAGTGATTTCTTGAAGGGCTATAGAGCGACCATTTCATTTTGGCACCTAATAACAGTCAGGTCACACTGTGCCCCAGCTGATCCTTTTTGATATGGTCCGTGCACTTGCCCAAGCCCTCTTTCACAGGTGCCAATCATTATAATCAAGACTCTGCTCCCCCCGCCTCCACCTCCAGCCCCAGCACCCATCTCTACCCCAACCCCTGTGGGTGCACGGTGGCTTCACAGCAGTTGCACTGAGGAAGAGGAGAGTTTAATCTGGGCCCTGTTTGGGCAATAGGCCACATTCTCTGACCCTTGCTGACACTATTTGGTAGCTTTATTTACCATTTACTTTTTTGACATATATTTCTAAATGAAGAAACCTAATCACTCAAAATTTCTGATGTGAACTCAAAGCTTCGCTTCTTCATCCATGTCTTCAGAGATCTACGAATACATCCTCCCACACCGAGGCAGTTGCTGTGCCGTAGGGCTCTGTGACAGCAAGAACTAATGGTTTTGAAAGCTGGAGCTTTCCCCATATAAATATATATATAATATACTCTAGACACATTTGAGCTGTTGTGGGGATTCAAAGGGGTCATCTAGCAAAGGGTACTGTTTTCAAAAAGGCCAAAGGTGAAAGGCGAGCCTAGTTTCTAGATCCCATGAATCAGTGGTTGCACATTATATTTAGCGAATGGCTGCGTTCGACTTTGCCCTTTTCTGAGATGAATTACTAACTTCATTGCCCTCCCCAATGGACTGGTCAGTGTTAAACCAGTGACAGCAAGACAGAAATCAAATTGAACTCGAGATCAAATCATGGCAGCAAGTGCCAGAGGCTGCCAGAGGCTGCCTCACCTTTCAGGAAACCTTGGAGACCAACTGTGTGCTACTTTTTTCTCCCATTCGTTTGATGCTGTTACACGACTGAGGAAACGGTGAAACTGGCTAAATAAGCTCAGTGGTAATAAAGTCATAATGTATCATCACTGAACTTTTATTTGTCTGTATCACCACATTTTCATTGCAGTGCACACATATTGCCTGTGTAGGATGCCACTGGTGTTACAAACATATCTGGAAATACTCACAGCTCTGCTTTGGTGTGAGTAATGTAAATTTTATCCATTTGCCAACCAGTTTGTTGTGACCAGCACGACAAACAGACTCTATGCAAAACAGCCACTCTCCAAATTGTCCTCAGCCATCGACAAGTAAATATAATCCCAGCATTAGGAGGTAGGAGGGATGTGATGGGCTATGTTAAAAGCCATTTGAAAGCTTTGTGCTTTGCACCTTTGCTTACTTGCGCTTTCCTCTCTGGTTAGGTTTAAACACTGAAAACTGCTTGGTTAGTTTAGAAAAAGATTGTAGTTTGGGTTAAAATACACCCACTCACATCGTGAACCTCTAAATGTTGAAAAATGACACTTACATAGTGCAATTAAATGACAGGCCAGTGGGTCTTTTCTAAGTGTTCCTTTGTGACTAGTTGTGGAGTGACGGATCTGTCTCACTGTAACCTGAAACACTGTGGCACAGACTCCTTGTGTGCATCTGTGTGATGTCACCGGGCCGGTGTTTACATTTTCATTATTAAAAACAAAACAAAAACTTGTTTCTCTAAACGGGCCAAACCGTGCGCCATCTATCCTTCACCACACAGAAGACTCAAACACTGGTTTCCTTTTCTTTGTGAGCCATAAGCTGATGACAGTTAATCAATGAAGTTATTTACAAAGCGTAATTACAGAAACCCTGCTAACCTTTGCAAATATGTGCCTTCTTTCTTCTACAGTTTCTTCTTTTTTGGACAATATTCCAAGCTGTTGTAGTTTACTCACCTTTGAACTTGAAAAATAAATAAGTAATGCATCTGCAGGTTTTCAGCATCAACTGTTTTATTGTCATCCAAGTCTGAACACACTGTAAAAACATTCATCCATCCATTTAATGCTGCTTATCTGGTTCCAGGCCCCAGGGACAGCAGTCTCTGCAGAGAGGCCCAGATCTTTCTTTCTCTACTGAGATGTTCCCAAGCCACTCGAGAGAGAGTCTCTCCGGTGCGTCTGCCTCAGGGTCTCCTCCTTCTTATTGGACATACCTGAAGCGCCTCACCTAGGAGGCATCCAGCAGGCATAGCAGTCAGATGCCCAAACCACCACAGAGTACTGGTGACTTGCCATTGCCAAACTCTAAAGCACAAATATATCTCCAGAGTAAAAGAAAGTGTTGGATGAGCCTCAGGTTTGCCAAAGCTGTAATCCCATGAGTTTAGTGAGTTTGGTATCTGTTCTGTTTTGTCAGAGACATCAAATGTACTACAACACAGAGAGAGATGCACTCGGTGCTGATAGATGTTACGTGATCTTGTTTGGAAAGGACTTGAATGTAATGGATTTTCATTTTTAAGCAAGTAATGCACTCCAGCTTTAAATGCTAAAGGTCTGAATAGTTATGTAGGAAACCAAAGCACTACATTGAAATCTTTGAAATTGAGGTCCCAAAGTGTTAATTTACACCTATGATATGTTCTTGAGGTCCCTGCAAGTTGTGTCAAAACCAAAGGCAGAATACCGAAAGTGCCGTGTTTGTGCGAGTACACAAGAGTGTGGTCAAAGGATGCTTTTTCAATTAACATTTAACTCTGGTGCTAAAGCCTAATGAAAGTGCCCTAAACTTTACTGGAAAAGCCTTTTCTTCACAAAGGTTGTAATGTTTAGTTATTGTTGACATATGAAATAACAGAAGCCCTGCCTTGTAAAATACAGTGCTGTTCAAATATACTGTAGCCTCCAAAATTACACCGGAGCTGAAAGAAAACCTCTAAAACAAACAGGATATACTGGAGGGTGGTTTTATTAGCCTGCATTTGTGTGAGTGTATACCACTTAAAGAGGAGACTCAGCTACTCAAATATTAATCATCCACAACACAAAAAGAGCAGTTTCTCTATTTTACACCAGCAAGTCCTGAGCAAACAAACCAAGACCAGCTATTTCTTTTCTTGTATTAAAACCTGAATTTACAATGTATCACCTCAAAGGGCTACTTATTCATTTATTTATTCATGTATTCAGTCCTGCCAAGGTCCAACCTTCATATGCTTTATGTTTACACTCTACATGTAACATATGGAAGGGATCCATGTACTGTCATTTTCCCCAATTTAATATTTTCTAGTAAAAATAATCAAATAGAAAAATAAAGAGAACCAATTTAATTTAAAAAAAAAAGTGTTCTTTTGAGATTAGGTGTCAAAAATATTTGACTTTGATGTACGGATATATGTAGTTACTCAAACAACTGTTGCATCTCTGCTTCTCCGATATTTTATTTTTTCTTCCATTGTTAAATCCTGATTGATCAGTTAGTTTAACAAACTTACACATAACTGCAAATCTCTGTCATGAATTTCTTGTCATGAACAGTTCAAGCTGCAGCTTTCAACAGTAATATACATTGTTACAACCCCCTCTGCTAGGCGTCAGGGGAGGAGTAACATACACAAGCCCCAAACACAAAACTGAGTAAAGAAGCCTGAAATGGGTTAAATGCAGGATGACTAATATCCTGTTCAATAGTTTGGCAGCGAATTTGCAGTATGATCTAACCAAACTAATATACAACTATCGCTTGTTGCTAGCATTGCATGAAATCAGCAGATTAGGAACTGTAGAAGCAACCACTCTGGACAATCTGCATTGCCTCAGACTGCTACAGCAGCTACACCCAGCAGCCTGTGGAGCAATGAGTGTTCTACCAGCATTGTCTGCTACTGGAGTAGGATGAGGCGGTGCGATAGAAAGCAGAACAACAGCAAATTTAAAGGCTAACTCATGCAGGACACCGCTTCCTGCCATCCTGCTTATAATTATCTGCTCTTTGGAGAACCAAAATAGACTACCTGTAGTTACATGAAGCTAGGCTTAACTACCAAATGGGAGATGAGAGGTTGCAGCATAATCATCATAATCCTTATGGGAACCCGGCTAAATCCATCCATTCCAGATGATGCAGTTAGCACCGAGGGGCTAACAAAATTCCAGTCAGCCCTCAGTTTTCCTCTTAGTAGTAAATCCTGGGGTGGCAATGTGTACATTTACACTAATGACAACTGGTGCAAAAAAGCTGAACTGGTCTCAAGTCACTGTTCAGAGGCCCTTCTACCTGGACAGGGAATTTACTATTATCACCACAGCTGTGTGCATTCCCATCAGTGAAATTTTATGGAAGCCCCAATTCTCTGCACCGTTCCATCAGTGACTTGCAAAATACTCATCCAGAGGGTGTTTTCATTGTAGAAGGAGACTTTAATCAGGCCGGCATGAAAACAGTTCTCCCTCATTTCCATCAGTATGTAGACTTTGCAACGAGGGAAAAGAACACACTGGACCCATCCTATTCAAACATAAAGGAAGCATTTACAGCAGCACCCCACCCCCACTGCGGCTCCTCAAACATCTTTCTGTGATGCTAATTCCTGCATACAAGCCCCAGCTAATCAGAGGAAAAACCCACTGTGAAGCAAGTGGATCTGGCCTGCAGGAGCCATGGATGCATTACAAGTCTGGGACATGTTCAAGGCCGCTGCAACCGACAGTCGGCATATAAATGTGGATGAGTATGCCAAATTTGTATCTGCATATATTCAGAAGTGCATGGAAGATGTCTCTATCACCATATGGGCCAACATGAACCTGTAGATGACCAAAAAGTGCAACGCTCAAAGCACCAACTGGCACTTTTAACGCCAGCTACATGGCGGAAATCAGAACAGCAGGTGCCAACTTGAACCATGCCGTAAGAGTAACAAAGCATGACCATGGTGAGACAATACAGACTTTCTTCCATGTCCCTATGAATACCAGACAGTGTTCCAGGATATACGAACCAATTATGGACCTGGATATAAAGCTACCTCCCCCACCCTGTGAGAACAATACAACCACTCTAAACAAGCCCAACAAACATTTGGAGAGGTTCAAAGCACTCAACAATACAGCTGCAAAGAAAAGTGTTTCAAATCATGATGAGGAAACACATAAGCTGGTTTTATACTTTCCACGTCCGTAAGTCTGTTAGGGTCCACTTAAGTCCCTGTGACTAAAATTACATCATCATCTTGGTTCAAGACTACTGCAAGTATTCCAATGCCCAAAAACCCACAGTCACTCATATTAATGATCACTGCCCCCTGGTACTCACCCTCATTATGATGAATTTCTTAGAGACTGGTAAAGGACCACATTGTTTGCAGACTCCATCCTGCATTTAACCCATTTCAGGTTGCTTGCTGCCCAAATCACTTCTAAGAATTTCCTTTGTACCCAAAAAGTTGGAGAAGTCCCTGGATGAGTGACAAAATGTTTCTCCCACTGAAAGCATTACGTTACAACTTCTTGGGATTTCCTTACCTGGATGTCTGATGATGCAAATCTCCTTTATACTGCATCTAAGTCTGGAACATCTGGAGGAGAAGAACACAGCTGTGTGGATGCTGTTCATGGATTTCAGTTCACCATCATTCCACAGCACTTGGTGGATAAACTGATTCTCCTGGGCCTCAGCACCCCTATGTGCATCTGCTAGATCTCCTCACCAACAGACCCCAGTTTGTTCAGGTGGGGGCTCAGTGAGATGATGCGTCTTGAACATCAACTAACAGCAAGCACCAGCTTCCCTCGGGGCTGTATCCTGAGTCTGCTGCTGTTCAGGTCCACACAGAGAAACTAAAGCTGGTGGACTGGTGCATCACTAACTGCTTGGCTTTGATTGTTAAGAAAACAAAGGAGATTGCTGACTTCAGGATGAGCAAGCAAAGTCACAGAGCATTTCACATCAACGACACAACAGTGGAGGTGCTCAGCAGCACATGCAACAATAGAGGATGGCCTACATACTTTGTCTTCACCTGACCATAAAGCTCTCTGCAGGTGGACAGGCCGAACATGGACTGCCAACCGGTTGCAGCAGATGGCTGCTCCCCCCTTAGCCTGGTTCTGCCAGAGGCTTCTTCCTGTTAAAAGGTAGTTTTTCCTTTCATTGTCGCAAAGTGCTCGCTCAAATGGGGTTGTTTGATTATTGGGGTTTGCTGTGTATTATTGTATTGTCTCTGCCTTACAGTATTAGGCACCTTGAGGTGACTGCTGTTGTGATATGCTGCTATATATATATAAAACTGAGTTGAATTGAATAATAAATTCGTTTTAGACTGGAAGTTCCAGCAGAGAGTGGAGGAGATCACTGGACTCCTTTCCCACCTCCAGGACTAAAGTGTACTGAGTGATCAGAGCAAATAAAATAATACGTGACCCCTCACACCCCACCACGCACTGTTCTTCCTGCTGGCCTCTGGGAAGAACATCTTCTGCTCTTCTGTATTTGGCCTCTACTCTTTATGGTCAACAAGTTTATCTAATGTGCAGTATATACTATCTGTCTCTCTATTTTCTCTATGTCACACACTTTATTTTTTATTTATAATTTATTTATTCCTTCTCTTTTTTCATATAATATACTGAACCACTCTACTTTGAGCCATGTAACATATTTTCATTCTGATATTCACAGTTTTGGTTCTGCCCGTCTGAGAATATTCTTTCCAATTTTTACCAAAGAAAAAAAAAGGCCTTGGCTTGTTTTCCAAACTCCCTCCGCCATCTGCTTTGACCATAAACTCCAGAAGCTTTTTTTTTTCCTTGAGGAGCAATGGTATAAAGCTTACTTGGTATAATCTAGATAACTAATGGACAAAACAAAAACATTTACTACTTGCTGTCTATGACCCGTATGACCTACCACCACATGTGCATTCTGGTTAGCTGTCCGTTTAGATCACTCTGTTCTAACGATTTGCACTAATTCGGAGGAAGCCTGTTCTGGATCTCATCCACTTCTTATCAAAGTCACAACTGTTTAATTTGAACTTGATTTTGGAGAATAGGATGAAATAAAACATGCTTATTTATTCCATATTCTCGCAATGATTTATTTACGGCACACTACACATGCTCCAGACAGCTGATGACAAGGCGGCTAATCGACAATAATAGCTGGTTGTAAGCTAACATGGTACTAGCTAATGTTAGGTTCCCCTCTATGACAAATCACACTGATAAATAGTTTGATTTCATTCTCATATCATATGAAAGGTGATTCTCAAAGTGTCCGTCCAACAGTGTTAGCTCTGCGTCAAAGAAAGATTCACTAACAGCAGCTAACAGCAGCTAATAGCAACAAAAACAGCAAAGCTTACTGACAGAAACATTCAGGATTTCCTCAACAATTCACCTGGGTATGACTGACATTTGACAAAAGTTTCTCTTACCATCAGTTTGTATCTGATTTTTTTCACAAACCCTTACAGCCTCCTCCAGACTAAGTAGACCTGGCCTGCAGTGCCCAGAAAACAGAATTCAGTTGACTGCACTCTGCAATCCCCTGACACATAGCTGTGAGATTTTAGTTAGTTTTAACCTAACTTTGCATTTGCAGGCACACTCACAGAGCACATTCACAGAGCCTTGACTTTATGTTGGATTATTGTGCATTTTGACTGCCAGTGATGGTTTATTTGATTGTTTTCATTGACTCAAAAATGTTTTTCTTCATGTGCCACAAAGCTTTAAACTGTTTTTTTTCTCTACTTGGTATTAAAAAAAGACATTTCTGTTTCTATGTGGTGTAAAGAATTAAATAACCTTTAAAAAGGTCAGAATCTGCAGTGGTGCCAGGGTTTTCTCAGTTTGTTTCTACATGTTATGAGTGATGAGTCACTCACAAACACTGTGAGAACAAACTGTTTCAGAAATGTGACTTGGGTCCCTGGTAGTCGGAGGAGTTCAGGTTGTGGTAGCAGCATGGCCTCAACCAGTGTTTTAGCCTTAATCTGTAATTGCATCCAGTGAAGGAGGAATAGCCTCTCTAACGTGACCGGCCACGGAGCACAAGGCCAGAGCCGCCACGCAAAGCCAGACAGAGATGGAGAGATTGAGCAAGAACAGCAAACACAGATAAAATGAATAAAAAAGAGAAAAGCAAACGGATTGACTTTGGTAAGAGGTCACTTTTGAAAGTCCTCCCAAGTGATTGTTTGAAAGTACCATTTTTTCTCAGTTCAGGACACCCCAGAGATGTGAAGTGTAAGGTTATAGTATGGCCCAGTGCTCTATATTAATGGTGACTTTGGCTCACCTAATACGGATTCTCAGGGTTATAGCCCCCGGGTGCCTGCTGAGCAGAATGTGAATGCAAAAAGAGCCGATCCCTCTCCCCATCCCCTCCATGGTCACCGGGGCCCCACCAGCCCTCGCTCAAGGTTACAGCCTGGCAGCAATGAAGCCATCAGCACTGATTTTAAATGATACCCTGGACTAGCCACTACTTAATGTGTTCTCTCTCCCTTTACTTTTTCTTTAAACTCTTGATTATCCTCTTTTCAAGTTGATTGTGTAATGCATGATCAGAGGAGTAGCTGAATGGGAAAGACTCATTTCTCCTTGAGTCAGTCGCCAGATTTCCTGCTGGGAAGAAAAAAGGAGAGGTTATGATCAAGGGCCTGCCTCTTAAGCCCCGAGCTATGCGCAGGACGTTTTTGTATTTCATTGTGTTTCAAAGTGAAACGAGCCTCGGTGTAAATAATTTTCACATGCTAAACTGCAGGACTACAAGCCTCTGTGTGTCTTAAATATTATTTGCACATTTTCCAGAGAAACTACACGGGGCTAAGCTTCGCTGTAATTACACCTTTAGATTTACTGTTTCGGGAAAAGACAGCTCTGTGGTACGGCTGTCAAACGATACCTCCGATGGACATTTTTTGTGTCACTCCCATCTCATTGCTCATGTAGATTCCACTAATGCTTATTTGACGAGTAAAAATGTTATTCTAATGATGGTCGAGGGAGCCGGGTTTTTCCAGGTAGTTGTTATGGAAACTGCAGCTGCAGCTTAACCGTAGGATAAGCCCTCCTTTCTTACCTCTCCCCCATCTTCTCTTCCTTTTCGATCTAGTGAACACAGCGTGTTGGAGTCATTACCAGAGTACAAATGGTTAAGGAAAGAGCCAAGACATGGGGGACAACATTAACACAGATGCCCACAGAATGTGTGCAACCGTTAAGTCGCTTTCCCTGAGCCACAGTCTCGAATGGAGAATTCTCATGTCTTCTACTCTCTGATTTTCACACATTCTTTCAATTCTTTTAATAAATACATCACAGTTACAGAAGAATAAAATACGATGAGAATGGGAAGAAGTTTTAAATAATGGGTAAATGGTGAAATCAAGCATCGAGTGATGAAAAATAAAGATAACATGGCTAAAACTGCAGTTCCTCAAATAGCCACTTGAGGCTGGTTCCAAAAGTGAGACGGTCCCCATACAGCACAACAAACACATGGAGTCTGGTACAAAATCTGTTTTGACTGTTTTCCATGTTCATGTCAACTGTGTAAATTCCACTGAGGCTGAAAGTTATTCATCAATAGAGCTGGGCCACTTTCAATTCAATTCAATTTTATTTATACAGCGCCAAATCACAACAACAGTCACCTCAAGGCTCTTTGTATTGTAAGGTAGGCTCTACAATAATACATACAGAGAAAAAACCCAACAGTCACATGACCCCCTATGAGCAAGCACTTTGGCGACAGTGGGAAGGAAAAACTCCCTTTTAACAGGAAGAAACCTCCAGCAGAACCAGGCTCAGGGAGGGGCGGGGCCATCTGCTGCGACCGGTTGGGGTGAGAGAAGGAAGACAGGATAAAGACACGCTGTGGAAGAGAGACAGAGATTAATAACAAGTGTGAATAACCACTTTGACAGGTAGGAGGTGTTTTTTTGTCCAGTTAGTTGATTGGTTTTAGTCGGTTTAATTTAGTTTGTGATCCAGCTCAACCTTCTCTTGTCAAAAAGTAGCCCCACCCCCATTTTTATGTGCTATCACCAATGTTTTAAGAACCTGATTTATTCCTCATTGGTTCAAATTAAAGGTGGAGAACAAAGAGAAGTTTTCTTCATGAGGTAGTTGCATCCTCTGCGAGCTATTTTGAGCCAGCAGACGCCCGACTGTGATCTCTGTTTACCGAATCAGCTAATTTTCTCTTGGCTCGGCACAAACATGAATCGAATGCGGAAAAAATAAATAAGAAGGTTTGTTTGGACTTTCTAAATGGTATGGTTTAAATACTGATCATGATTCATTTCCTGGTGCTTGTAAGATTAAAAAAACAACTATTTCCCGCTTTACAGCTGCTCATTTATTATGGAAAATGCCTTTTTGGCAAGTGTGCATCATGTGGTGAATGCTATAGTAACTACTGTGCTGAACTTGTCACACAGCCCACTCATGTTTTGGCGAAATTGCTAAAATCATGCAGTTTTTAAAGACTGTTACTGGTAAAAACAATCAGAGCGGCAGTGAGTAACTTGAATAACTAAATGCAGTTTTTCCCTCCGATGCTTCATTGAATCCACGACTCTGTAGCGCTCTGTCACCATGTAAGCGTGAGCATTTCACCCAGACTTGTGACTAAAAATAGACCAGCAATAGAAATGTATCTCAGAGCCCGTGTGTGAACAAAAAGTATTACGACATTAAGCCCAAGCAGCCCCCAGTCTCTCCAAAACAAAACACAGACTGATAACACAACGACAACAACAACAACAGCAGCAGCGAAGATGATGATGTCATAGTTTAACGTGGAGTCCGTCTACACACACACGGGGAAAAGCAAAGAGACAGAGCTGTTACCAAGATGGTGATCTCAGGTAGAGTGGGGGAAAAAAATCATTTTTCTAGCATTGAAAACAGCAGCGCTTGTTACTGTGTTACTGTAATCACCATTAAAACCTTTACTGGGAAAAGCTGGCAGGAGTCATCGGTCAAACCACCTGTTCAACGAGCTCCAGCAGGAAGAAGAGCGAGCTTTGTAGCTACTCCCGTCCACCACAGTTTGTTTTACACAGTGAAAAACGACAGTAAAGCTACAAAAGTTCAAATAAAATATGCAGATGAACTGTTAACTTAGGCTGGCACGATGTTTGAACTGGGCAGCTTGCTGGAGGCTGTTGGCAGCCATCCTACTTCATATGGCAGCAAGACCTACAACAAGCTTGGATGAATCTGAAGGAGGGCATGAGGTTTATGAGACCATATTTATTTCAAGGCATTATTTTTGCAGCTTTAGAATAAAACAATCTAAATGAAATATTATATTAATTAAATTGTATTCATGTTTAAGAATAGTTTGGAGGCCTGGTGCCAGGAAAGGTTGGATACTGAATTATTATTAACAATAATTATTGCATGCATTCCTTATTTTTAACAGTTCTGTGCCTGCAATTATTTATTTTTGTATTTATGAAAATTTTTTCTTTTAAAAAATGTGAATGCAACACAAGGGTGATGTATGCAGGTAAACTATTAGAAACACTGCAATTTCCGACGACCAGTTGATTTAAAAACTATTTTTCTAAATATTAACTATTGCTCATTAATAAGAAAAAACATTCTTCTCTCATTACTCCATTAATCAATGGAAGAAATGATAGAATACTCGATTACTGAAATAATTGATAGCCGCAGCCCTATTTACAATATTTATTGCACATTGCTGATTAACAGTTAAATTCCAGAAACAAATATTATAATCAGACTCACAGGCCGTGTCTGTGAGTGCTGCGTATTTGGTAGATGCACACAAATTCAGTGTTTGTCATCGACCGTGGTGCAGTGCTGTTAAAAACAGTTTACATATGTGTGTTTTTGTAATATCTTCATTTAAAATGCACAGTGTTCAAAGATCTTCATTTTTCACTTATCTCGATCTTGTAAGGTCATCTTATAGGTTTATAATTAAAATGCATCAGCTTCTCTTTCTGCAATACACAGAAAATGACCAAAACAGTTTAAAGTAAACTGGCTATTATCAAAAGCAGCACAGAGTGGTTTTGTTCCATTAAAGGTTAAGGGATAATTGAGGGGTGGCTGCAGATGGATAGGAACACAAATAAGCTGCTGTGCATGTGCCACAGCTTTGCAAAGTAATCAATTTAAACCAGATTTCATTCACATTTTTGCTGTGTTGTTTCACCCATGATATTATAGTGAGCCTTAAATAACAGTTTCACTGTGCAATAACAACAACAAGGCCTAAGCATTCACATCCATGACACAAACTTCCAAACTAATAGCAGGTCTTTTTTTTTTTTACTGCCTTCCAAAATCAGAAGAATAAACATTCATCCTCTGACAGGGCCGCCTGCAGGTCGTCTTTGTTACTATCTTACCAAAATGCTTGTTTGTATTACTTCAGGCACAAAAACCAACCTGCTGAATGGGACATTAACAATGGGCTCCCCATGTCAAATAGCTAGGTCACTTTTACTTGACGGAGACATTTACCCATGTCTTCCCTTCTATGTCACATTACTTCCGCCCTTGCTTCAGACTGACATCTCCTGTAATCTGCATATCTACAAGAGGTCCTTGTCAGGTAAGCATAAATATAGGCTATTTCAGGCATTTGAACAAAGGCTAGATCCTGTCTTTTTTTTTTTTTTTTTTTTTTGGTGAGGTCATTTTCTGGGACCAAATGGTCTGCGAGAACAGAACATGCAGTCTATTCTAATTACCAACGTGTCAGATACTGCTGTTAGTCAAAGGTATTGGTGTTTCAAAGATATGCACAAGGTGTTTCTCTGCATCTGTGCCGGGTTTAGGCATGAGTAAGACAGGTTTCTTATTCCCCGTCTTATCACATGTGAACACATTCAAAAAAAACCTTGGTTGAATCTTATGTCATGAAGGGGAATATTTTAATATTATTTAATATTTTGAAATAAAGTCAAAACTTGTACCTTACTCTACTGCCAGTGCTCTAACATGCAAATGTGAAAGGTGTTTCTCTTTGCAAGAGAAACATTGGGAAGTCCAAATATTGCCATTCCTTTGCCTCTGTGCACAGAAAGACTGGTACCGGTCTGTGAGTCGTTTGGTACCAGGCTGCGAGAGTTGAGGCTCAGGTGTGAAATTTATGGTTTTCAGGGTTTTTATCGTTAACTCTGTTTACCTGGGTCTTTTCCCGTGTTGTAGTTGTGTCTTATTTTGAAAGGAATATTTACGTGTTAACATAGCGACCAGAGAGCATTAAGGGGCAGAGAGGAGGATGTTACTCTCGAAGTTGTTGGCGCATTTCAGCAGGACACTGCTAACAAAGTTACACAGTGAATTCGCATTTATTATTATATTTACAAAATACCACAGTTTTTGTCTTGGTCGTATCTTTTTATTTTGTTGTATTTATCCGCGACACCTTTAAGGCCGGTCCGTGAAAATATTATCTGAGGTTAAATCGGTCCGTGGTGCAAAAAAGGTTGGGGACCGCTGCCATAGGATACCATGCATGAACTCTCACTGCATCTGAAAGAAGAGCATTTGTGAAAAGAGGGTATTGCGGCACATTTGTGCATGAAATTAAATATTAGGTAAAAGTACTCTCCTTCTTCCTTTCCTGAAGTCTGAGGACTTGTATTGCAGACAAAGCAATTAAACCAAACTATGTTCCTTTTGCGTTTGACTCAAGAGCAGAACATTGTCTGTTCTTAAGCTTACACGTCGGCGGTTGCTCTGAACTCTAAATTGAGCGGTCGAACCAAAGGAGAATCCTTTTGTGAGAATATAATTTGAAACGTAACGCTAAATGTACTCGGACGGGCTTGGTGTGTCAATTTAATTAAGCTATTGACCAAATGGACATGTTTTAATTGATGGAAACGTTGTCAGAGGTTGCTCAAATGATGCTGCAACTGTGAATGTCAGGAAAGGCGTCAGGAATTTATTCCAGTTTAGCCTTCTTAGCGCTAACACAAGGACTTCAATTAGTCAGTGATTAGAACCTCATATTAAAAAGCACCTTCGGATATGTTCTCTGAACCAGACTTCTCACATTCTCGGAACAGCTCGTGTTTCCCCACACAAATGTTTAATTCAGAAAAGAATTTAGATTGGAGTCGAAGAATTTCTCCGCAGATTGAAGGCCAAAGAAAATGTAATTACTGTGAGTAAAAAAATGGATATTTTGGCATCATTTTTTTTCGATTTTGACACGGCTTATAATAGGATTGAACTGTTTGCAGTGACTAATGAGCTCCATGTGAGATCACTCAAGGTTATAGCCGGCAGCTTCGCAGCTTAATGTGACTTGGTGTGTGACAAGTTCCCTCGGTTTCCATCTAGGCTCTGTGTTACTGAACTTCCACAAACTTGAGCTGAAAGTGTGCTGATGTCAGTAATGATCTCCAAGTAAACCCAGCTAAAATAGCACAGTGACCTCATTATTGTTTCCATAGTTACAGAATGGCAGGGTTACAGTTCCTATCTATAGCGGCGTTCACTTCACACAAAATACTGCGTTTTGACAGATGATAGTAGTTAACAGCTAAATTGCAAAAACGGCTCATGATAATCAGATTTATAGGCAGGAGCCTGTGAGCGCTGCTTGTTTTGCAGCTGGATACTAATGCATTCAACGTGTAAAGCTCAAATCCACAATTTGTGATCAAATTCTCGGACAATTGCTTTGATAAATTGAATATTAGAGCTAAGTGATGTTGGAGAGTTGTTAATAATGGTTTACATCAGTGTTTTGTATCTTGTTTATCAAATATTATCATTAAAATTGCACAAACAATGATATCAATTCCCAGACCCTGAAACTGCTTCGCTGCCACCCACCCACCTATTTCACTTTCTGTGCCAGAGAAAGCATCACACACTTAACTGAACCAGCTGGCTTTGTCAGGCAGGGATCCAAAACATGGATCTATATTTACAAAGTTATATCACTGTACATGAGTCGACTAAAATAACATGAAACCATAATGATACAAGTGCTCTCGGGCCTCTTTTGTTATCTTTGTGGGAAAATTAAACATATTAAATTCTTTCATGTGAGCGATAAGTTATAGCACGGCTTTTACTGGTGAGGCAGCTCTTTTTTTGTAGCTTTTTGTTACCCAACCGCGGTCTTGCCTGTTTCCGTTTTTGGTGTTAGGTGACTCATTGTAAACTCAGCTGCAACAAAGGCAGAGGAGAGGCACAGCTGGGGGCGTGTCAGCAGAACTTGGACAGATTGGTGTCAAGAATAACAAATATTTTGGCTTTGTTGTCTGCTGTTTCTAGGTCAGTTGTTTATTCCACAAACTGCTCGTGCATTCTGTAGCGTGCAACATCTCAAAGCCGTGAACATTAACATGCTGCTGTCACAACCTCCTCCCTGTTATGAAATACTTACCTCTGTGACCCACCTATAGAGATTTGCACGCATTCAGCCAGCTCAGTCAGGTCCAACAGATGTCTGACAATAGTCAAATTGGGTAGCTGATTTATGTGGTCTGTCATCTAATGCTCCCACATTTATCGTGGCTTCAACTCCTTGTGTCAGTGCCTGCTGCTGTCAGCTGATAATAGACGCACACGTATTGGAGATGTTGGGCAGTGGCTCCTGATGACTGATGAAAGTGTCTTTTATATATGCTGTGTAATTGTACATGTTCTCTTTTTAATTTGGACTAAGGATATTTTGTTTAGTTTTGTCCAAATCCAGCCTCTAGAGAGCATCTTTACCAAACAGCTTCAACCAAGCTGATGGTGGCCACACTCAGTTTAGTTCAGTTGCATTTATACAGCACCAAATCACAACAACGGTCACCTTAAGGCGTATTATGAGCAACTGCTTTGGCGACAGTGGGAAGGAAAAACTTCCTTTTAACAGGAAGAAACCTCCAGCAGAACCAGGCTGAGGGAGGGGCGGGGCTATCTGCCGCGACCGGTTGGGGTGAGAGGAGAAAGACGGGTAAAAAAACATGCAAAAAACAGCTCTCTGCATTTAATAAGTAATGTTTAAATGCAGAGAGCTGTACAAACACACAGTGAGTGAGAAACGTGACGGAAGAAGAAACACCCAGTGCATCATGGGACTCCCCCAGCAGCCTACACCTATTGCAGCATAACTAAAGGAGGATTCAGAATTACCTGGTCCAGCCCTAACTATATGCTTTAGCAAAAAGTTTAAAGCCTAATCTTAAAAGTAGAGATAGTGTCTGTCTCCTGAATCCAAACAGGAAGCTGGTTCCACAGCAGAGGGGCCTGAAAACTGAAGGCTCTGCCTCCCATTCTACTTTTAAATACTCTAGGAACAACAAGTGAGCCTGCAGTGTGAGAGCGAAGTGCTCTAATAGGGTGATATGGTACTACAAGGTCATTAAGATAAGATGATTATTTAAGACCTTGTATGTGAGGAGCAGGATTTTGAATTCTGGATTTAACAGGAAGCCAATGAAGGGAAGCCAATACAGGAGAAATCTGCTCTCTCTTTCTAGTCCCTGTCAGGACTCTTGCTGCAGCATTTTGGATCAGCTGAAGGCTTTTCAGCGAGTTTTTAGGACATCCTGATAATAATGAATTACAGTAGTCCAGCCTGGAAGTAATAAATGCATGAACAAGTTTTTCAGCGTCACTCTGAGACAGGATATTTCTAATTTTAGATTTTTTTTACATGATCAAGGATACAACTCCCAGACTTCCTGACAGTCCCATCACAGGACATGCTTGCAGACATGAGCTCTATCCTCCAACCCCACTCGCAGTATTACTGAAACCAGTTAGATCATATATGCCAAGAAGATCAAAGATGCATGTAGAGAAAGCCCCCCAAAGTCTGGAAGAATGTTAGTTGGCTCGGAGAGGTGCAGAAAAGTGTCAGAGGTACAATAGGATGGCCTTAACTGAGGCTCTAGCCAAACAAAGGCTCACAGCTCTGGTTAGTAAACTGAAGAGGCACACCAGAGAAACAGAGACCTAGACAATAAATGCTGTTCTTCAAAGAGTAATCCATCTCATCTGCAAGGGAACAATAGATTAATGAGCTCTCTGCACTTGAAACAGTGGGAAGGAAAAACTCCCTTTTGACAGGAAGAAACCTCCATCAGAACCAGGCTCAGGGAGGGGCGGGGCCATCTGCCACAACCAGTTGGTTGGGAAACAGGTGAAAAGATGCACTGTGGAAGAGAGCCAAAGATTAATAATAACTAATGATTTAATACAGAGTGATGCATAAGCACAGAAATGAGATGAGGTGGTTGAAAAAGAAATGTACTGGGAGTGTAGAAGATGATACTGAAGGCCAACTCCAAGGCAGTCACACAAGCCACTGTCAGGTGTGGAACATACCAAGGTGACGCACTGCTGTTCTGCATACAAGTATCTGGGTGTCCCACAGAACAAAAGGAACTGTGATGAAGATACAAGGAGGTACAGTCAAATACCTTCAGATAAGGCAGACGCTAAGAAGCATGCTCACTGGTAGGAATAAGATCTGAGCTGTCAATATATACACTCCACTCGTCATCAGATACCCAGCTGGAATAAGAACAGAGATCCCATTAATGTGAAGACATGAAAACTCCTTATAGTGCATGAAGGTCTCCGCCCAAAGTCCAGCTCTACAAGGCTTTACCAGCAACGTAAAGAGGAAGGGTGAGGACTAGTGAGGGTTAGAGCCCCAATCTTTAAGATGGCCTCAGCCTAAGAGTGTTGGATCCATAGAGGGAGAAGTGTACTCCAGCTGACGGGACCCAAGTTGCAGGTTGTGCAGTGGTGCCCTGAAGACTATTCAGCACATAGTAGAACAATGTAAGATACAAACTGGGACAGTGTAAAGGGCACAAGCAAGTGGCTGGGATAGAGTACAGGAACATTTTTGCTGCATATATATTAGAAGTCCCCAGTTCCCAATGGGTTGAGAACAACAGGGCTACAGGGCTAAGGTCATCAAGTACCAGGTAGACAAGCAACTGCTGAACAACCAGCACTGGGACCACTTGTGAAAAAGTGTTCCCAGTGATAATGGAAGGGTTAGGAAGAAAAGTTTAAAATAATTAGGTATACATTTGAGTAATCCCAATGAGTCAACAGGTTCCGATAACTTTCAGCTTCTTTTTGTAAGCAGAGAATTCAGTTTAATTAAATTTTATTTATATAGCACTAAATCACAACAACAGTCGCCTCAAGGTGCTTTATGGTTGGCCATAAAGGTAGACCCTACAATAATACATACAGAGGAAAAACCCAACAATCGTATGACACCCTATGACCAACCGCTTTGGCGACAGTGGGAAGGAAAAACTCCCTTTTAACAGGAAGCTGGTTCCACAGAAGAGGGGCCTGAAAACTGAAGGCTCTGCCTCCCATTCTACTTTTAGATAATCTAGGAACAACAAGTAAGCCTGCAGTGTGAGAGCGAAGTGCTCTAATAGGGTGATATGGCACTACAAGGTCATTAAGATAAGATGGGGCCTGATTATTTAAGACCTTGTGTGTGAGGAGCAGGATTTTGAAAAAGCGAAGCACCACCCACCTGTTCACGTCTTCTATTTCAAAGGACAGCCAATCAGAAGACAGTTGAATTAAACTCAGGGGTTCTGCACAGATACCATCTAATCATCCAAAGATACTTTACTAGTCCAAGACTCTGATTTTGAAAGGTTAGGCACTGCTAACCAGCTACACCCAGACATTCTCCTCAGGTGTTACCACAGTGGGAGGATGGTCAGGTTACTGTTGTGACAATCATCAGTGTTACTGAGTTGTATCTTGATGCTGAGAATCTTTCCTCTTATTAACGACTGGACTCTTCTAACCGTTATAAAGCTGCCAGAGGACTGATTGAAGTGGTGCAACACTAACCTCCCCACCATCTCCTCCTGCAGTTCAACATGATGGTGCTGGCATGTATCTACGGGAGGAACAGGCAGAGACAGGCAGAAGGTTATTGCTCTGTTATTGAATGCCACAAAATATATATTGTGTGGGTGCGCCTCCTTTCCATGCATATCTGCCCACACATAGATGTAGCCTGTGGATAATACTGATGTTTGTGTATTTAAGATAACTCTGGATATGAAATTCAAGAAAACACAGCTGAGAAATAGAAACATTTGGGACAAAATAAAAGTGTTAGATTTAAACGAGACCTGTGGCATTTGTACTTGAACTTCAGGATAAAAGAGAGATTTTTTTGTATCAGTAAACTAGTAAGGAAGTAAGCATCAGTGCTCACCAGTGTGCAACCCAACACATGGCTGTAATTTCTCATTTTATAGAATGTAGCAGGACTCCATCTTGGAGGCTCCGATTGAATGCTCCAACCACGCATTGCTGAACTGCGGGTTCAGCTGCAGACAGGTGCTCTTGAATATTCATTCAGGCCCTCATGGATTCTAATCACTGTTGATATGTGTGCACTTTGCAACTGTCAACTATTCAGAAAACAAAATATGTGCCTGCATCAACTGCTTATGAAAATTTATGATGCAGGTAGAAAACGGAGAGTTATCAGTACGTTTCCCTTTAATTTGCACCAAGGTTGAACAATTAAGTTAAAATATGATGTAGAGGTTTGAATATCTTAATTAAGTGCACAAATCCAATCTAGTTTTATACTGTATAAACACCTTTTATGATTTATATATGAGTTGTATAACCGACGCTTTATAACAGTTCATGTTCCGTATCGATACGTCTTCGAGGAAAACATACGGGGAAAAGAAATCTCCTGCCTGCTTATGTTAACATGTGTTATGAGTATTTATTAAACTTTATGCTGCTTATGAAAGCTAAATACGGGGGCCTAAAGTAAAATGCAACCGCCTGAACAACCTCTATCTTGTTTTATTAGCTGACTTATCTTCTTTGTGCCAACTGGCGCATAAAGAGATGGAGGCAAAACAACTTCTCATTTGCAGTTTGTCTCCAGGATCTATTTAAGAGGCTTCAAGATGACACTTTCAAGATGCCACAGAACACAACAACTCACACCCACCCACTCACTGTTATGGTGATGTCTATACCATCCCCTATTGTTTGTTCCACTCGATGTTTATTTGGAAAGGTTAGTGCTGAGATGACATTTGTTATTAACAACCTTTTTTGAGTCTCTTGTTATCTGAGCAGCGCAGTGGACTACACTTGACAGGGTTCTGCTACAGTTTTTTAGTTTAAATGATACAGCCGAGGATTAGATTTTACAGCCGCAGTGGTGATGGATCTAAAACTTGTAGTAAAACCTTCCTCTCCAGTAAGGCTCTTACCTGCTTAAGAATTAAAGGTCACACCATATTTTGTTATAAAACAGATCCTCGTTTCACCTTGAGTTAATGAAACCGTGGTTATACGTCACACTGATGCCAATAAAGGAAATGTTTAAACTAAATTTAGCTCAGTGGTGACCTAGATTTCTCTTGCCTTCCAAAACACAAATCAATGCTTGTGAGTAAGCATTTGTGTGCGGCGCTTATTTGGGGTGTGCAGAAGCCTTTGTGATGGGAGATTCGTTTATTTTTGTATGATTATTTTCCTTTGTTGTTTGACTCTTGCCTCTAGAAGAACATTAGCATACTTTTGCTAAAATGCATAAAATGTCCAAAATATTTTCGAGGCATGGTGTGCATGGACATCTGAGGTGAGGTCTGTTTTTGACCCAGTTCTGTAATTCATCCAAACTAAATAAATAATAATGATTAAAAAAAAAAGCTCTGCCTGTTTTAAATTTGGCCGTCTTCTCTTTGAAGTTCATCTCCTTGTGCAGCTCGTCACTGCTTTTAATGCATAAGCTAATTTTAGCTCCTTGTGTTTGGAGTTTCACCAGAGACCCAAACCTTGTGCAGAGAGCAGACTTGTGCTTCTTTTGCACTCTGCCCTGACTTCCACGTTTGACGTTCATCGCACTGGATCAAAGCTGGATCTGCAGCTGAAACCCAGAGAACCAGCAACAGTTCTCAGTTTACTGTAAAAGCTTGAAGGTGGTGCAGCGGTTGAGGTGCAGCGGTCGACGGCATGCTTTTCTAAATGTTTCCTGACATTGGCATGTGGTTGTGCATCATGAATTTGACTGTCACTGTGCTACTTCTTCGTTCCTAAATTGAAATTCAGGAAGTTCTTTTGATGCACAGCAGAACATCACAGAAACTAAATAGGTGTGGTCACAACAAGCCTTGGGGAATAAACAGCAGTCTGAAGGTTCAATAAAGTTGATTATTTTAAAAGAGAATTACAAATGATCCAAAAAGGTTGATTCTGTCCATCTGGATGTAGCATTTTTTAATGGGAGAAACGTTTCATCATTCTTATAAACAGCATATTTGCACAATGACTGAAACTAGAACCACTGGATGAACAATGGGCTGTGAGGTCACTTCCTTGCATATGAATACAACTGAAACAATTTGCACATTAATGATGAAGGAACTGACCTCCTAGCCCATTGTTCATCCAGTGGTGCTAGTTTCAGTCATTGTGCAAATATGCAGTATATAAGGTCGGGGACACCTGCAGTCAGCTGAGACTAAAGAATGGGAATCAATGACGAAACGTATATCCCACTGAATACGCTACGTCGAGATGAACAGAATCAACCTTTTGAGATTTACTTACCTGGATGATTGAGCGTGCATCCAAACAATTACAAATGATGTTACCCTGCTAACTGGAAGGTAAAGTCATTAGTGTTTTACATGGATCTGTTTGGGAATAATCAGTGATATAGACTGATTTTCATTTGGAGTACATCTTGAAAGATCCTAGAATAATGTATTCCTAGTATCTATGTGACACATTTAAGGTAAAGGTGTAGAGGAGGTGGAGGGTTTACGGCATTTAGCGTCTATCAAAATTCACCCTTAAGAAAAAATAAAATAATACATCATTGCTTGTTTGTTCAAACATGTAAAATGATCATCAGAAGCATTTGTGTTTGAGAGTTTCATCAAAATCACTAGATTTGAGAAAAACCCCACAGGTGGCACAGTCTCACGGTTCTCCACTAAACCGGGATGAGGAATGCGAGGTCGGAGCCAATGCCATTTCCAGGGCTGACCGAGTCATTTTACACTCTGTCATCACTCTTATCGCAATTTTACCCCCTCTTTCACTCTATCTAGATTGGTCACTCCTCTCTGGAACACGTCTGCACCCTAGAGGCTTTATCTGCGATTCCTTATCATCACCAACTCTGCCTATCTCTCACCGCTGCCCCTCCTTTTCCGTCTCTCTTTCTCACTGCACCTCGCTCACTCTTCCTTTCCATTTGTCTGTTGGTCTGTCGTGTTTGTCCTTCTCTATCTCTCGTGATAGAGTTGGAATTATATGTTCAAAGTAAATAGCGCTGAGGTAAAATAGATGTCGTTTTCAGCCAATCCCCTGCCAGAATAAACATTTAGAACCTCTGGCTTATTCATATTACCCTTTCATAGGTTCATTTTGTGTTATATGTCCAGGTTTTACGGTGGCAGAGATGGACTTGTCAACGAGTGAATGCAGCTGGACTTTACAAATTGCACAATGTCGATTAGGTTGACACTAATTATGATATTTTCAAAGTCAGCCATGCTCATAGCTGAAGTACTTTTATGCAGAATCCATTTAAATTCCTAATTGCGCTTTATTGTTAAAAGCAGAGAGTCTATGTATTTGGTGTATAGCCTTGGGAGCTGTTTGCCCTTGGTGATTCTTTCATCTTCAGATTTAATAGCACGAGTCAAACCGTGTTTGGTAAATTTGACTGCAGTACATCATGTAGCTGGAGTTCCTTGTGCTAATATTGACCTGAGGGAGTGGGTGAAAGAGAGGCTGCAGGATATGAAGATCCCTACGAGATGGAACAGGGACCAGATGTAGTGAATGCTGTTAGAGGACACGCGCGTTTGATATGTGTCCTTTGTCTTTCTTGTCTTCAAAGTCACTCATTTCCAAGACTTTTGCGACGCATCTCATTTCCATAATGAAGACAGCGGCAGCTACTTTAAGGTCTTTCGGTGCTGCTTTGAGGTTGTTACGCTAACCTGTTGCAGACTTTATTCAGCTGAAACTTCTTCGCAGAGCGGCGCCCCACATCTCTCTCGGAATAATGATCGTGGTGCGTCTATACCCCACCTACCATCCCAGATGTACATTTGTGATGAATTGCGGCTGAAAATCCAGCCTGTTATCATTCCTGGGGAGTCAAAAACAGCTTTTGTCAGATGCTGCTGGCATTTCACAGATATGCACACTGGCACTCGCACTGTAAAACATGAGGTTAAAGAAATGGCGAGACAGATCTCTCACACCTAAGTCCTCACATATGGATACTCGCAAAGGATAAGTTGGTGTCACATGGGCCTAGGTCTGCAGGCAGCTGTTTTTGTGCTGGCAGCATCTATTTTCTATACAAATCCTATGAATGTCTGCTTTGACAGTTAAAGTTCTTGGCAATGCCCTGAGTGCACTGCTTTTTCTTTTTTTTTGGCTACTCTACTTGAGGAGTTGTAATGCTAGTGCATTCATCAATGTCACTTCTCTTTGCATGGCCAATCAAATGTGCGAAGGGGTGGGACTTATAAACATAAACACTGTAAATTATGGCAAAGGGGAAAACTTTGAAGAAGACGGTTTTTGTAACCTAGCAACAATAAGGGCTTGAGAGAAGCGCTCTGAAAATGAGGTCAGCGAAAAAAAAACCCGCTGCCTGTGGACACAGACCCTTAGTGTCAGTCTAACCAGCGAGTAAAAGTAGAAAGCAAAACCAATCAGCGGGTGAGATACAAACCGTGGTGTTCTGGCTGACAAGCTTGTGTCCTACTCCAAATCTCCAAATGCAGACTTTGCAGACTCTCCCTAAAAGAGGGCCGCTATCTGTCGGTGTCCAGTATTGCTGTGGTCAGAGCACCTAAAGGACACCTGGTGCATAACTCTGACGGATTAGAAATCACTGGAAAAACTCATTATTCAGTGTTATCACTCTCACGATATAGACTGCAATTCCCTGGAACTGTTTGGCACTAAACATGCTAATTGCAGTTATTTTAGATTAAAAAACATGTTTAAGTCGTTGTCTGCTAGTTAATTATACTAGTTAATTATTAGCGCTTTGCTTTGTGTTTGATTCTGTCTCTCGTCCCCGAATGCGTGCACTTGACTTTTAATGACACATTAGTATGTATGTGTGAGTCCAACCAACACCTGGCTTTCCCTGTTTCTTCCACTCCAGTTCATTCAGCAACACATTTTGCTGGCACTGAGCACACTTTTGATGATTATTCTGGCACCAAACATATTTTTATACTCTTTGAAGTGAATGTATTTTAGAAACGGCTTGAAGTCTTCACTCTCTGTGTTTAGTGAAGCTGTGGTTATCGTGGGTTACAGATCTGGAGGCTCCCCTCATTTCCCTGTTTATCAGTTAATTCTGTCCAAAATGACTTATTGTTATTTTCTTTCGCTGTCTAATGGAACAGCATTATCAAGGCTCTGTTTTTATGAGATAATGCCTGGGAAGACACTGTTCAAGGTCTGGCATGGTCTAGCAGATGTCAGATTACCACTAAAAAAAGGCACTGTAAATACGAGCACAGCTGTCTTGCTGTTGCATACCACTGCATACAAAACTGTGACTTATCAAAATTATCAACATATTGCAGTCTTGACTGTTAAAATCCAATGCACGGCCTTCTTGTGTGCAGTGCAAATCAGCATCACCTCTATAAATAAAGCAAGTGAAGGCATTGTACTAAAAAGGGGAAGGGGAAAAAAGACTGTCCAGTCTCTACCGAGCTCTATTCCATTTTTTTTTGTCAGAGCTTACATCGTCTTATGTTTGCTCCATGTTGTCATTCTCAGCACATTTCATAATGGATGAACATATTTCCTTCGTATACAGGAAAGCGATGATAATGAGAGTTATCGTTCTTTAGAATTTGTACCACTGATGATAATGGACTTCATTATGTCCCTCTTCCAGTAAGCTGTCACCCTGAACAAATTTAAATTAGCCAGCCCAGAGCAGATCTTACACCAAGATTATTTCCATTCAAGGCACCATTTGGAGCTGTTTTGATTCTCTTTAATACAGGACTTTTCACTCCACCAAGCAGCAGGCCTGTTTATTTGACTGTCACAACATTATAAATTACTGGCAGCTTTTCTAAACACTGACAAGAGGGGAGAAAAGTCACCTAGAATCAGCCGGGGCTCAGAGAGCTAGCTGATGTGAAGGATGCTGGCTCGCTGGCTTCGAACAGGGCAAGGTTGGGTCTTGGGCAAGGGACCCTTAGGGAACAATATGGTGGAAACCATACTGTGACTCATTCAATAAAGTTAATTAATGATATTTTATACATAATGAGGGTCGGTCTCCCTTGTGGTCCTCTCTCAGGTTGAGTTCAAGTAGAGGCAGCAGATTTGCTTCAGCTGCAGGGACCATTCTGGAAACAAAACAGACGTTTTGGAACGTCAGGTTGTGTTAAGGTCGTTTTCTTATGACTTTGTATTTATAAAAAAAACCAACACATTTTCCATTACATTAGACTGGAGGTTGGTCGAAAACCATCTTGCTCCAGGCTTTAATAAATTAAAAACATAAATAATGTCACAAAAAAGGCCGCATGCAGGTGCTTGGATGCAAAAAAGCCAGAATTAACAAAAGCAAGCAGAGAAAAAAATCTTAACTGATCTTAACTGACAGACACAACAACGGACTCGTGCTTTAACCGAGCGCCAAACCTGCAGGCCTAAAGAGTGAAGCCTGCAGGAACGACGAAAAGAAAGTACATCCTGTCTCAGAATACTCTAAAAAAAAAAAAATAATAACCCGGTCTGAGCAGGTTTTAAGGTTAATACAACATCTGATGAACTACAAGACATATTGTAGTCTCATTATTTATTTAGCAAAATTAAGACACAATGCAGAAGCAGTATGCAAAAAATAAACCCTGGTTCGTAACAGTCGGGTGCTGCTGGTCTGAAGCGTTCAGACTGTTTTCTATCTGCATCACTGCTGATCTCTTTCCTCGCAGTGATCTTAAGACAAGCAATTGTTGCTGGCCATCAGTCTGGGAAGTGTCATTAGGCCATTTCCAGGCAATTTGAAGTCCATCATTCTACTGTGAGAAACACGATTCACAAGTGGAAAGCATTCAAGACAGTTGCCAGTCTTCCCAGGAGTCGACTTCTCGGCAAATTCACCCCAAGGTCAGACTGTGCAATGCTCAGAGACACTGTAAAAAACCCAAAAGCCCCGTTTCTCTACGGGCCTCAGTTATAATAGTAAATCTTAAAGTTTATGACAGTCCCGTTAGAAAAGGACAGACTAAATACGAGTTGCTTGGAAAAGCTCTAAGCTTCTAAGGAAGTTGCTTCTGAACAAACACAAAACGATGTCCTGTGGACAGACAAGACCAAAATATAGGTGTTGTAACAGTAACCTGTTAGGTGAAACTATGCTGGAGGGCTGATTGATTCAGGCTTGGTTTGGAGCCACAGGATTTGGGCACCTTGCAGTCAATGAGTTGACTATGAACATCTCTTTATAGTCAAATTTAAGGCCATCTGTCTGACAAGTAAACTTTGGCCCAAACTGGGTCACTCAACAGCAATGAAAAAGCACATCGGCAAATCTACAACAGTGCAATGGTCCAATGAAAGTCCAGACCTCAAACTGATTGAAAAGCTGCAGTGGGACCTTAACGGAGCTGTGAATATGAATGCAAACCTCACCGAAGTGAAGCGGTGTTGTAAAGAGTGGGCCAAAGTTCCTCCACCGTGATGTGAGCGACTGATAAAGTCATGCAGAAAATGATTACAGCGAGTTATTGCTGCTAAAGTTGGCTCTACAAACTGCCGAATCATGAGGTGCACGCAGTTTTCCACTAACTGCTTCTACATTTTGGTTTCATTTTAGTTAAATACTTAATATGCTCCTCATATAGTATATATATATTAGTATTATATAGTTTTCACACCTGGTAAGGCACAGACAGTATACTTGTTTTATCCTGATCTGTGAAACCTTGACAGAGGGTGTACTTTTCCCCCTATGACTATAAGTGGAATTGCCTTAGTCTTGTATTATTTTTAACAGCCAACAGGGGGTGAACACCCTGGTTGTATGGAAGCCTATAGGGAAATGACCCTTACACTTCCATGATCCGTAGCCTCATTAAATGCTTTACAAATGCAGTTATGCTCTCTGTCCCTAGTTTCAAGTCTCATCGAAAAGAACATGATGTTCATTTTGTACATTAAGGTCACCATTAGTTTCCAGAAGGATGACCGACTAATTAGACCTCATGCTTATGACATCTGATTTTACAAAGCTGAGATGACGGCAGGCAAATCGTTCAGGCAGGCATCAAAAATGGGACAAATGTAGCAGATTACAAAAGAGTAGCTACATCCATCTTTTATATATGCTCTAAAATCAAATTCGCAAAGCTACGCCTGTTTTCGGATTTCCATTTCTGAAGAATCCCCTTTAAGTAGAGGGAAACGCCCAAGATGGAAACAAAAAAGTGAGTATGCACAGAGCATGCATGGATAGCATTCTCTTTATGGCAGGAACTAAGTTTCATGGAAAATACCATCCTCCTTCTGAGAAACACAACTATTAACAGCACACTAGTGGGAGCTAAAAGCCAAACATCCACCTCTACTTGCTGTTTTCAGTAATTCTACCAACATATAAAATCATGTGCATGATGTTTGGAATGGTTACATGACCACGCAAACTGGAATGAGGGAGATTTTTGACAGGAGGAATTATTGGGGAAAAATGTGTGCTAAGCTTTTATTGTTTTTGACACGTGAACCCCTTCTGAGTTAAAGTTTAGAGTCTGCTGTGTGCAGACTAAAATCAGCAGTCAAGCTTTTCTACCTTTCCTGTTTATCCTTCTGTGGGCCTGGGAATTAGATTTGCTGCCAGTGTGGGCTTCTGATTAGCATGTTTTCAGCTGTATTGACTGATGGCAAAACTGTGGGCTAGCTTCTCCCTGAAAGGTGTAATAAACAGAACCCGGGAGGCTGGAGCATCTGCATTAACACCTTTCCAGGGCCGTCTCCTAGGGTCCGCGAACCGAGGACAGTGCCTTCCCTTCACACCTCGTTACACCCGTTCCGGCCCGTGACCTTTCCCCGCAGGCAAACACGCAACCCATGAGACAGCAAGCCAATCAGTACCCCTCTTCCGTCCAGCCCAACCTCTCACAACCCTTCCTCTCTGTCTTATCCCCTTTTCTTCTGCACAAACACATTGTCGCTACAACTGTCATCGACTCTCTTGCTGAGTGGTATCGTTGTCACAGGCCCCATCATTGTCCTCCACTGGATCAGTCAGCACTGTTTACATTCAGGTGATTTTTTGCTTTAAATCACTCCAGTGGAAACTGATGTGACCTTGAAGAGAATGCCTGAGAATGTCTTTCAAACCTGAAGAGGAAGAACGCCCTTTGAAAGTCTTGTCTTTCATGCCACTAATAGATAGGAGGTTGTCTGAACATTTTTTTTCTTGACCAGTCATTACAATGATCAGGATGGGCTTGAATGCGTAAAGCCTTGGAGAGTGAAAATGGAGTTCTCCAGGTGAAAGGAAAACAGGCCCTCTGGCAAGGTTGCGTGGTTTGTCTTTGATGCTCCTAGCTTGACACGGGGAGCTCACCTTGACTGGGTCATTTATTCAGATACACACTAAGTCACCTGGCACTAGGAGGCTGAGAGACAATTACATTCAGCCTTCATGGGGCGATGATGCCAGGGCGCCAGAAAACATCTATATTTTAAACTTTGAGCGGCTCGTCGCAGTGTGAGTGGTGATCTTAAATTAATAAACCCAATTTTTAATCCTGAATGGAAAATTAAAACTGGCCTTGCTTTCAACTTTTAATTAATTCTCTGCCAATTTTCCTTCTCAAAGCTTATCTGTGTTTTTGTAATGCTTTCGCAGTCAGCAATATGAAAAGAGCAGCGCCTCTGTGTGAGGGGCACGCAACTGCCTAGATGGCGCTGTCCTTTACCGCGAGCCCTTCTGAGCAAACCATCCCAATCTGACCTAGGACGTCTGCAAGTCTCACACCACAGATGAGTTGCAAACTGCAGTGTGGCAAGTCAGAGCGCAGAAAAACCCTGTTAATTGGTCCAGTCTGGCTGGCCCCTGTCAGACGAGGCCTTTCATGGCCTTTTCATGGGTTTCTCCTGGGAAAACTGAGGAGGCTGCCTGTAATGAGGCACTCTACCTGGTTGCAGAGGGGGGAATCAGGAGGGTCGCTCGTGGGCAATTAGGGAGAAATAATGAGAGCTTTCTCTTCCTCTCTGTCTCTGTTTCTACACCCCACCAACCCACCCCTCCCGGTTTCCTGTGAGAACTGTGGCTCATCAGGTAACTTTTCGGGGGGGATCCCGTGAGAGGCAGCTCAAAGCGAAAAGTAACACTGCAAGAAGCGCTCGTGAACAAAAGCCCTTTTTAGACATGCACTCCTTTCCATGAAAGTTTTCGCAATGGCAATCTTACTAGGTTGGACTGTCTGTGCAAGTCTCAGCTCACTAAAAAACAACAATCACACGAGAAAGACATTTCTCCTGGAATGCTACACTAAACCATGCCTGCCTGTCAATGTTGTGTCTTTGTCCAAATTAAACCTCAAGAACCCCTAATATCTGACCAAAGTCCTCCTGTGAAGAAAGCATGTAGCATCTGAAATGTATCTGGGTACTTATTTGGGTAGTTTTCTGAAGAATTCTACAATTGAACAGAACATAACTGGTCTCACTGGTCAGTCTGTATAACAAAGGTAATCTTTACAAAGCTTTTTTGTTACAGGATTCTCTCAAAGATATCAATTCAGGATTCCTCGAGTGCCATGGCTCTGAATTATTATGTCTGTGGCTGTTACTTTGTTTTCACACATGAACTCTGAACATTGTTGGGAGAATTGTTTGGCACACAGCAGGAGACAGTCCACATTTGATGTGTTGTCACTGCTGGAGAAACTCTTCTTGCCTCATCCTTCAAGCATCCAGCAGGTAGGGCAAAGGACGTCCATTTGCTCGCTGTGAATCCATTAGACATTTACCTGCGCTATTCACACTTGGGCTCATTTGGACATTAGGCACTCTTCTAGGCAACTGGCAGATTAAAGATCTTTAAGATATTTGCCTTTTCACATGCAGCTGCTGAATAAAAAATATGAAAAACACCTGAAAAGATTGATTAGGCCAGTGTTGAATATACCACATCTCAGCTTTTATTTCATGGACCGACATCAGAGCAAAACCGTGTAAAGATCCCTAACCATGCATACAGGAGACACATCAAATATTGGATGCCGCTTGCCGTGCAACCCTTGGAAAATCAGCTGACCGAACAAAGCTACGCTTGCAGGAGAAAGCAACATTGCAGAAGCAACTAGGGTGCAATGAAACCACCTTGTATGCATTTTAAGATAGAGGTGTTGTATCCACGCTCGTAGAGGCTTCATTATACAGGAGCAGTTTTCCCCTCACTCGTGGGATTTTAGTTTTTATGCAGCCGGTGTTAGCTACCACGAGTCCTTGCTGCCTTCTCCTGCCTTGAGACGAGTTTCCACTTCTGACAGAGATTGATGTGCTGCCTTTCCCTGGCTGTAATAGCACTCAGCATTCACCGCACTTTATATCCAAATGGCACCAAATCAAAATCACACACCTCAGTTAAGTGCCGCACCTTATTTACATGCATAAAGTCAATTCATTTTATTTAGGGGTTGAAGGGTGATCAATAATTTACATGCACATAAGTGCCTGATATGTGTGAAATTGTCTGCATGCCTCCAAGAATAATGGAGAGGTATTTGAACTGCAGTACAGATGGTGTGAATAACAGATGTTATTTACTGAAAAGGGGCTAAAAAAATAAATATAAATCAGATTAAAGCTATAGCGAGATGGTCCCTGCTGTGCATTTTCAGCTGAAAGGGAACATGTTTGGAAAATAAATTAAAAATAATTAGCCGGTCCCCTTAGTGATAAAAATATTGCACATCAAATAAATATTCTAGCTCCTGTGCAGTCCTGAACCGTGAGATGTACAGAGCGAAATCACCGCCGATCCTCCCCCTTCCTTCTACTTTAATGATAATCACACATTCCCTCCCTTGCTTTTCTTTTAGCACTGTGTTGTAAAACCCATTAGAAAAACTGCGCCGCAGTGGGTAACACGTAGCTGCTACCCTTTGTGTGGACAAACCAGACAGTGAGGTTGAGGGAGAAAGGATAGGTGCTGTCTGGTGCTGAGGGCTGTTTTGCATTCAGCTTTTTTGTTTTGAAGCTGTACAACAACACTGATGGCATGACAGATTTGGGTTAGGATCCAGACCTTGTTTTGGATCTTGCTGGGTTTTTTGCCTTGGAGGAAGGGCCATAAATGTTATAGCAGTAGCGGAAATCCCTCCCTGGTAAATGCTCCATCTGTGCACATGAGTAGCAGGATGTGTGCGAGGCAGTAAAAAATGAATGTGAGGATTGCGAGATGGCCCAGGGAGTCTGTTACGCTGATAGAAAATGTAAAGTGCTATAGTCATGGATGTAATGTAGAATGATTGTCTGTCTCCCCTGTTTATTTGCCAGTGTAAGGGCTGTAATGGAGACAAATGCTTGTCTGAGTTTGTGAACCCACTGCTTTGGCAATCTAACTCCTGGGTATATGTGGCTGTTGCGGTAGCCTCGGACTGAGAGGTGCATGTGAAGGCAGGTGAAAGGTCTTCAGGTGACTAACCTGGGTTTTATGCCTTAATGACTCCTTGTTATTCCCGTAGCTGTTTTCCAATTGCCACCAGCGCTTCCACCCTCTGTGTCCATTAGATGCAGGGAACATGGATCAATATGTGATGCAATTTCCCAGAGGAATGAACCAAGCTTCTTTAGGGTGGCCGGCCAGCATCTCTGCCTCCTTTTAACTCGCCTTCTCTTTTACACACACACACACGCACATCCTATGTTACCACGCTGCACTGAATAAACCTCAGACAGGTATTGCGAACACAAAGAAGGGTTTTGCTCAGTCATTTATCTAAGTGGAGCGAGATTCAGCAGCATGGGGAAACTCTTTGTTGCAGTAGCTAAAACAGAAGCCTGTCACCCAGGTCTTCCTAAAGCAGCTAAAGAATGAGTCATCAGCAGTCCGACACCCACCCAATAGCGAGGCTGGCACTCAGCATGCCAGCAACATCATCTGCCTTACAAGGGATGTTGCCCGGCTATTATCTTTGAACAATGAGACGCAGTTTGCTAGTATTCGATTTTGCAAAGGTCAACATCATTTTGCCACTGGAGTAAAGTGTTGTTTTCATAATGAATATGCCCCAGATTATGCACAGACACAACACAGCCCATACAGTCTCTGTCTCTGCTTTAATGCACAGACGGAAAAAAGCGCATTTTATTGCAGATGCATACATCTAGATCAGAAACTTTGTCCTTTTTTCTTCTTCCTCGCCACAAACACTGCGATTTATCCGGGTGCTACAAAAGCCGTTAATAATTAAAGTTACGGTGTGCTGCAAAGGCTGTTTAAAACATGCCTTACATGTACCTGGACTTTTTTACTTGGTGATATGTCAAGGCTCCACATGTATTGCTGACTTGTGTTTCCATGACAACGTTACTCTAGTTCTAATTTTGAATATCACAGTCTGGGGACTTGGTTTCAACCATAATGAAAATAAGATAATCAGAAGAAAATATTATCCAAGTTTTCTCTCATCTCGATCATTTTCTTTACTACTTTGGAACATTGTGTGTTTTATTCTCTTAAGGAGATCTATTATATTTTTATTCTGGGCCTCCACTCGAGGAGCCTTTCGTGATTTAGGGTTCATAAAAATCCGTATTTATCTCATATGGGCCCTTTATGTTGCCCGCAGTCTGAAGGAGGCACTTTTTGTGAGTCCAGTGTCCCTTTATGCTTCTGTTTTTCCCCAACTGACTTGTGCTCGTTGCAGATGTAGTGGCTTGAAAAACAAACTGCAGTAGACCTTTTTCTGTTCTCAAAGCAAAATTCATAGTTTCATGTCAACTCTGCTCAGTCCAACACATTTTCCACCTAAAATGAAAGATCCACCAGCGACGCAAACGGCTGCTTAGGCTTCCAGTTGTGTCCACACTGGAAGTGATTCACAGCGACTGGAAGATAAAGCGACAACTACAGAAACAGAAGAAACTTTTCTGAGCTTCCGGGGGCGTGCATGAAGCCAATACCAATGACAATGAAGAAGAAGAATAATGGGCATATGACCTGGTAGTAAATACGTTAGAGGCCTACCTAGGCAACTGAAGCCTGGACCGTCCCAACGCAACTGTGATGTGCTACGAGCAAATCCCTCAGTGTAGAGGCAGCTTCAATCACACAGATCTAGACCCCTTGGTGACTCCCTGGCACTGGTACGAGCTGGCTGTTGCCCACACGTAGCAGTGCATGAAAACATATATAATGCTGCGATTGCACTTGTTCCCTGCAGGTAGTTTGTTTTGGCAGGCTCGTTTGCCAACATTCGCCATTTGGTGGTGGTCAGAGGGCCCGGTGGCGCCAGTGTTCGGCAGCCTCGCCTCTGTCAGTGCGCCCCAGGGTGGCTGTGGCTACTATGTAGCTTGCCATCGCCAGTGTGTGAATGTGTGTGTGAATGGGTGGATGTCTGGATATGTAAAGCGCTTTGGGGTCCTTAGGGACTAGTAAAGCGCTATATAAATACAGGCCATTTACCATTTACAGTCCGAGATGTGGTGAAATTTTAAAAAGTGCACCTCAAGCTGGACGCAGACAATGTTCAACTTGAAAATAAGTTCTTCTTCCCTGCTGTACCCAACACACTTCCAAACGCAAACTCCTAGCGACCAAAGCGAGGTGGTTTTTGGTGCAGCACCGTGCACGGCTTTCTGACCAATTACAACTGCCAGCAACTCGCCAACACTTTAGGAAATATGCAGGTTTCTTTAGCAACCAGTAGTTGCCAAAAAGTCTGATAAGAAGCTAATGGAGCCTTGGTAGCCCTTTGGTACCATTACTTACTTTTAAAGATAAAGCAGTTTGCAGAGCAGCTTATCTGCACTGTAAATATTCAGGGTTCTTCTTTTTGCAGTCTCATTTAAACTGTGCCAATTCACAGGCTAAATAATCTCGAGGGGCTTTATTTTGTAAGGTACAGATATGAGAGATATTGTTGATATAAATCTGCGTGTTGGTTTCCCTGAAGCTGTAACCCTTTCAGTCTGATCATCCATACGAGACATTTTAGTAATATATTACATACAGCTTTCAGTTCTGACTATGCAACAGTGTATGGAAGGAACCAGCTCAGTGTTTTAGCATTAGCTGAGACAAAACTCCAGTTTCATACTGGGCTCTTTTAATGAACCAGTGCTCAGTGAGCGGGTGAATAAACATGCACGCCGGCTGTTAGCGGCTGTATCCACTGTTGTTTTTTTCCTTTCTTAACTTTGGTAACTCTCTGCTTTATAATAGTCTTTTGGTCAGCCTCCAAAACTTCCTGGGATGCTGTTCTCAGAGCAGAGCAGTGTTTGTGCCTGTTAGTTTATGTAAACCCGGCCCACGGCCCACGACCTAGAACAAATCCAAACATTTAAAAGCAATCTGACGCCTCACAACAATTACTTTCACATACACTGACACTACACTTCCTGTATTTAAAACTTTTGCCGTCTTTAATACGAGCATCTAATGTTGTAGCAGTAAATATAAATATGTCAGGGTGTATTCCTGAAGTTCTCATTAATTGTTGTCCTAATTTTAATATCTGGAAACAAAAAAATGTAATTAGCCAAAATATTTCACCCTGAAAATGATCAAAAATGCACATTTCTACAGTGGCCCTGAGAGGCCAAACGGACTGCAACGTAAGAAAACACCAGCAATAAGAAAAACGCTGCAAAAGCACACAAAACACAACGGAAATAGGAAAAACGGAAATCGGAAAAATGAAAACGGAAATAGGAATAAACAGATTTCCAAAAGCACAGGGGAAGTGTTTCTGGGGAGACAATAACCCGACGGACCAGTTGCAGGAACCAAAGCATGCGAGGTAAGTGTGTTTTAATCTCATGATTCATATAATACTGATGACGGATTTTTATTCTAACAGTTAGGCTAACACACTTACCTCTCATCTTTTCTTTCCTCACAAAACCGACAGATCCTCCACTTCTTTTAAGTGTCTCCCAGCGCAACGCTTAGCATATTTTGGTTCCTGCAACTGGTCCGTCTGGTTATTGTCTCCCCAGAAACACTTCCCTTGTGCTTTTGGAAATCTGTTTATTCCTATTTCCGTTTTCGTTTTTCCTATTTCTGTTGTGTTTTGTGTGCTTTTGCAGCGTTTTTCTTATTGCTGATGTTTTCTTAAGTTGCAGTCCGTTTGGCCTCTCAGGGCCACCGTACATTTCAGCCCTTGAGGTGATGGAGGTTTTATCCCAGATGAAGTCATGTAGTTTCATTGTTCTGCCAATAGCGATGTCTATTGGCTGTTGCATGGAGCTCTCCTTGCTTCACTTTTTATTTTGAAGCATGTGTATTTTTTAACTCCATCGTCTCTGCAGAACAGGGACCATTTTCCAAGGTGTGATCAAACAGTTCCACAGCTCTGCCCATAACATTTAAAATCATTGCTTGGTGTAAACCAAAAATCAACCTTTTCACTGTCCTGTACGCCGACACACGGTGCCATGAAGCCTCGGGATATTACAGTAGATTCCAGTGTCGACAGTGTGACCCTCTGGGACAAATTCACAGCATAAAAATCCTGTGAAAGATGAGAATGCTCCTGTTCACAACAGGTGCAACAGGACACAATGCGTGGTCTTCAGGTGAAAGTGGTCAGCCTCTGTGGATCGTAACTGGACACTCGACTCTGTTCAGCACAGAAAGTGGTGTTCGCTCTCTGTTGAAGTTCGAGGTCCATGGGGAAAACACACGTGCAAGGAGTTGGAAGTGGGAGCGGTAATAACAGAGCGAACACCTATGGAGTTAAATATGACAAATATGCATATGTTGTTTTCTCTGCAAAGTTTGCACAGTCTGGCACAATCAATCTGGCACAAGTTTCCCTTTTTGGAAGTAACAGTTGGCCTGGTGTTATGTAAACTAATTGATTCATTTGATTCCTTTGTTCAAGCACTCGTAATGACGGGAAATATTGAATGCTGCATGTAGATGCTCCCTTGCTGTGGTCATTTGAGGCTTTTTCTCAAGGTTAATTGTTTCGTGACAACAGATTGTAAATGCATAATTTCAATTTTCTTTTACAAGGCAACGGATCAGGGGTTTTTTTTCTCCTCTAGTCCACACTGTCACGGGTCAGTGATTTTCTGTGGGGCTTTAGGCTTTGCAGTTAGCACCCTGTAGCCACTGAAAGATGAGCACGGTGCAGTGGGTGATCAGAAAGTCTGAAATTGGCCCAGAGAGAGCACTGCTGTCAGAAAAAGACCACAACACAGAAGAGAAAAAATGGAAAATGCCATCCCCTGCTGAGTGAATGAATACATGAGTTTCCCTGTGAACTTTTGGTCATACTGCACAGCACAGCAAAAAGCTCTCTTAACAGTCTACAGGTTTCTAAGGGGTATAATAAAGCAGAAAGGGTTATTTATTTCAAAATGCATGGGTTCGGGTAGGTAGGTGGTATATATATGTGTGTGTGTATATAAAGCATTAGGACCCAAAAGTTAACATTTTAACTCAGTCCATTGTTAAATTTGCCACACGGGGATATTTCTGTCACCTATTCTATGTTGATTTGAAAGGATGGTGCTGGTATCTCCCTCCTTGTCTTTAATCAACCCACAATGTTATCTTGCACCAGCTCTGGCCGAGCATTTGTTCCTGTTACTGCTTCACGACTGCTCTGCGGCTACTGAATGAAGCAATTTAAGACATGAAACAGCATTAGTGCAAATGCAGTAAAGGAGTAGAAAAGACGATGTAAAGTCAGAGAGAAGACAAAAGCAACAAAAAGGAGTCTCTGACTCGAGATCTGAAGAAGAGCCATCAGTACGTGTGGGCCGTGTTAAATAATTTACTCCTCCCCGATCATCCCTATTTAATTAGCCCTTGTTCTTCGGATTTAATCAGGCCCTCTTGGTTGGGGTGTTAGGCTACGAACTGTGAGGGGCAAAGAAGCATCATACGCTCCCCTGCTGTGAGATCACAGCGGGGCCTCAGGTAGAGGACACAGGGACGCGTCCTACAGTTGATGCTAACAACACTAAGAGGGCACGGTGGCAGACCCCGGTGACTCAGAGCCGGCTGCTGCGTGGCACTTCTTAAGCTTTAAATTACAAGTGTACACATGCCGTACACTTATCTTTGCATGCAACTGTTGGACGTGTTTGTTGGCGAGAAAGTCGCCGAGCGTCGCACCCACAACCGCTCCTCCACCCCCTCTCTTAGGATTAGCGCCTGCATCTTTAGAACTTGAATCTTTCTGGAAATGGGAGCAGAGAAGGGCTGCGTCTAAGTATTGTGTAGCCCAAGGCTAGTTCATAGGAGCTGCAAGCTGCTGGAGGATCCAATTTCAGGCCATTTCGCCTCCTAAAAAAATTGTCTGAAGTGGAAAATCACACCTGATGGCCCTCTAGCGTGGCTTTCAAGCCACTAGATGGTAGTATGGAAGTCTTTGTACAAATCAATTTTCTGAGGAAAAAAAATGTTATGATTAAAAAAAAAAAAGATTTGACAAAAGTTCAGATGGCCATCTGTGTCCTTTAGTAAAAGACCATGTTCCCTCTTTTCCCACATAGTGGAGCAGTTTTTTCTCACACTGTAGGATAGGCATGAATCTGCCAGTGGAGGACATTGAATTCATTTTAAGCTGCACTCCCACAACGTGCAGCCAGAGCTGAGGTGCACACTTTGATTTGTGACATGCAGAGAAGGGGGGAAAAGAGAGGACGATGAGGAAGAGGAAGAGGAAGCGAGGGGAACAGAAGCGCAGTGTCCCGCTGAGGTAATTTGCCTTGGGTCTTATAGAGCTTACTCGCACTGCTGGCAGAGTCATATGCAGGCTGATACGGGGGAAAAAGAGAAGATGTGGGAACAGCATGAGAAGCCAGCAGAATCACAAGTGTTGTGGCTTTACCTTGTAGCTTCAGAGGAAATAAGAGCGAGACTGAGAGAAGGCTGGGAGTGGAGAAGGGTTTAACTAATACTCAAACAAAGGTAGCTGAGTGTGTGTGCACAGCCATATGCAGACACACACACACACAGAGTCATCATCCAATGCATTCGGGGAAAGCTAAGGCCAATTTTCATGGGAGTGTAGCAGTTTTGAGCACACATAAGAGCCTGTGACACCCTTGGCGGTGCCAAGAGCCGACACATCAGCCAGCGTTGACAGCATGGCTGGCACATGCCTGAGGGGCTGGGAAACTTCCCTTCTATAATTGCATCCCATGTCAACCTGTGACATGTCAGGCTCAACCAGCAGGGAACTAACTAATCACCGGCCAGACCTCCTCCATCTCGTATACCCTCTCATATCCCCGCTTTCACCCCGAACAACATAGTCCCACACCAGCTATCTGCTTCCCACTTCTGTTTTTGCATGTGTTAGGGAAGCACCCCTGAGCAGGCTATTACATCTTTATCTCAGCACCTGATGCCATCAGCATGACTCAACAGTGAAAGCAGCTCTGTCTCATTAGTCTTCTTCTTTAGCGGTAAAAAAAAGGTAGCAATTCCCATTTATTCCATCTGTTATTCTCACTGGCACTCTGCAGCCAACACATTTCACTCATTCTGGGTAATAACATTAAATTTGTTAAAATTGGTGCTATGTTGGAAATGACAATATCCTCTCTGCTCTCGCGGGGTTGCTACCTGACGATTCTTAGGCTTCTTCGCATGTCTCGTGTGAAGTATGGCGACGCCGCGGCGAGTTACCACATGCATTTTAGGCGTGCAGCTTTGTGATTTAAGATGAGGAGAGGTTTTGTAGCGAGCTAACGTGTGTGATGGCAAGTCTGTTAAAGTCTGTAGATCGGGAAGTCCTCTTGATCTTTGATACGAGGTATCTGTGTGGGTGCCTCTGTGACCACATCTTTGATCTTTGGTGTGTGTGTGTGTGTGTGTGTGTGTGTGTGTGTGTGTGTGTGTGTGTGTGTGTGAGAGAGTAAGTGAGAAAGGGAGCGACATGGTGCCAGAGCCTCCTGCCTCCTACAGATTGAGGTGAGAGCAGGCAGGTGGGGCTCTGTCGTGTCTGTGTGCCACAGTAACTGGATGTGATGGGTGGCCTCTGGGGATCTCTGCCTTAGAAGTGCTAAACGAGCGAAGCAGAGCAATCACACTGTTCCTGCGCCTGTTTGTGCGTCTGTGTGTGCGCGTTAGCGTGTGTGCCGCAAGCCCACACACTCATATATATGATAGTCAGTTTGCTTCCCTGTTGCCACTGGCTCTGTGTCTGTGTAGGTGTGCGTGTCTGCCATAAAGGACACTGCATTTATCCCTAGACTAAATATAAGCGCCACGAGATGGATGATAAGATAAAACAGCCTTTAATGTGTTAAATGTTGCCAGGAAACAGGGCTTTTTAAATGACAACAACACAAACACGACTGCCGAGTTGGGTCAGAGGAGTGACGCTGACGGCTCCAGACAGTCCACATGTGGTGGGGCTCCAGTAGCACGACTCCAGTTACAAAGGTGGCGACAAGACACTGGTTCCAGTCTACATGTTGTGACCCCACCCTGCTCTAGCCACATCCCCCCGTGTCTCAATGTGATTGTTAGCCTGAAGCATCTGAAAGGGCAAGCTACTCCCCTCCCCTTCATTAGCCAAATGGAATTGACTTAATTCAATTACGGCTCCTCCCGTGAGGAGCCCACGTTTGTGCACATTTCTGCCTTTTGCACATCAGCTGTAAATCTGTGTGAGTCCCCACACGTGTTTGCATACATTACACCTGCAACCTGCGCGCATACGAGAACAAAACAAACGAGCGCGCGTCACAGGTCGTGTTCTTGCCGCGGGCAAGCCGAGGCCCCGGCGGTGGCACCGTCGAGGCCTTCGGTCCCACCGCTCCACCCGCGGCCTCGTGCGCCGCCCGAGCCGAGGTGAATGCCAAGGAGTCTCTGAGCCACTACATCAACCCAACCTCCCCCACCCCACCCCAGGGGAACACCAGCCAATGAATTACAGATTAGATCATTGTTACAGGATCATAACAGTGATCTAATTGCCAATTTCTCTTTTTAATTGAATTTGGTGGAGTGAAGAGGACGGAGATGGGATTCATGGGACTCTGTGTGGAGCCGATTGGAGTCGGTCTGCTGTTGACCGGGCACGACGGTTAATGAGGAGAAGAAAAAAAAAAAATTCCGGTGCTTGACATTAAGCTGCAGAGCTGGGCGTCCACTGCAGAAACGTCAGGCTTAATATCCTTACCACTGCCTCTTGTTCAGACAGAACAGCATTTTTGAAATCTTTCAGGGTGTTGGCTCGCTAAAATTACCCAAATTACATCGACAGCATCATGCGTCACAGTTAAATCACTCTAACTAGTTTGCAGCTTTTTGGGAATTTTTTGTTTTTCTGCATTTTTTTTCTGGACTTTAACAATGTTTTTTTTTCCCCCTCTCCTTTTCTTTTCATTTTCCAAGTTCGGTTCCCAGTACAAACGACTTCGGTCTGAACCTCACGGATGCAGCTCTCTGACCTAGGCTGAGTTAATTGCAGTTTGTCTGCGTCTGTCTCCATGCCCCGAGCTTCCCACATCTACTGCTGCTTTCCCACCCCACCACCTCCAAAACAGTCGGACCATAAATGAGCTCCATAGTGCTGTCTGATTACAGCTTGGTTAAATTAGATGAGATAAGTTAGCCCACATCTCCTCCACAGCCATGCTTGAGAGCTGACAAGCCCAATACATCTGTCGCGGCTATGGTAATTGAGATGGGGAGGGAGGGTGACGGTGGTTGGATATGGAGGAGTGATTTGTGTGTGTGTACATGAATACGTGTGTGTGTGTGTGTGTAGAACTGTGTGAATGGGAGGGGGGAGCCTCCCTCTGTCTCTTGTTCCTCAGTACCTGTCATTGATGAGGAGCCAAGGAGAAGCTTCAGCTTGAAGCTGTCATCGGCCCTCTGAATTTGTCTGCCTCACTCTATCAACCCTCCCTCCTCCTTCCTCTCTCCCTCTCTCTCTCCCTCTCTCTCTGATGTGGATGCAGAGTGTGTGAGTCGTGAGCCAGCCAGCGAGCGTGTGTGTTGTGTGCCGCAGGAACCATACAACCGCCTCTCGAGGTGTTTAAATCTGAGACATCGGCAGAGCGACTGGGGTGCAGGCAGCTCGCCGCCCTGACACCACTGAGACCCATGCACCCTCTCCCGGACTGACAGGCCAATCGCAAGCTGCCGCTCGCCCTCCCTTCATCCAAAGTGTGCTCTCTCTCTTTCTCTGACTCGCTCACTCACACTCCCTCCTCCTCGTCTTCTTCCTCTCTCTCTCTCTCTCATTCCTCTGTGCTCAATCCGTGCATCCCCTCCTCCTCCTCCTCCACCACCACCTCACACCTTTTGGTCAGAAGAGGAAGAGGAAGCCCAGCCCAGGGAGAGATGCTGAAAGGATGAAACTCTGACACGCCGACAGACCACAGGGAAACAAGAGCACAACTGTGAGTACAGCAGTCCTTTCACTTCTCACTCAGGCTTAACGCTGTCACACACACTTTGTCTCTCACGCACAAATACACACACACACACGCACACACGTGTTTGGCACATTTACTTCGTACCCACACTGAGACTTTACTCCACACACTGATCCAACACCATACTCGCCATCCATGCACAGCTCAAGTGTCTTTGTCTTTTTCAGGCAGGCAGGCGAAAAAAGAAAAAGTGCAGATTGTGTTTTCCTTTTTTCCTTTCGTAAGGCGTGCAGTGTGTTTCTTGATGTCGGCTGTTTAGATTAGGCTTTGTGCTGTCTTTGCACAGCTCAAACAAAAACAATCCAGCAAAAGTGTCATTCATACTTTGAGATTTTGCATACTTTTCCCAAAAAGTCAACCCTGCATTTTTGTGTCTTTTTGTTCAGCTCAGATGTGAGAGGGGAAAAAAGCAAAACTAAAAGGACCCCAGTAATGGGCAAGATCAGCTAAATAATGTTTCACACACACAGATTCTTTTGTCTGTGCACTTCTGCTGTTTTTATTGGCAATAAAAGCATGCGGGATCGCCACATGAGGGAAGTATCCCTGTTCCCATCTCCCATCTTAAATATATAAGCTGCTATAAGCCAATAGATGCCCGAGGGGTGAAAAAAGGGGCGTACTTTCTTCTCAGCGGCGTAAGAATCCCGAGCAGTCCCCGCTGCTTATTGTTTAGCGCTCAGCCAGGGGAGGTCTGCGTGCCGGGCTGATCTGCGCCGTTTGCGCCACACTATTTTTTGATTATGTTCCTGGTTCATCTCTGGCCGAGCCGATTTCCTATTTCCTTCTCCCATTTCGAGAGCGGGGAGTATAATATGATAGCAGCTCACATGTGGGGAAGTGCAGACAGTGGATCTGTACAGAGGACACAGATTGCATTTCCCCTGGAGGATGCTCTCGCTGTATTAAAGGCACTAGAGGGCTGCTCGGCACTTGTCATCAGCTTCGCTAGTAATGCCGGCGAGAGGAGAAAGTAGACGTGGTGTTTACAGCCACTCTCTCATTTAAAGAGCTCCCATTGGCCCTAATGCCACAGCTGCATCACACTGGCCCATTGCAATCCGGGTTATATTACATTTGTGAAGCCCAGGATATTGTGCGGTGCCTCGCTTGCTTCGAATGTGGGAAATGAAAAGATCTATATGTTAAACATCCCACAATATATTAGATTTGTTGCTGGACTGTAAACTCCTGGAGTGAGAATGAAAGCATTTGCATTTTTATGATGTGGTTTAACGTGGATCACATGCACCACAGCACCCATTTATGCTTAAAATTGAATTTATATTACCCCACGTTTTAGTTGTTTGGACTTCACTCTGCTGCTGTTTTATAATTCTCGGGCTTTTCTGGTTTAGCTGCTATAGGTGCTGTTTTTTCTGCATTTTCCAAGTCACTGAGTCTGAACGTGGAATTGATTCCGATTGTTAGAAGCGTGCAGCGAGACATCGGCAGCTCTCGAGACCCGACGAGCCTCTGGTCGCTGATGTGTCAGCAAAAATGAACGATCAGCCTGAGACTGACGTCCGCCTCCGTCTGGCCTTGGCGAATTTACTGAACCCGTGTGGCTTAACGCACAAAGACACACAAATCAAGATAAACAAGACAGGCCTCTCCTCCTCCGGTTTTGCCTCCGATTAATTCCTGATTTCATGGCCTAAAAATAAAACCGACCACCTATAACCATCATCAAAGCTATGACATTTGCAGCAAAGAAAGACTACAAAAGCTACATCACAAAAAGTAATTTAAACTCTGTGAATTAATGGAACTTTCATTTTGGATTTGCCAGTGGCTTTCGTAGGAAATTTATGCAATTTAAATGCAGAACGCCTGTCTGCTTCTGACTTGGTCACTGACCAATTTAAATGTATCTTTTCCTATATTGTATGTTTCATTGTGGAGAAATATATCGAAGGGAAGTTAATAGCCTTTTATGCTAGGAAACATATTTAATTACATATATCTTTCACTGCTAAGAATTTACCCCAGAGGTTCTGTTAATGTAAGTCTGTGATCTCCGCAGTTAATAAACCGCTCATGAAGGGGAGATAAATTGCCGTCAACCCATATTCATCACTATCTGCTTGTGTATCTGCACTTATTGATTTGATAGTTGGTAACCAGTCCTGATCATCCATACAGATCCGTACAAAGCGAGGGCCGATAGGGTTTCCACTCTCCCTGAAGGCTCAATTACACAGCACGCACGAGGAAATGTGGGGGGAAGGAGATCAGCTTCTGACAAGGTCAAATTATATATGTCAGCTTGAAATCATTTTGTGGAGGTGTTCAGCCATGTCTGAATGTATAAAGAAAGAGACATTTGGTAAGTCAATAAATGTCATATGCTGGAGCTCATTAAATATTTTAATCACACATTTTGCTGATTAAATTATATCGACTGAATCGAGGGTTTGAGCTTCTGTTATTTCATTTGTTTGCATGTTTGTGTGTTTTGGTTTTTTCAAATCTCTCCCAGACTTTGGGATGTTGGGAACTAGTGATTGCACGTCTTGAATAATGAGCGACAGAACGACTAATTTGCAGACTTGTTACTATTTAAACAGTTCTGATTACAATTGCGAGCCCATCGTATGTTTTCCAGTCTCGACACGCATGCGGCGCTGCTCGTGAGAGTTGACGCTGTAATTGGTGCGTTGTGCGGCTGTTTGCTTTCTCTGGCATTCTTAGACAATGGAGTACAGTGCCTATTCAGAACCTCCTGAATACCACAATTCAGCGATGAAGGACATGTGTGGCAAATATTGAAGAGATTTTTTTTTTTTCTATCTCTTCATGAAAAGCCAAAAAAGCAGAATTGATTTGAGGAGTGAGCCTGGCAAGGATAGCTTGGTTTTAAAAACCTTTGTGAGAAAGATTGTAATGGCAGGGCAAAGTGCCGCTGAAGTCACAAGGTTTTTAAAGAAACACGAGCATACGTGCAATAAAAACATTTAACAGTTTCTAAGCTATGAAAGCGGCTTGGGCATCAAAATGCATTTTCCCCTCTTGTATACAGTTGTTTTATCTGGACTTTACAGTATCTGCCTCCACCCGAGATCAATAAAGGCAAGTCGAATTTTGTTTGCACTGCTTAATAATTACATGTAGAACCTTAAATACCCAACTTACAGCAACTGAGTGTCATAAAGGAAGGTCCAGGAATCCACAGACTATAGCCAAGTGGTCCCTGAAATGCTTCATGTAAAAAACAAAACAAAACATATAAATATAAAATGATGTCCTCGTGTGGAGGCATTACATTCTGGCTTTTCTTGACCTTGTACTTCTGCTCAGTAAAGTGTTTAAACTTTGTTACACAATGGTGACAATATGGTGTTGGGCTGTAAAATCTTCCTTTCAAAAAGCCCAGAATAGCTATAAGGAATTAAAAATGCATCCCAAACAACAGCTCAGGTCTCAGGAGGTTAAAGCAAGCATATTGTGTATGCTACTCCAATACAAACAATGAGCTTGGTATCACTGCTCTTGCTCCTGCAGCAAACCTTCCTGCTGGTGCTTGGTTGGGCTTACTGTAGGCAGTGAAGGAGCTGGTGATGACAGAGAAATACTTGAGCCAGTCCTCACAGAAGTTCAGACCGAGGCAGCTAAACTGGCGGCATATTAGAAAACCTTCTTTGTAAGGTTCTTGGCGACAGGAGCTCCAAGAACCTCTGAAAATGGGTTTCAAACCTCTGGGAGTTAGTCACATAAATAAATACTGCAAAAAGCATGGAGTAACATCATTTATGTTTTTTTTCCTCTGGCCTTCTTTCCGGGTCCAAACTACTCTGCCCTTATTAAGGTTGTTGTGTTTTTAACGTGTTTTGTATCTTGTTCTGTTTAATCTGAACAAGCCCCTAAAAACATTGATCACTGTTTGCCTCTCTCGGTTTTTATTACCACTGTTCATTTTAAAGCTCAGTTTTTAAAACCTTACAATGTAACTACAGCCCAGCCCATGCAGCAGTATATTAATGACTAACCTCGTGTTGTGGCTGGATTATCTCAGTTGTTCTCCTGACTGAAGTTTGGTCCGTTTACAGCATCCTGCCATGCGATTGCATTTGTCCCTAACCATCGGGAACCCTCACGTTAACTTTTATCGAGTGGAAAAAAGTTAGCGTTCATCCTCCAGCTTCACTGTGTTTATGTTATGCTAGCATAGCTGTGTAGCTAGCGATCACGTAGCACATCATTATATAGCAGCTAGCCCAACTTCAGTAACTCTACAAACGTCACTGCTGTTTAGTTTTCTGTCCTCATTTATGTTGGAAGTGATAGCAGAGCTGTACGTTTGAATTTTTCATAAATCTCTCAGTCAGAACATGCTATATCATGTTTAGGTGGAAACTAGCGAGCTAACTTCCTGCTAACTTCTAACTCAGTTAAACTTAAACTTAATTAACTAAACTAAACTTAATTGTTACACCTGGTAAAGCAGCCATGCTGATCATTTTATTAAAGATGAAAGAATTTAGACAGTTTGTAGCTCTCAGTGATGCCGCAGTGTTCGTTTGACTTTGGGACCTGAAGCGGAGTTTGGACCCGGAAACGGCTAATGACGTCAGACTTAAAGACCGGATTGGCTTCAAAGTTGTCCAGAAATCCTGATCGGTTAACTCAAGAAGAAAAAAAATGTTACCTTTCTGAGTTATCTGCATGAACTAATCACATCCTAGAGCAAGCATTCCTCTAGCTCTAAGTCTTGCTCGTGACAGGATGCAAACATGAATGGCTCCCTCCTGAGTTCAGCTGTAATCTCAGCTAGCTGCTTTTGGTTGGCAGGAGTTCCTACATGAAACCATCCACAGAAAGGGTTGAGTAACCAATCTTTTGAATAACCAGGTCATAATTTCAAGAAAGATCCATCGCTGCTGATAACTTACGTAGTTTTGGCCCTGTAGTTCCCTTTAGTTCTATTATATTTAAGATAAATGGACTACACTTTTATAGCGCTTTCTTACAGTAAGTCTCGTTCACCCAGTCACACAACTCGGGATTCAGTATCTCGCCCAAGGATGTTCTGACATTCAGTCTTGGTAGAGCGAGGAACCATCGACCAATAAAACAACTGGTGCTAAAATGGTTTGCATGCATCAGTAAACCTAACCCTAGTTCAGAGATAAAAATATGTACATTCGTTTTAGGAGTGAATTTTTCTCTTTTAAAAGTCTTCTTTGACCTAGCAGAGGCTAGTAATTATACCAAGTTTCAAAAGACATACATTTAAATAGGAAACAGGTGGATGTTTGCCGCCTTACTTAGGTAAAAGAGATTCTAATTAATTTTCTGTGAATGCACAAATTAGTTGGTGAACCTAAAGACTATCAGAGGTCTCTTGATTATCCAAACTCGGCTCTGCTGGAGAGACTTATTGCTGTTGAGTTATGTTTTTTTTAAATGTCATTTTTGAACGCTGCAAGCACAACACCTGAAATTCGATTCCCCTTCACCGTTTTGGGTTGGAGGCAGCAATTTCAAAGACGGATATCTCAAAACCCGAGCGAGTAAAACCAAAAGTATTTTTATGTGTAGATATCACTGGGGGCAAGAGGGGAAAAAAATGTGTTTTTGTAAATTACCTTATTAAAGTCCCGTAGCTAAATTGTGCTGCAAACAGTGTTTATTTAGTCCATTTCATTAGAAAGTTTATAGCAGCTCTGCATGGGCTTTTGCCATTCGGTCGCCATTTAATCAGTCTGCACCCCCAGCATTAACCTTCAGTACCTCTCTGTCATTCTCTGCAGGGTCACGCAAAGTATCATCAAATATTTATGATATTAATAACTGCCTTTAGGAAGGGAAAAGGAACATAAATAAATCTGCTCTGCAAAGCATACAATTAAGAAGTCCATTCCATGTAATAAATGGGCGAAGGGGAGCTAAAAGGGCAAAAAAAGGGCGAGACGTTACAGAATCGTCGAAGACGGAGACGCCGTGAAACATGGGCGGCGAACAGCTCTGGCCGCGCAGTAGAAGGGGTTTTTCTTCTTCTGTAAATTCGTGCATTATCTGGTGTGCAATTGTTCTTCTGAGAGCTAATGCGAGCCTGAGAGAAATCGTTGTTGTGGATGGCTTGAGCATCCGCGGTCCCCGGGGGGCCTCCTACATCGACAGACTCCAAATAGACAAACATGCAGACACCCACACACATGCGCACACATATGTACACAGAGCTGCTTAGCGTGGAAGCCGATTGAGGCAGGGCCCAACATTAATTATCTGTTTTTCAGCCGAGGTCTGGTGACAGTGATTAGAGTGAGGGTTTTTTTGGAGAGCGGTGCACATGCAGTCTAATGAGTAAAACTGGCTTCTCTATAGAGCTCTCCAGGCACACTTGATCTGCACTGTGCTTCGGCGAGTGTATATGTGTGTGCGTGCATGTGTGGGTGTGACTGTTGCGCCTCCAGGCATGCTACTGGGAGAGAGACACTCTGAATCTGAGGTTTAGACGCTGATGTAATAGTTGAGACACTCCCAAAGCAAAAAGGTCTTTTACATAATCGTTGTTTAATTGTGTCTTATTGTGACGATTAACGCTCGGTTTACTGGTCAAGGCCCTTTAGGCTTTGGTGCTCGCTAAAGCTGCTGCTGCTTGGAAATAATGCGATTCTGCAAGCAAACCACACGACAGCGTGGACCGGTCTGTATCCCATGGAGTGTGTTTGGAAAAAAGAAGCGAGCTGCTTGCCTTGTGAGAGAATTATAAATGGCTGTGTCCAAACTTTGGCAGCACTGAGCCAAAAATACTCACAGCACAGTAGTGTGGAACAGCAGTGAATCTCGTGTTGATCTCAAAACAAAGGGCTGATTTTCAACAGGCCTGGCAAAGAAATGACTCGAATGAGGTTAGAGATTTAAAATTCGGTCTAATGCTCGCAAGGTTCAGGGTAGTTTGACCTAAATATGCTCCGATACGCTGCGGGGATTCATATGTAAAACATTGTTTTATCTGAACACGGCAGGGTTCAAACCGAATCAAACGCGCGGACATTTTCTGCAGCTCAAGCAGCCGATCCTTTCACCGAAAGCACTGGTCCAGCACATCAGCTCTGCGGTATCGTCGACTAAATCACATTTGTGAAAATGCCAATGCCGGTGTGCACCTGAGTGATAGATTTCTGCCCACACCGGCTTGCCTTTAGGCAAAAGCCTACACGTCATTTTCCACACCATTTTGTCCCAAAGTCGATTACTGTGCCTCTGCAGCTATGGCCGCCTCTGAATCGAACCACACATTTAGCTCGCTAGCTGCCAATAAAAGCCACAGAGCCCGGCTTCCATCAGCGTAATGATATTTCAGCCTCAGTATTAGTTCAGCACTGTTCTCCACAGCAGTTTCTGCTCAATTAAAGATGGTCCATATTTAAATATGTAGAAAATCAGAACGGCGGCCTGGCCCGTGTGCATTCAGATATGCTGGCAAACGGTTAAATGATGAAGTTTGAAATGGACTTTTTAAGCAGCCAAACGGTCCACACCTTTTGAGTTTAAATAAGGGGAGCAGTTCATTTGTAGCTGTGAAATTTTCCTTTAACATTATTGATGTAGATTAACTTTTGAAAAGGTAAGTAAGTGAAATGTGAAATAATTCATCAAGAGGCAGCCATGTAAGAAATGTGATTTTCTCCGGCAGAAAGACCTCGTAGACCATTACCCCAAACAGAGGAAGTAGATTAAGGGTGGGGCTCCCTCTCTCTCGCTCGCTCTCGCTCTGTCTGCGGGCCTAAAAGTATGAATAGCACATTTCCAACCAAACTGCCAGGCAGAGCGGAGGAAATAAATTTCAGCTAGTGTCAGCCCTGTGCACTCACGGTTTGGAACTTCCGTTGTCTTCCCTTCCCCGACCGCTTCAGTTTTATTTAGCGGGAGCTGTCATTTCCCATAAATCCCTAGGAGGAGGCGTCCGTCAGAGCTGCCAGCTCCCCTGTGTGGAGCACCTGTAACAGGGGAGCGAAGTGACAGTTGTGCTGGGACTGTCCCATCAAATGTGCACGCACATGCACGCAGGACCGGCTGCTCTAAGACCTTTGTGCGTTTATAAAGACGGCGGCGGCGGCAGTGGCCGTATTAAAAGTTACTGTATCATAAATGAGCAAGCGCATTTTGGGCTTATAATTCTAATTTTAATATCTCTGAGAGCTTCCACCTGCTTTCATAAAATATAAATGAGCCCCATTTAAATAACACCGTGCTGGTAAATAAACAGAATAGATACGGTTTCTCCCTTTGCTGCGTCAGTCTCTGTAGTTCATATTTCTAACCGCGCCTGTCAGTCTGACACTTAAACAAATGGCCGCATTGGAAAAAATTACAGCGCACACAAGTCCGCGGTATCTGTCAATTGTCATTTGCCCCAGACTAATTGTTATTATATTTATAAATGTGACATAGAAACGCTCGTGAGGTGGAAAAGGAGAAGTCTTTCTCCCCATTTTTTTTTATCTGATTCAGCTGTCAGCACACATGCTCCATCATCTGCGCTCCAGGAAATTAGAAAGGAGAAACGTTTGACAGCACAATTTCACAAAACACCGCCACGCCATCATTTCATTTTCTCCAAACCATTTTTTCATTTATTTATTTCATTATTGTCTTTTGAAAAACAAACAGAGCGATAACACTGGTTCCTTTGCAGGTAATTTATCCTTGTTGCTGCGTTACGCTTTACTCTTACCTTCCAAAGATTGAACCCCAGCTGATTTACTAGTGGGATTTCGCCAAATCAAAAGAGAAGGGGTCGTATTGTACGGGTTGACTAGCATGGATTAAGTCTAGTTCGGTTTCACGGCTGATGGCTCGGGGCCATTTTGACGAACGGGAGCTCGATCTAGATGTTGGCCGGCTGCTCCGGGTCTGCCTGTGGCCTCCCGGCCTGAGCTGCTCCGGTGAGCGTTGACCAAGACGGCAAAAAGTCATCAGTTGCCGTTCAGCCACGGCAGTTATACATCACCAATGTCAGCGGCTGACGGCTGCTTATCTCTCAGGTATCGATTGGAACCGGCGCTGCGGCCAATCAATGGGGGCATTTCATTCTCCTTGAACATTTACTTTTTGATGCTCGATACCGATTGGTCGGGCTCATTCCGGTACTGTGGGGTTTTTTCTGCTCTGTGTTATGAAAAGGAGTGGGAAGAGAGTGATGAACACTTTGGTGTTGGCAGCCTGCTGAGCTTCTCACGGATGTGCGTGGCATATGTGCGAGAATCCTGTTGTGTTCCCCCTTCACTGCCAAGAACCCACAGATCTCGCTTAGAGGTTTGATTCAAATTTGCACTCTAATTTTGGTACACATAATTCCATCACAGAGATACGAAGACCAAAAGGCTTTTCTACTCAAGAAGTTTCCCTGGATTACATCCAGCGTCCCAGCAGCTGAAGTACACGTGTAATCTGTGAGAAAACTGTAAGAGGTTGTTACTGAGAGAAGCTTTGCTTTGCACAGCTGACATCTGAAGTTCCTGAAGCCAGTTTTGCACGTTATATTTTCGATATATTGACATTTTCACTTTCAAAGAAACTGGGCACAACGTGAGCTGTGTACAAACCTTTTTGTACCCGATGGTTGTTCAAGTGAAGGCATTGATCAGCCAAGAAGAGGCACGATCCAACACAGTTGGGCACCACTAGTGTGCTAATCAGATTTAATAGACAGAACTTTTATTCCCTAACTGAAAATGTGCCTCTGCCCTTAAGCCTCTTATGCACACTTGAGGAAACAGCAGCCCGTAGGACAGAGAGGCAATAATGAAGCCACAGTTCCTGTAACTGAAAGGAAAACGCGAGCCAGTCGGAGCTGGTGTCTGACCAAACATACACATGTACACTTAGGTCCATAATATGTTGGACGGTTTTGTCTCTGTCCGAAACAACGGTGGATTTTAAATCAGACAATCAAAATGAAGACTTTCAGCTTTAATTCAGGGCCTTTAGAGAAATGTTGTGTTTACTGTTTAGGAATTATTCTTGTGCACCATCCCCAGGCTCAAAATTAATTGGACAGACTAACATGATTTTAAATATATGGGTTGTTTTTAATACTTTGATGAAAGTCCTACATAGTGACTGACTGCCCGATTGCTGTGATTTCTTCCTTGAGTTGCTCTGACATCACCTTCAAGTTGCTGCTTGTTTGTGGGTCTTTCTGCATTTAGTTTTGTATTTAATAACTGTAAAGCATGCTGCATTGGTTTGAAATCAAGTGACTGACTTTGCCATTGTAAAATATTCCATTTATTTGCTTTGAGAAACTCTAGGGTGGCTTTTGCCTTTTGCTTTGGGTTAGTATCCTTTTGCAGGGTGAAAACCTGCATTTGGCTGAAAGGGTTCTGCCCACAGTCACATGATCAGTAAAAACTAGTGACCTGGCTCCACTGGCAGCCATACATGTCCATGCCATAACACTACCTCCACCATGTTGGACAGATAATGTGGCATGCTTCAGATTGTGAGCCGTTTCCCTCCTTTTTACTTCCCATTATTCTGATTCAAGATCATCTTTATTTCATCTGTCAAATTTCTTTTCTATGATTGTGCGTTGTGACTCTTTTTGATGTTTTCCGGTGTAAACAACAGCAGGAGGTTGTAAAACTCTGCATCTTCATCCATTAAGGCATCTCTTGATTGCACATCTTTGCAATGATGATCTCCGTTTTCAAGGGTTTCTTGACAACATCTGTTGTGATTTTCTTTTTCTTAACCGTGGAAATATTTACTGGGCAGCATGGTCACATGGTGGTTAGCATTCTTGCCTCGCACCAAGAATGACCTGGGTTTGAATCCGTCATTTGTCCGGGGCCTTTCTGTGTGTGCCCGGGTTCACTCCAGGTTTCACTTGTTCTGTGAAACAAATGCAACCAGAAACAAGAATGTAGCTTTTCCGTGAAAGTACCTTAGTACTGAAACCAACATGTTTCACAAGGCACAACTTTTACTTTACATTTACACCCACAGTAAATTAACCTATCATGCACGTCTGTTAGGCTTGTTAGGGAGGAGATACCAGAGTCCCTGGAGAGAACCCATGAAGGGTTCATACAGCCAGCCAGTGGATTCAACTCAAGAACCTTCATGCTGACGGCTAACTCACAGTCGAATATCATTATTTGAGCACGTCTTTCTAGTCCAGAAGACATTTTGCAAGTTCAGTTTCAAACCTGATTCAGTTATTGTCTTATTCTCAGCAGTGAAAGCAAAACCAGAGGTACTTGTACCATACACACAAACATGGCATTGAAATAATGAATTACTTACATTTTAACCTTCCAAAATATCATAATTCAGGTGGTCCTCCTCTTGGGTCTGTGATCTGAGGTTTTCTTGTCCCAGTGTTTTTTCCAGATTACATGAGTTGCAAACAGCAGTATAAAAATGCAGTGGTTTAATAGAGGACCGTGGCTTTTTAGAATATATGAATTGTGTGCATATGCCCTCATATAGAGAGAGCAGCTTATAACAGACATTTGCCTTTTTTCCCTTTCCCACTCTCTGCCTGCTGCTGCTTTAAGTACCCCGCGGGAGTGGTTTCTATAGCAGGCAAACTATTTATTGTTCCCATCTCCTCATCGTTCCCCGTTATTGTGATTGCCATACATAAAACACTGCGAATTTAAGGTATGCTGCTACTGCTCCTCCACTCTTAGTAAATTAAAAATGAATCAGTGGGAGTTCTGAAGACAGAACTGTCAGTACCTGATAGAGTAACCAATAAAACAGTGGATGATGATAAGGGAAATTGTACAATCAGAAAAGAAATCTAGAGTTCCTCAAATGTGGATCTACAAATAAAAATTGTTCTTGGAAGAAAAAGTGCCAGATGATGACCCATTTTTCAGGTTTTGTATTCATAAAGTGCTCCGTGTCAAAGTGTATAGATGGCTCATAGTGAATTCATGAAGCAGCTGTATGAAAGAAAAAAAAAAACGAAGCACGTTTCTTTTATTCACTTTCAGATGGAAAATGAACGAAGACAGTTATGCCACTCTATTTGTGCTTCTTCTGGATCCAGAGAGGTCACGGTTTGCCTGATATCTTTCTTATAGGTCTCCTTAACCTTTGCGGAAGCCTTATTGACTCTTACTAACCTTGCAGGGAACTGCTGGAGGACAGGAGATGATGAGCGTGCTCAGTATATGGAAAAAGGCCCATGTGGAGGTTTTTCCGCCCCCGCCCCGCCCTTGCCAAGCGACACCACTACCAACGCTTTGCATGACCTTTGCCTTCTGATCTCTGTTACCATGGTGAATCCCACATTGTTGTGAATTCAGCCACAGCAGGCATATGTACCGCATGATGCTCTAGCACACCAAGCTTTAATGCAATTCCATTAGTTACTGCATAGGTAGGAGGACCGGTTCTAATAGAGGTTAAAAGAGAAAGTGAGATTGTAAATGCAAACCGATCTCTGCAGTTGCCGACGTTTGTGCATTTCGTTTTCATTGCTCTGAATTTCCTGCGACATGCAATTAACATTCATCGGCTGTCGATGCAACTTTTAAGCCGCCGGGGATGTGATTGCCCTGAAATGCAATTTACGAAACCACTCCTACTGGATTTCAGTAAATATGAAGTTGTCAGTGTCATTTGGGGTTTCTTATGGTTGTAAAATCACAGTTAGCATGTCTGGTTTAAAATGAAGAGGAAAAAAAGCTAGTTGGCACGTGACTTTCAGATTAGGTGACGTTCACTTCTCTTAACCACCCGAGGTCTAAGTCAGCGGTCAACAACCCCCCGGGCCACAGGTCCGTGAGTCGTTTGGTACCGGGCCGCGAGAGTTGAGGCTCAGGTGTGAAATTGATGGTTTTCAGGGTTTTTCCCGTGTGTTATGAATAAATCTTCTTTTTTTTGTACTGGTTTTATTTTGTTGTATTTATTGTTGGACATAAACCGGTCCGTGGCGCAAAAAAGGTTGGGGACCGCTGGTCTAAGTCATCATTGGCGATGACCCCAGCTCTAATCTTAACCTTCATCCTATGTGGTCAGAAGACTCGCCGTTCTGGAGACAAAGAAAATAATCAGTGTAAAGTTGAAGTTTCCTACAGTGTGTGGTTAATAATTAATGGCTCTGTTCTTTCTAAATAAAGTTTTGTATGACATTTATATTTTCAGCATTTTTTAGCAGTTCAGTTTAATATTAATACAAAATGCCAAAAGGTAGTCTGAATATTTTTTAATCACACACACACACAAAAATATGTTTCACAATAGTAGCTGTGTTAAGGGTAATTTTCTGCCACAGTCCACTGTGGCTGAGGCAGAATCAGGCTGCTACCAGGTAGGCTGGTAATGCTTCAAACAGAGCCTATTGTATTACTGTTGCACAGTTATTTTCTTCCTTTTCAGTGCTGATTCCAGAGAATGGGTTCTTGCTGTTGGAAGTGTTGGAGGGGGAGGGAGGAGGCCGGGGAGGGGTCAAAACAAGACTGAGCTGTCGAAACACTGAGAGCCATCCTTCACGTCTGACTGTAGTGGTTAAAGGGCAGCCAGGCTCTAAAAGAAACCATTAGCATTTAGATTTGAGACTCTCCGTGCGCAGAGTAGCAGGGAGTGGCTGCGCTACACCTTAGACTTTTTATGCTTTGAGTGGGCCCAAGTGGCAGCTCCGGAGCCCTGATCAATCTCTCAATATGCCTAAATTGCTTTGGATGACCTCCTCGCGAAGGGACGGGATTGGCCATACTGATGCTTATCCAATCAATAGCAGATGCTATCATGGCTCATCAACAATGAAGTGTTTTTAATGGAGGTCAGGGCATGGAAGATCTAATTCATTTTAATTTGTAAATTGTGGCATGACAAAATTCTAATCAGGCCGCTTTGCTATCAGATATGCAGACTTCTGAGTGTCCCGCTCCGTCTCGTGCTCTCATTCCTTCTTCTCAGCCTCATTTGCATTCATGTCTGTCTGTTTGTGCCCACACAGGAGCGGAACGCATGAATGTATACATGACATATATTAAATATCAGTCAGCATTGAGTATCGCTCAGTTTCTAATGTTCAGCATTTCCCTTTTAAGGTGTCCGCATTTATCCGAGACAACTTTTTACTGAGGAACACTCTTGTGCGCGTGTTTTTCCTCATTAGGTGAAGATTGAAAAGATGACAAATATGACACGTGCAATTTATTATCTTAATTAATTCACTGTCTTCTGTCAGAGACGGGCCAGCTCTGCCATCTAAAAGCCATTTTTCCGTGGTGCCGGTGGTGTTGTTGTAGGAAGCCCGCGCTGTGTCGTTTGCCCAGATTAGTGTAAGAGGTGAGCTTTTTCCATCTCCCTTTCCATTTCAGCTAAATTTGTCTCAGCCACAGTAATATGCACCACGGGATCTTTCCCCCGTGAGCGGAAATGCAATTGGAATGGGATGCGGCCGTCCGTTGTGATTGTGTGCAGATGAACCTGTCTGCCCTTGCGCCCGGTGCATGAGTGAGGCCATGCGATGCCCATTGCCTGCGTTGGCTTTCAGTGCAGAAGAGAAGAGGGCAGGTCCGGGGGGCACACTCTCCACACAAGGTAGCGCACTTGCTGAGCTGTGACAAATGCAATCAGTGCAGAAGACCGCCACGCTATTTCAAATGGATTAGGCTTCCTCTCAAGATAGATGGAGGAAAATTGGCGAAAACCTCCTGTCATTGTTGGCATAAACAAGAAATGGGTTGCTGTCATTACAGAAATATTCAAGTCAAGGATAGAGCTTGTAAAAAAAGGAGGAAAAAAATGTTTTGTGCACTATCAAATGGCCTTGACGAAGCCGAAATGTGGGGAATGCATTTAGGAGGGATTGGGCTGAAAACGTTCCGTTCAAGGTCTGTTGCCTCCCCCCACCGCCGCGACCGTTGGTTGTAACACAGAAATCTATGAGGGAATTATGGAGAATAATCATTGATGAGAGCCAAGGGCATTATGCTGTACTGAAAAGAGAAGCTTCAGAAGTAAGCAGCACCAACCCCCCGTCCTCACTCTCGAGTGTCCCCATTGATTTATCAGGACTCTATTTTTAGTTGCACATGGAACAGTAATGGATTCATGGGAATTAACAATGATTCATGTGAAGCTAATATCAGAGATTTCAGAGGCTCGATTAATGCTGGAGGAATTCAGCCCGTCAACTCCCCAATTATTCATAATATTTCTCACACTGCATAAACACAGATGCTTCTACCTTATCAAAAAGGCTTGTTAAAAGGAGCTGGTGGTGTGTTGGCTTCCTTTCAAACTACACACTATAAGAGCATCTAATGGGCTGCAGTTATTAGCATCAATGTTTTTCCCTTCATGGTCCGGCTGAAAGTGGAATGCTGTTTTCGGATTGCTGTTACCAAAACATAAATTCCAGCACCGAGCGTGTTTGTTACCCTTTTAATCCTGACGGTGTCTAGACACGCCGGCTGCGGGGGGTTCCTACCCCATTAAAATGGATTTGGATATAATTTAGTTCAACAGTGAAGAGCAGTTTTTTGGTATCTTATGCAAAGAGGTTATTTACCAGTAGGGTAACATTCATGCTCTGCACCTCTTTTGCTTCCAGCCCCTTAAGATGTATTCCTAATTTTTTTTGTTAGATATGGGGCCAAAGTGCAGGACTTTGACACTGGAAAATGGGATTAGGTTTAGGCAACAAAGCTATCTGTTTAAGGTAATTAAAAGACCGGGGGTTTCATTTAATTAATTCGATGCTGTGCGGTGCTTAAATTTCTCCTTGAGCCGCAAGCATTAGTTCATTAGAAGCGCAAAATCTGTCAAGAAAACAAGTTCAAATGTTTCAGTAGGCATTCTGTAACTTAGTTCATGGTGTCGTGTCTGGTGTAGCAGCTGAACACTGAGACAACGAATGGTGCGTGAAGTCCACCGTACAAATGAAGCGCTACAGGGGTGATTGTTTAGGCAACTAAACAGACAGTACTGTGCAACGGTTTTAGGCAGGTGAGAAAATGCTGTAAACAAAGAATGCTTTCAGAAATGGAAGTGTTCATCACTTATTTTCATCAATCAACAAAATGCAGTGAATGAACAAAAGAGAAATCTAAATCAATCAATATTTGCTGTGACCACCCTTTGCCTTCTTCTAGGTACACTTGCACAGAGTTTTTGAAGGAACTGGGCTGGTAGGTTGTTCCAGGCATCTTGGAGAACTAACCACAGATCTTCTGTGGATGTCATGTAATCCCAGACACACTCAATGATGTTGAGATCAGGGCTCCATCACTTCCAGTACTTCTTGTTCTTCTTTATGCTGAAGATAGTTCTTAATGACTTTGGCTGTACAGTCGGGGTTGTTGTCCTGCTGCAGAAAACATTTGGGGCCAACAAACTATCATTTATATTTTTGAAAGCTTTCTTTGTTTACAGCATTTTTCCACACCTGCCTAAAACTTTTGCACAGTACTGTATATAAACTGTATTTTGAATGAACAGATAATTTTAGGGATCTTGTCCGTTTCTGCTGTAGCATTAAATAAAAAAGTATTTCCTTGAAGAAACGGTACGTCGGTGTAATCAAAGCGTCTGTTATAGGTTTCGTCATTGGTTTTTGTTTGTATTTCTTTCTAGAAATAAAATAATCCACACTTGACTATCGAGCGTGTTTATGTGAAACTGTGTCTTGGATGCAATCAGTGGAAGAAGTCATTTCGGTGCCGTTACCCCAGTGGGTGCGTCAAGAGTCATCAGCAGAATTCAGATTGATATAAAGAGAACAGGAGAGTGTTGATGCACCGTCTCCATGGTTTGATAGTGTGTGTGTTCAGATGTGCAATGTAAAATTAGTTTGAATGTGTGTGTTCAGGCTTGGCTTGGCATTCTGCTTTGGTGTCGCTTGTAGCGTTTGCTCGGTGCACCGGGCATGACAGCAGCGACAATGGCGGTGACTTCTGCCTTTATTAAAACGGCACATGTGTCGTGTCACTCGTCCTCAGTCTTGTGCTTTTTTCCACCTCGGCCGGTGCTGTCCTCGTCGCAGAACATTAACCTTACCTCTGGACTCGGTATAGAATTTTGTTGTTGTTGACGGGACCAATGAAGCACAGAAAGCTGCATTAACTTAGTGCCGAGTTTATAAAAGGAATTACAAAAAGGGTTTTACGAGTTTAGCCCTCCAAGCGAGACTTTTTTCACCGTCCACAGCATCTGGCAGGGAAGATTCCTGAGCAGCCAGTCAATGGAGATAAAGCTACAGTTGTTTCCTGTCACTAACAATATGGACCTTAGTGTTATGTTACATACTCTTGCTTTTGTGTGAACATCACATTATATCACAGGAAACAGACTGCAGCTGAAAATAAGAATTTCAGTAAGATTGCCTCGGGCAGTTTGTATCTCTTCATTGTTTTTGTGTCTTCATATTGACTAAGTCCAAATATAGCCTGAGGCTGAAAAGCAAAATAGCCCCGATTTTTAAGCCACATTAATTTTATTTTAATTTTAGAATTAGGTAAACTGGAACATTACTGTTCATATTGTATTTCCTATCGTGCTTCATATCAAAACCATACTGATAACGCATGCCTTTAGAACTGAAAATAAAGGGGAAGAAGTTTCACACAGCCTGTGGAAGTCAATGACAAAGCTTATATGTACCGCATGAAAGCAGCCTGTGGGTAGAAGGAGAGAGAGCGTACTAGATTCAGCTTCAAGGATGTGAGATGTTAGAGAGTTCGCGTCTAGGTCACGTAACATCTAACTACTTTGAGTATACCTCGAACTCAAAAGAGGTACTTTCATCTGTTTCGGTGACTTTATCCGAACTTTTATGAGCACTAGAGCTGATGTATTTCTTCTGAGTTTATTTATGTAACCTGATGCACACTGTTATCTACAGTTAGCAGAAAAAATAAAGTTTGTCAACCCCTTGGAATCACCGCGATTCATTTTTAACGATGACAGTGAGTAATCACTCACAGTGCTGCCTGAAAAAGCAGATCTCGTGAATTTAGCACAGAATTTTTATACATTTCATCTACACAGCTGTTTACAGTTGATCTGTATTTTTTTTTTAGATATCTTAAATGAATGAACAGCCCTCTTTAGGTCCTACCACAGGCTCTCAGTTGGGTTCAGATCAGGACTCTTGGCTCGACCACTACTGAACCAGAACTTTGTCTCTTATTCGTTTCCTTCTGTGTTTTGGATCATTGTCTTGCTAAAGTCCCCAGCTCCTCCTATGCTTCAAGTCATGGATTACTGCACTGCTTTCTTCATGCAATTTTGAATTCATTGTTCTCTCAACGCATTTAGTGCCTGAGACATCAAAGCAGCATGATGATGATCCCTCCAACCCACGGCTGGGAAGAGAGGTTTTAGTGTTGGTGTGCAGTGCCTTTTTTCCCCTTCCAAACAAGCATGTGCATGTTTGTATCTGGTTGTTATGGAACAACTAGGTGGTCTTTTTGCAAACATGAGACATGTGATGGTTTTCTTCATGATTTTCTTCCTTTAACTTCATTTTTATTGAGTCTTTGTCTTGTGGTGTAAACCTGACCATAGATTCCCAGTTTTAGATTTCTGTAGGTGTGTTGTTATTACCCTTTCAGGACTGTATGTTGCGATCTTTGCAGAACACCCACTCCTAGGTAGAGTATCAACAGTTCTGAATTATCCCTCTTTGTAGTCAAAGCCAGGTCCTCCCACAGTCCAAAGACATGCACTTTTGGTCAACTGGTGATTTAAAAACTGGGTGTAGGTGTGAGTGATTGTGATTGTCTGTCTCTCTGCGTTGGTCCTCTTTAAGACTGGCGACCTTGCCAGGGTGTATCCTGCCTACCTATTGCAGCTGGGGTAGATTCTCGCACACATGTGACTCTGAGTAGATAGACGGATGTAGATAGTTTGTCTGATTGTGAGCTGATGGTCTTCAGAAAACCATTGAAGCTTTTTTTTCTGTTGGAAAACCTTTCAGGAAAAATTGACACTTTATCAGGAAGAGGATACTCTAAAACCCAAAGTTGGAATCTCACGTCCTCGACTGAAACAACTGACTCCAAGTAACTTTTTTCCAGCCTGCACTTGTTCAATAAATTCATGAACACAGTGCAAATGTTCATGCTTAATTGGTTTAGTCTGATTGTATTCATCTAAAATTTCGACTTTAGAAGCAATCAGTGTAAAAATACTGGTAATTTCACAAACTATTTCTCATAGAGGATGACTGAGCTTTATTTTATCAGTTAACTGGAGATCTCCAAAAGCACATTATGTAATGCACTTGTCAAAACATAGCATTTTTACATTTCAGACCAGAAACACAGCCGCTACTCCTTCAAACCTATTTTGTAAATTAAAAATGACTGCGTTGGGTACGCCCTGTTGAAGGCACAGAATTATAAAGGTAAACCACTTCAAAATTAAACAGTGTGACACGGCCCTGACTCGCTGCACAGAGGAAAATATTGCTTTGAACAAAATATATATTTTGACACGTCTAAAAATGAATGGGAAATATGAAAAAGCTCAGAAAGTGTTTTCCTTGGCAATTGTCTGCATTAATTGAATGACAGTTTTATGATGAAGACTTTGTGTTCAAAAGTCTGAAGTTCCTAAAACTCATTGTATGTGGAGCATATTTTCAAAGGATGAATAATATTTTTTAACTTTATCTAAAGCGCGCACTACTGTGCCTCTCAAATTATCTCCGAGCTGCCACTCTCTTCAAAGTAACTGACAAATACGTCACGCGAGCCTTTCATATCCCAAATGTTCTTTTTTTTTTTCATTAATTCGAGATTTTTGCAATTGGACTCAAAGGCTGTCAGTGAACGAACCATGAACTGAACTTAAATATTTTAAAAGCTGAGTGTGTGTCATACGATCCAATTTATTTGTATTCAAAGGTGATAATGTAACCTTTGATGTTACAATGTCATAAAAATGGGAATTTAGGTTAGAACAGTATTAGAGGAATCTTTACCAGGATGCAGAGGCTGGCGTCACGTTCAGACTCGGGGCCTTCTCGCCGCGAGGCCACACTTCCAACCATCTTGCGTTTAATCAAACTTGTTATGCAGCCTAAAACTTTATCCCCAGAGAAAATTTATGAGACAATGTAACAAACCAAGGCTGCTGTTGTTGCAGCCGTTTCTGTCTGTGAGTCTCTTTCTCATTGTGAGTGTCAGAGTTCATTTTTCACATGTTGTCAGCGAGGCAGCTATTTGCCACTTTCATTGTGCACGATAAACAAGTACACAGGCATGTCAAAAAAGGATCAACAATGCCTCGCTCTCTCTCGGAATGAAAACGAAACAGGGGAACAGCGGGAGATCTGCAGTTATACACATTAATGCGAGTGGTTGTGGTTGCTTCACATATTTCAGCTGAGGACTAATCGATGAGAAGCATACGCTGCCTTTTTCGTGTATTATTTTACAGCTGTGATGCACAAATATGCTTGTTTTGCACCAGAATATCTAATATTACATTTTTTGATAAACAGTATAGGGGGATTCCTTTTCTTGTAGCGACATATTGAATGCCCACAAAAAACACTGCGAGTATAAAAATGTGAAAATCAGTATGAAGTTCCACAAAATCTGTTGATATTCCTTTTGATGTTCTCGTTGTTGTATAGACAAGGATGACTCCACGCTGATGAAATAAGTTAAAAGCTATTGCCCCTGAAAGGATTTGGTAAGGTTTCTTTAATACTTTAACAGGGCAAATTGGACCAGATTAAAACACCTTTTCATGATTTTGTGCTGCCTGTCTTTCATGCTTTCATATATGCTGACAGCATTCTGCAGCTTTTCCTTGACGTTTTCATCTTTCTGCACACATTCCTGTTGCAGAATGATAAAATATTATTACTGTAGGTATCATCAAAATGTTTACTATTAACTGACAGTGATGAGTGCTGAGGGATTTTTTTACAGACATTCCTGTGTTGAATACAGCAATAACACACTATGAAAACACCTTACTGCACCTAGACCAGGGGTGTCCAAACTTTTTTCACTGAGGGCCACATACATAAAAATATAGGAGGGGCTGGGCCACTTACTAGAAATTAGGTATATAACCTTAACCGTAGCATATTAAAGTTAGAAAAATCATTTAAAAGTGGTCAAATGTGTTATATTGTTGAATATAATTAAAGACAAAACTGCCTTCATCACAGCTTTCCATAAATGGATCTCTAAACTTTGGTAGCTCATTCTCAGAACAGCAGCCTCAGATTTCTTCTTAGACAGAAGATTTACAGCACAGAGAAAAAACAATAAAGGGGAAAATGGGACGGGTACATTTCAAGCTTGTTATTTAAGTTATTAGACTTAGCAACACACCTATTAACGTTCGTTTGAAACCGTTATCAACATTAACAGACTGAACTGGACTTAATAACAGGAGTGCATATAATTTTAGAAAATTATTCTGGTGAGTATCAGCTGCGCTGGGTATGTAAATTGGCCCATCCAGCCGCGGTGCTGATCCGACGCCACTCGTGCCAAAAATCCGGACAAATGTCACTTGATCAAGGAGCAGATCTGCATCAGATGAGATCAGCTGACTTTGCGTGCGCTGTGCACAGCGGTGTGTACTCTGTGTGTTAACAAGAAAAACGCATATAAGAAAGTGGTGCGCAAAAGCAGGGTAGTGACAGAATTGATGCGCATTATTGATATTTGAAGCATGTGTACCTGCACATGCATGCGTATTAACACACGGGTACGGTGGAATATATTTTTTACTCACCTAAAGCGCTCGTGCTCTCGTCCACTCCCCGCAAAACATTAGCAGCTGTGCGGCGTCTGTGGCATCGGTGCTCTCATCGCATGCGATGGAGTAAAAATCAAAAGCACAGCTTTATCAGACAGTTGCAGTTTAATGTTGGCTGACAGGCTTCAGTGCGTCGCACAACTGGATTTCTGGACATGCTGACGTTGTTGAAGTCCTGCACTTTTTCCGGGCACATTATTTCGGTGACTTTAACGAAGCAGCGTTTTATGAGGTCTCCATCTGAAAAAGGCTTGCCATGTCTTGCGATGAGTTGGGCGACCTCATAGCTGCTATTGGAGCCTTTTCCTGGACAATTTGAGCACGAAAAAAATACTGTTGCTGACCCCGCAGGATAGCTAGCATTTGCTTTAATTTCTGCTCTCGCTCAGCACCAGCGTAGGACGCATAGGCCTGATGTTTGGTTTCATAATGACGTCGTACATTATACTCTTTTATAACTGCCACAGTTTCAGTGCAGATCAAACAGACACACGTCTCCTTGAATTCTTTGAAGAAACATTCACTCTCCCACGGTGTCTGAAATTTTCTGCACTCACTTTCTACCTTTCGCTTCTTTGGTTCTGCCATGTTTAGTAACTTGGGGTAAATTTCTTCTGTGATTGTCCTTTTTGGTGGAGCAACTGCCTTGATCAACAGCAGCTCCCCCTGGTGTTAAAACTAAGAAGTGCAATACACTCAAGCAAAAGTTGAAGTGCGGGCCATATTCTATTCTATTTATAAAATTACTTGAGGGCCAATTAAAAATGGACGGAGTTTGGACACCCCTGACCTAGACTGTATTATTGTAACCACCACAATTAAAAATACAGAAAAGTGTTAGCCATCTGATAAAATTATGTTTTTGTATTGTGAGTGTCCTGTTAAGACATTGACCCACGCCTATGCAAGTGTATTAAAATATAATAATAAAATAAAAATGGACAAACTCGAGCACATGGAAGATGGTATACTTTCGACATCTACAAGTGAAATAAAAATATGAATGTACAAACCAGTCTATTAGCAGAACAGCTGGTTAACTTAATACATTCAGTCAATCAACTCTCAAAGATTAATATCAGAGACATTAGTGTCTGATATTAATCTTTTAAACTTACGTCTTTTTATCAAATCCGACGTGGCTCGAGTTCCGCCCTCCTTCATCAAGGCTTTCCTTCCTAATGTACTAAAGGAGTTATTAAAAAGTGCTCACACAAGCCTCTAACTCCTTGTTGGCCAGTAAGAGAAAACTGATAAGATGATAATTCACACAGGGCTCATTGCCTTGTTAATGTCACTTCTGTTTCCTTGCAATGCACAGATCATAAGTGATCTTAGAGCAGTGAAAGCAGAGCCAGGGGCAGCTTGTGTAGCACATTAGTCTCCCATCAGTTTCTCATCAAAGACCAGAGATTTCTACAAAACATGAATACACAACAACCAAAAAAGGCTGTTGGCCTCTTTAGCTTGACAACCTCCGGACCATAAAGACCCGCATCAAATAAGTGGCTGCATACAGATCCTGATGGAATCCAACTCCAGCAGGGTCAAGCCTGTTTCGGAAAACAATATTACTGCCACCTCAAAGTGGCAGTAATTCAAAGAGTCGGTCAAACAGGCGATAATGACAGAGCAATGTTTGGAGATCAAGAAGATGGAGTTCATTTTCACAGGTTTTAATTGATATCCATTTTTAGATTGAACTGGGCAAGCACCGCTTGCCTTGCTTACCCGAATGCATCAGCACTGGCTCTTAAGGCAGTTATTCTGAGTTGACAGTATGGCACCAAACAAATGCTAAATGACTGGGGTAAAATTGCTACAACTTCAGTTTTGATCAGCCCCAGTTCTTGTTCTTTTTAGTGTATTTGCCCTAAAATAAAGTTATACTTTCCCCCTAATACTTTTACTAAACAGGTGCAACACACGTGGCTTCATTGACATCTCAATCCAATCAATTAGAAAGAAAAAGCCATCCTAATTCTGGTCATGAATTAAAAATCACAGCAAAAACATAATTTCCTCTATCTCTCCTGCAAAAAACAGTAGCTATGTCTTCCAGCAAACAGCTGAAACTCTTGTGAGCCTCAGCATGTGAGTTTAGAGGTTAAGGTCAGTTTGGTAATTTTTAAAAAATGAAGAAGTTTGGTGGGAGAGAAACAGCTTAACACAGAGTTAGTGAAACAAGTGAAAAAAAAGCCCTTCACATAACTTACAAGGATGTTGGTTTGTTGAATTTAAAGAATGGATTTTATTTGACTTTGGCTTCTAAGGTTAGTGAATTATTTATGTGAAAAAACTGCAGAGACTAAAAAACTGGAAATAATTCTTTCACCTTGATATTTTCTTTTTGCAAATCCCCTAAAGCACAAAATATGCCAGTAAAAGTCAAATCTGTTGATAGACAACATAAAATGTATGTAGCGATTTCACAGGCACACGTATAACTTTCATTACAGCAAACCAAAGCAATGGAAAAGTTTCAACACTTGAGAGAACATTGCAATTTTCTTCTAGCTATGCAGTGCAGTATTAAGAGAGGAATGGAGGCCACTCTCTCATCACCTGGTCACCCAGACCAGCAGACAGCGTTGGCCGTCTGTCCACTCGTCTGATTTCCATCCCCTTGGCACACTGGGTAATAGAGATCAGTAATTGGGTGCTATAAATCCTGGCCGAGGACAAGGTGGGTCAGAACAGGCTGATTACTTAGGCATTACAGTCAATCTAAGCAAGTCCTTGAATTGAAAGATTTGGTGAGGTGGATTCTCATTATCGGGCTCGGTGCATGTATGCATTTGTGGGAAAGAGTAAGGGCCAAGGTCCCCTTCCCATCCGCTTTTGTGGGATGACATTATGCAATGCTCCAGTGCCCTCAACCGTGCACACTCGTAAACATCACAACAAATTTATTTTCCTCATCCTCCACAGTTTTATAAGAATGTTTTCAGAATCATCAGAGAGTGGTCGCAGGGCCTGCCTGGAGTTTTAAGACCACTCTGAACTGCTCCTCAGTGCATTAGGGACCTCTGTCCGGGTGATGCATCTGCTGCGGGTTCAATGTTAAACGGTGGGGAGGTCTTCAGTTTCACTCTGCAACAAGCATACAAGCTGGACTTTGTCTCTCTCCATCAGCCATCGTCAGGCCTCAGCTCGCGGTATTTATCTTTCAGCGTCGCCGGGAAAAACAAGCTCTGGAGGTGATTAGCCCTGTCATTTAACATGAAGCAGATTGATGGCTATTTGGTGAAATGCACCTTTCTCTTATTTTTCATCTCAGAGCCTATGAGCTTAATCCATTTTAAGCTTCTCAGTATGAAAAAGAGTCTATGGAAGGTGAATTAGAGTGTAAAGCCGATAGTCTTTCTCAGCATTCTTTCCAGCTGAAGGTGTGACTTACTGGATTATGGGAACAGTAGTTTCTGCTCCAACCCCCTTAAGTTCTCTGATGCGGCTTTTATATTGCAGCCTATTTTGATACATTTATTTATTTTATTTTTTTGTATCGAGAGCGCATCGAGTCCTTCTGACTGTGAATTTCTTCATCACGAGTTTCCCTGCTCCTTTGTGCCATCAGTCCCTCCAAAAAGTCTTTGATTCACAGCCTTCAAAGTCATCTGTCTGGGAAAAAAATACAAAAATGAAATCAGCAGCAGCCCAAAATGTAAAACCATGTCATGAATAGCAATGTGGTAGCGATCCAAAAATATGGGCTAAATGAGCAAATGTGATAAATTATCTTCTCATACTTTTAGAGGGGAAAAAAATAAGCTGGGAGAAAAAGATATATGACAAATTTATGCTGTAGCATCAGTGCAAACCCCTGCAGTGTGAAGTGTTCCCACTCAGAGAAGCACTCGTGCTAGCATCATCCCTCGACTCCTATAACAGCATGCTACTTCACTTAGCAGCCTCCATTTGGGATGCAGCACAAACACTGTTTTAGCGCTTTTATCTTAATGCACTGCAACACTCTGCACCACTAAAGGCATGATTATTGTACAGAGAGAAGAGCGGCGTGCATTTAAGCAAGTCTTATTTAGACAGGAACTTAGAACCAACCTAACCACTCAAGGGCAGATGGCTTTACGATTCTCATTGCTCATTCAGTTCATTTAGTTAAATAGACTCTTTGCATATATTTTAAAATAACACTAATTCTTTGCATTGTTATCCCAGTTTAAACCATAATGTCCTACTGAGTGTGTTTACTGTTTTGGAGAGCAATTTATTAGCAAGATAGCAGACTGTTGTCACTTTAACCATCTGCTGGATGGTTTGGCTGTAAAACACTCCTCAAGGGGGGAAAAATCATTTGAGGCTTTATAAGGATCCCATTGAGGTTGGATTGCTTATTTCCATTTTTTTTCCTGTTTGATGGGACCAGAGTGGCATATGGCTGCTGTCAGCTTTGCTTTGAGGCCATGTGCAGAGGTGGGCTTCAGCAACACTAAGCTGCCACACCCAACACCAAGGATAAAACGTCTGTCACCCTCCACTCTGAGCACAGTCGGATCCAACGTGGCACTGAGGCTTGTTCTCACACTTTTAAGAGGCCACTGATTTAATAGAGGCACAGTGTCAGTGCTGACCTCATCCACTGATGTCTTCACAGCTAATGCCCTAACATGTGACATTGACACTCTGCAAGACAAACAGTAAAGGAGGAAGATGGATCGGCGGAGAGACTCATACATCTCTCGCCGGATGGAGGAGGATGATGGACAATAGATGGGGGAGAAGCGGTGTCAACGGGAAATGACAAAATCAGGCATGATGTACTTAATTTTGTGACGGGTCTTGCAGTCATATGATGTTACATCACATTATGTCATGTCACATGCTATCATGTCATGTTACATCATTTCACAGTGATCTGGGCAGGCGCCTTTTGTGTTGCAAGTATTTTATGGGCTCATTATTGTAAATAAAACAGGGATCCACTAGACAAAAATGTACCTGACTTACAGGATATAACTGAGCACGGTTTATAATCATATACTATCCTGGGTGTGTAGACAAGGGACAAAACTTTTTGGCACTGGAAACTTTATGAGTTTTGTAGTTTTTAAGAAGCGATATGTTAAACACTCACTTTGTGCAGGAACATTAGGCCTTGAAATGAATATCTCTCATCCGGTCTGAGGATATCTTGGCTATATGTTCCTAGAATGGGAACTGAGCAAGACAAATGTAGATGACACAGCAAGAGGGACTGGATCAATATCAAAGATATCTGAATTGTGACACCGATATCATTATAGTATGAAAGCTATCAGTTTTCATAGCAGCACTTAATTAGCAGTGCAGTCTTGCTTCTGTGAGTTTTTAAATATTGCTGCTAAATTTCAATCAGACAGTATACAACTTATCTCTGTTGTGTCAACTAAAGATTTTAATTTATCTAAAAGAAATCGGATAAAGCAGACTTAATATTTTCTCAATATACTGCACAACTAATTACCTAAAAAAGAAGTGAGTACTAACTTTGAGTACAAGGGTGTATAATTTAGTAGGGACATGTCCCTATTAAGCTAAATATACTGTGGCAACTGCATTGTCCCTGGCAATAATTTTGATAATACAATTAAAATACTGTGGTGACTCACTCCTAATAGAGATCAAAGAGACAGCTCCTTACTTTTTATTATTTGGGCATTTTGCCTTTGTTAAACAGTCATAATTAAGAGAGACAGGAAATATGGGGAGCGAGGGCAAGCGAGCGACATGTAGCAAAGGTCCAGCTGCCTAAGAACTGAACCACAGACTAAGTGCTGGCGGCGTTTTCGTCCATGTGACATGCAGTCAAACCACACAGCTATCGTGTTATGCCTGTACAGCACATTACACAGAGGATCACAATGAACACATGTAACATGGATGATTATCAGCGGAGGCTTGTCTGCCCTAATGCGTCCTCCTCTTTGTTGTGTTTGCATTGAGACCAGTTGATAATCTGATTCTTTTTTTAAAACAGGGGTACAGGTTTAAGGCACGCTTTGGGTTCTCTTCTTGGACCCAGAAATGTCTGTTACATAGAGTCTGATACATTTGAAAAAAGCCCAGCTGTCTCTAGCAATCAGCAGCCAAAAGCCAAATTGTGATAGATATTTCTTGATAGCTTTGCAGAAATATTGGTTGCTAGTGATACCACAACAGATGATTTCAAATGTATTTCCTATAAAATAAAAAGTAAATAAAAGCTAAGGTCAAGTGTAGCTTTAATGTTTGAAACTTATCACAGTTAATCAAGAGGGGGAAACAGAGTTGAGACCAAAGAGAAAGAAGAGGGAGAGAATATTTTAATGTGAAAGTTTGCCCTTCAAAGAAAATCACCAGCTGCCCTTGAGACTGGCTGTGCAGCTCCTTTTGATTACTGTTTATTAGCAGCCTGTAATGCCAGCCAACTTCTGCTAAGTTCTGTTTTTCTATGTGTAACAACTGCAGAATGGATATAAAAGATGGCTGTAACCACCACAGCCTCACCTGGTAGTTTGTGGACTCGCATTCAAACTTAAATTTTGTTAGGGTGGAATAGTAGGTTGGGATTTTGTGATTTGGATTTGGTTGTTACCAAGCTACAACCTTCAACATGGAAAAGGTATTTTAAAAATTATGATTAAAAATTATCCCATCAAAGGAGATCAAAAATAAGTTGATCCTCAGAGAACCGACAGGAAACTGTTTTAATATTAAAATCTTTTTACAGTAAGTTTCTCTTTTATAACAAGTGACTCGGAGGTAGTTTTTTGTATAACTCAACAGTTTATTAAACATTATCGAGGCTTAAACTATCCGTGTGGCTGCAGTGATATACAAGTGGGTGCTAACCGGGCTGCTAGCTGTCCTATGCTAATGTGCTAACTGTGCTAATAACCTTTCAAATGAGACTGTACACCTTTGGTGAGTGACAATGTAGAATTTTATATGTATTACTTGCACTAAATATCAGGTATCTGTACAATACGCACATACAATCTGTTGATTCTACTAGCTAGCCAAACTTGCTAGTTTTAGCGGCTAATTCAGTTCAATTCAGCTTTATATATATAGCACGATCACAATTTCAAGGCGCTTTATTGTCAGGTAAGACCCTACAATAATACAGAGCAAACCCCAACAATGGGGTGATCCTCTATGAGCAACAATTTGGAAACTGGGAAGAAAAAACTCCCTTTAAACAGGGATGCCTCAACAGGAAAGCGAGAGCTTAATATTAACTAATGATTGTGAATGCAGAGCAGTTTATAAACACAAAGCGGTAACGCAGGTGAGTGAAGAAGCACTGCAGATGCATTGCAGCCATCAGTGATTACCATTCGGGTTTTAAATACCACAAGTAAGCCACAAACTAATTGTTCTATAGGGGTGATAGGAGTGCTTTAAGTTAAAATGAGGCCTGACTGAATTTAACTGAATTAATAACTCGATTTAAAATTAATCAAAATCACAACAGTCAACTTGTGGCTGATGCCCACTCCCCCTGGACTCCTCTTCCTGTTAGGAGGAGGTTGTTTTGTGCTCTTCCACATCACCAAGCGCTTGCTTATAGGGGGCTGACAGATTGATGGGTTTCTATTATAATATTGTGATGGCTCAGTGAATTGTTTTATATAAATAGAATTGAACTGAATTGTGACAGAACAGTATCACAGATTTTTCTACATGCTCTGCTGTAAAAACGAAGAAAAAAACCTCTCAAAACATATTTATAAATGAACACATTGAGCAGAAATGTGTTCAAATAGAGAGCAGCTCGGCACATAGAACACAATACCAGGCCTAGCAAAGGCACTTTGCTGGGCCTAGACTGTAATATCATGCTTCAGTAAAGCTGGTGAGGCCAGAGCGACAAGCAATGTAAAGAGGGGAGCATCTTTTTGAATCAGGGTGGCTTACAGTGAAATAAAGTGCCTTCAGAAAGGTGCTAGGGGATGAATTTCCCAGTCTGGTTTTTATTGCCATTTTTCCTTAAACTGAGATAAAACTTAAATTGGCAAATTAATTGAAGTGCGGGAAAGTGAACTGAAAGCAAAATCAAATTTCGAAGGAAAGTAGAACAGATTTGAAAATGTGGAACTAAAGTAACCTTGACGCGTTCCTTCTCCTTGCTACGCTGCACTGTGTTTTATTATGTTTGTGTTGTATTATACACTCTGTTCATACATAGCTGAACTCTGCTTAATGGACTAACCTGCCAAACTCACAGCAGCACAAACACAAAGGGACCTGCTGCTTTTAAAATGATTGAGCCATGACTTGTCAGCGAGAATCTACTTTCGCCCTTGAATGCTAATTAGGCGATGTTTATGCAAAGTCACGTACGCGCTCCCAGAGGATCTTCGGCTGGATTTCCAAACTCTTAAAACAAATCTTAACATGTTGTCAGCATAACAATGTCAATAAAATGACACTTCACTTGCTGTGTCAGTGAGGTATTTTTCATTCCCCCGACAGGAAAGGCTTCAATAAGATCCCCCTGCAGCATTCTACATTATCTAAATCTGTGACACAATTTCTACAATCAGTCTGACAGCTGCCCTAAAACAAATTAAAATGTATGAACTGAAAATGCAAATGCAATCCAAATCATTTCAAAAAGTTTTCTGTTGTTTAAATGTTTGCTGGAATTATTGTTCGTGCTGTGTAGGGCAAACCCAGAGGCATATTTTATTAATATTTAAAGCTCCGTTTTTATTGGCGACTTTTGGGCATAAAAGTTTCATAAAAGTTTGTGCCATAAAAAATGTCTTATTAGAGTTTGGGTGACTTACTTTTGTTGTTTCCCTGTTTTTGTCTTGGATTTAATTACAACTTTTTTGGGATCTGCTGATATTGGGAAAGGTGATTACGGAGTAAAATTAAAGATTTAGTGTTCAGAGTGGTGCAAACGTATCCAGTTGGGACATTGTTGGGATCAATAAGATGCATTTCACAGGCTGAATTTTATTCCCCTGGGTCGGTCAATAGGTCACGATTTATAAAAACAGTGAGCCTCTTTTAATTGGTGGAAAAATCTTCACTGATGCAAATAGCGAAAAACTGACATACAGTGCAAGTAGACCTGAGTCGTTCCGCTTGATTTTATTTTTAACCCACAACTAAAAAAAATCCGAAATTGCATCTGTCCCTCACAATCAGATTGTGTCCAGATGTCAACACACCCAGACCGTCGTCTTTATAAAGGTGTTTAAAGCGTGCTGTCCAAATCTGAATATCCAGTTTAAATCCACTTGTCAGTGTCTAATCAGCCCAATTTGGAAATGGGATGGGGGAGGAAGGGCCAAGAAGGAAAACCTAAGAAAATGAAGCATTTGGGGTGGGTGGGGGTGGGGTGGGAGTCACTGCCTCCCACCACTGCTTGGCCCTGACACCTTGTGAAGAGTGCTCATTCATCACGCGGCGCAGGGCTTGAGCCTCCGTAAATCACTGTGGATAAAGGACGCGCCATAAAGAATGGAATTGTGAAGGTAAGGGTTTTAAATCCCCCTAGATGATCCGAGATAAACAGGGAGAGACTTTTGACAGTCCCTCGTTACCGCCACAAGCGAGAGGAGCTGTCACCGCTCCCTCTTTGCCTTTCATCTCTTGGTAACAGTCTGGCTGCTAATATCCTCAATTATCTCTGCAATATGTTGCTGGGAAAAAGGGAAAGTTCCGAGGAGGCATTCGCACAATTTAAAAGTTTTAATTTGACAGCTTGTGGTGTAATGATGAGTTGTGATGAGGGTAGAGGGGCTCTGCAGCCCACACTAAGTATGTGACAAGTGATTGGGCCGGACTGCGAATGGTTTGTGGATGTCGAGACTTTCTGCGTCACATGTCAGGAAGCCAAATAGATGTTTCACAGGTTACTGTGAAGGAAAAAAGCCCCCAAACTCCTCTTGTAAACAGCAGTGGCATTTCATCCAGTGGCTTATTTTTGGTGGCAAGGGAAACATTTATCTGTTAAGAAAAAAAACATATTTACAGCAAGTCTAATGTAAATTTGTCATTCTCTGAGTGAGGCCTGTAGCACTATCTCATGTTAATATCTGTAACGCCTCCTTGACATTCTCCTTCTCTTGTATCATAGACAAAAATGTCAAAGTGTAGTGTGGCTTTGTGCCTGGCTTTCTTCTCTGAACCTACTACCACTCCTGAATCAATCATAGCGCGCAGGAGACAGCACAGAAAGCATTTGCATAGCGGATCCGCCGAGTGTCTGATAATGATGGCTAAGTCACAGTGCACGATAGAGACACAAAGGGCACGGGACTGCTGCTTGAAGGTTGACACTCGGAAAATATCCTCTCTCCAAGGTACCCGGGCAGGTAATTGTCTTTCTCCCCTTCTTTTTTTTCCTAACTGATATATACATAGCTTCAATTTAGAGGATAGACCAATCGATCATTCCGCGTGTCTCGAGTAATAAGTGAAAGTGATAAATCACGGCGTTACACTCAGGTTTATGAAATATTGTCCATCCTGCAGGTGTGGACGCGTTATCTAGTCGTCAGTGTTCCTGGGCTGAGGTGCCGGTGTCAGAGCTCGGAGGCAGCGCCGCGCTGCAGCTAATAGGAAGATCCGCCTACGGTTGAAGTGCCGGTTCCATCGAGGGCTTTGCACTGCAGTGCAATTAGTACACAAAATATTAACATAAGGATCAGGCGTGGCGATTCCACCAGGGCGCAACTTAAAAGTTCAAGGTAGTTCACGTCCGCGTGGTTCTGTCAATCTTCCTTCGCTGGAGTAATTGCCTCAGGTTTGCTCGGCTTGCATCGGTATAAGATGAAGTCAACAGCCTCTGTAGCATAATGACAGAGTACACACTTTCTTGCTCGCATTAACAGCTTTTTCTTGATAGATAAAAGTCCCAAATAATGCCTCCTGTGATGGAGTGAAACCAGGATAACAAATTGGCCCTTTGTGATAACAACCCCCCTGTGAGCTTCCTGGGCGTGAGAGATAGACAGACAGCTTTGAGGAGACTCGGGTCTGCAACAGCTCTGCGCCAGGGGAAAAGCTCCATGCCCTACAGAAGGATGGATAGTGTAGATTTGTAATGGTTCCCCTGTTTTTGACAAAGTAACCCAACCTGCAACCTTCATCCTCATTGGCTGAGCGAAAGGGCACTGGCAGAGAAGTCAGCCCGAGATAAGTAAAGTCTGTCGCTCTGGCTGGAACGTTATAAATCGCAGGTGCTTCAATCATGAGCGCGAGACAAGCGAGCTATCTCCTGTGACAACCTCCTTTTGACTCGACATGCAAAAAAACAAACTGATACAAGCCGGAGGAGGATGGGTTGGAAAGAACGACGGCTGGGAGGTGACGTCTTCCTCCCCAACTTTTATTTAACGTTGCATGAAGCAAGATTTCATCTTAAATTAAAACCCAGAGCACACTTCTAAAAAAGAAAAGAAATTCTAGGGCTGCAGGACAAAAGAGTTGGCAGCATCCATTAATTAAAACCCCATGGATTCTCCCTATTTGTTCAAATTTAGAATGAGATGTAATTCTGCTCATTGTGCACAAAGTGCATCATGATTTAAGACCTTACCCCCGAGTAGCAGTTTCTTAAAGTTGACTTTAAATAAGGTTCCACTCAAGTTTCAGATGAGAAACTGCAGCCATGTACAATTTAAAGATTTTGGACATAACACAATATTCATATGTTTATAGTGGACATTTGACTGAATTCCACCTCTATCCCAACACCTAACTGACAATCCAATACAATCCTATTCTATGATATGCAGATGCACGACTGATTTGATTGGCTGTGCTTTTAGACATTTGCCTCTAAATCTGGTACTCCCACTTCCAAACGACAAAGGCAAACAAAACTGAATCCTGCCACTTTAATTTCAATGTTAAAACTCAACAGCAGCGTTAGGCTTGAAGAAGTCCTCTGGTTATTCTGGGCGCTTTCCAGGTTTACAGACTTCTGGCATTTCTTGATTTAACAGTTTCTGTGGAAACTGCCAGTTCTCATTCCCGTGGCATCAAGCACCAGAATTTTTTTTTTATGTGCACGGTGTCCTTCGGCACTGGTGCTGAGGGTTTATGGCATAAGTAAGACGGGTCACGAAAAAGGTGACGTCTCGAGCACACCTGCTCTTCATCGCACCATCTGATGAAGAACAGGTGTGCTCGAGACATCGCCGTTTTCATGGTGCGATAAACGGGTAAAACTGGAGTGTGCAAGCTGTTGGTTACATTTGCTGTTTGCTTTTTTTCTGCCCAGCACCTGCCTCCTTTTTGATGTGGATGTGCTTGCTTCTTTTTTATTTTATTTTTATTTATTTATTTTTTTAGATAAAAAAAAGTATGATACCTCTTTCACTCCTAACTTGTCGCATGTAGACATTAGCACTACAGGTAAACCAACTCAAGTGTTTTTGGTGTCTTCAGGTTGACAAAAGAGGGCTGCCATATAACGTTGCAATGGTCAGTATGTGCCTGTACTAAAGGTACATGTTGGAAGAGGACGACTACGAAGTCTCTCATTTGTGGTTGGAACCAAATCCTCAGGCCATGTCCACACACATTTTGGCCTCCCGTCCACACTGAGACGGCGTTTTTGGTCAAGGAAAACGGAGCGTTTTGAAAACGCTATCGAAAGCGGATACATTTGAAAACGCTGTTTTCACGTCGCAGTGTGGACAGCGAACCCAGAGCCTTCAAAAACGATGACAGATTTTAGTCATGTGATGCAGTCATGTGACCAATTAAACAAAGATAGCGGAGGGCATTATACAGCAGTTGTTTTGTTTGCTCTCCGTTTTGACAGCCCTATTAAAGATTAATATCAGTTTGTACATGCTTCAAATAGCTTTTCTTCAAATTCTTTAACTCTCACTCGCTTTTGCAACTTTGTACTTTTGTGTCACTCGCAGCAACAACTCCACTTCATTGTTAGTCCATTTAAAAAACTCGGTGCTTTTCCTCAACATTTTGCCACAACGTTTCAAAGAGCCGGAACATAAATAAACAACAGACAGAAATGAGGCAGGTCGAATCGTCTTGCGTTTCAAGCATGCACAGTACAGGAACGTAAGCATTTCAGTCGGTTCAATGTGGATGAACAACTCTGTGAAAACGCCTGAAAACGATAGTGTGGACGTGGAGCGTTTTCAGACATATACACCGTTATCAAATTTATCAGGGCTAGTGTGGACGTAGCCTCAGTAGCAGATCTCCCAAAAACACCAGACTAGTTGGCTCGATGGTGAGGGTTGGTTTAATCCTTTAACCCCCTTTACATAGCCACTCTCAGCCCTCACAGCCCTCACATTGAATCTTGTGTTTGCTTCTCGCACCTCTCTCAGTACACGATTTGGGCTTGCAGGGCCTCATTCAGCTGTTAAAAATATACAGTGGCGATGCATCTTACGGGTCAAGTTTTAGGCGTGTCATCCATTTCTGCAGGTCGGTAATGGATTGTGTATGTAGTCTATAGTCAGTATCGCTAATGGACAAGTGCCAAATATGGGAAAAATCTTCTTCTGTTACATGTGATTACACAAAAGAGATTACACAACCTCGCCTGGTTTTCTTTTTCTTTTTCATGTGGGTGCTTCCATGGACAAGCACAGTACTTTGTTGATCAAAGTCACAGTGAAATAGCAGAGATATTTGACAGAGGAGTTGGGCTGAGGAGATAGATGCTTCCTTTTAACCCACACTCCTACCAAGTCTGTTCTCTCTCTGGAAAAGCCTTTGACTTTCTGTTCTTGTTTTGACCGCATACACAACACAAATCCCTCTCTAAACCTAAAGCAAGGCATTAGCTCTTTGGCAACGACTCAGAGAAGGGTATTAATCACATGACCACAGTTCAGTGAACTCTGCCTTGAAATATGAGACTCATTTCTCCTTTCTCCTGGATAATCAACTTAGAGGGGGGGTAAAAAAAATCAGATATTTCACCTTGAAATGCTTCATAAGTTGCTTGCGGGATTTTAAACTTGTCACGCTCATGCCTGATTATACCAGACCCAAAGAAAACAAATGAAATAAAAGCTGGGATTCTGCAGCACAGCTTCTCTTAACACATGCACGCCACGCATGCCAACAAGTAAATGAATAAATCTACATGAAAGCCCGTATTAATTAAAATGTAGTTTTCCTTCTTTTAGAGTTAACAGATGGGTAATTTTGGCTTAAACGCTGTATTCTGGCCAGTTTTGCCATTTTAAGAATCTTCTTTCAGGAATACTAATCAATCACCGCCCTTTGGGTTAATTTTATGGGATACATACGGAGACAGTGATGTGTTCTTCTGTTTTTGTTCTTTTTTTGGGGGGGGGTAGTACATTATTTCTGCCCCAAAGACTTTAGTGTGCTTTCCAACTGTAGTATTGGTATCTTACCCTGAATATTCATCAGGGCTTCAGTGTTTCTATTTATTTGGTCTTACTTACTTATTACAAAAGCATGTCTTTGTTGCTAAGTGCATAAACACAGCTTCCCGTCCCTCTAAGTTCCTCTCAGTGTTCTTTCTACCTGTCACACCAGAGGAAATATTACTGACTTCTGTCGGAGAGGAATGTCCATTAAACTCTGGCTGTAAGCACTGGTCCGCTTTCCACATCCTTGAGTCACTGCCTCCACCTCAAGTGGCCATGTTTGGGGTTTCAAAATTTGAACCATGAGTTCAATAGCAAGAACAATAAATTTGTTATGGTCACTCTTGGCTCCAAAAAGAAATCTGCCTGGTTACCTGGTAAAATGTTCACATAATTTCGCCCGTTGTGACAAATTCAGGTAATTCTTTACTAAAGCACCCACTGAACCTGCATTGAGGTTATGCATCAGCAGGGGTGCGGCTGTTTTGATTGACAGGTGGACTCGTCTATTAGCTAATTTGTGCATTTGAACTGAAGACACTTATAAATAAAATGACTTGCTATGCAGTTCAGTGTGGCACCAAAGTGATCTTCTGTAATCAGAGGAGGACTTTGGAGAGTCATCTACACGGGGCAGTGTTGTATCCTATTTTTAAAGAATGTAAACTGCCAAAATGTAACTGGTTCTCCTTTTGGCCACTCTGCCAACTTCCATGAAATTCAGAATAGTAGTTTTCTGTAATGTTGCAGACTTGCACACAGACCTCGCTCGGGAGGCACATTGTAGATGACTGTCCTGATTTGCACTCTGGTAATTTATTTATCAGAGTCAGTGCTGCACCTTGGACCTCGCTCTAGGTCAAGATATACTTAAATAAGTCGTTAAATTATTGTTAAAATAGAGTAATACTAATTCTACATTTCTAGATAGTGTGGGCATGGTACACATTTATTTATCGGAGCCAAATCAAAGGGATGCTTCTTAAAGCATCACATTTATTGCCAAATGACAAACATGGCCTCCGCTTTATTCAAAAGTTTGGGATACCCCAATCACTTGGAGGCACTTGGGGAGGGAAAAAATGACTATGCATGAAGGCAGTTAGATGTTAGAGGTCAAAGTGGTTCCCTGATGGTTCTGCGTCCTCGTGCTGAGCAAAGCCTGTCACCTCCACTGTTGCTCTCCCCTCAAACAACACTCTGCATTCAATCCTTTAAGGGGAAGCTGTGCCCTTCCTACCAACATGTTTAATTCATTCCCAGACACCCGGGGGACACTCGTAACAACAACAGAAAAAGACAAAAAGTGAGAGAGGGAGAGACAGGAAAGAGAAGGATGAGAAAAGAAATTAGAAGGAACGAAATGTTTGCTTTGTATCTGCTATTGGCAGATGTGTAATGAATGAACGAACGAATGGCCTAAAACAAGACCGAGGAGACTTGAGACATTTGAGAGAGAACATCAGTCATGGGAAGCTGTGAGGACAAATAAATCCTATTTTCTTGTGTTTTGATTGACTTCGGGAGCGGATGGGGGGCAGTGAAGATGCTGCTGGACACCTTGGCGTGCTCCCTCTTAATCAGAGGTTGATTAAGCGCACTTTCAGAGGCATGGATTAGAGGGCTCCCCTCGGACTCCGCTAAATTGGTCGGAAGGGAAGGAAGGCAGAGTGTTGAGCACTACAGAGGGAACTTTTGATGTGTCAGTCAGAGAGTCTGGCATGGTTTGCTTTTATTGACCTTCCCATCCTTGATTTGTGACAGATCCCCTGGTGCTGGGGTAGGTGGGGAAGGTTAGAGGAGATTCAGCTTTTGAAGAATTTCCAAATTCTGCTGATCCAGTAGAGCTGCCACAAGCTTCCCTGCAATTCATAACAATGAAGGGCATGATGCTGCGAGGCATTTGCAGCCTAGACGGGGTTTTTTTTGAAGATTATATTTCAGTCATCTTTTGCTTTATTTGACAACAACAGGAGAAGACTTGTGGCAAGGGTCCTGGGGGAGATTCTGCACTTATGATGTTGCACCTATACATTCTCTTCCAGACAAGTGATCTTCCAGGAGGTCCCGACCCAGTCACTTTGTATTATCTGTTACTTTCAATCTCCTGACTTTCATCTAAATCTAAACAAAGATTTTACTCATATCATCTTGTGTCCATCGGTGATGGATTTGAAAAGGTACTTCAGTTGCACAAATACCGTGTTTTCATATCTTTGTGGGGACATGATGCTTTCCCTAGCGGCTTAAAAATGAATGCCTAACACTAACCATTACCTAATTGCAACCCTGACACTTAAACCACATTTTGAGTCTGAAAAATGCCTTTAAACTCGTGAGGATCGGGATTTTGTCCCCATAAGGGCCCCATTGGTCCCCACAAGCACAGTAAACTTCTGATTTTTGGTCCCCACAAAGACACGTAAGTCACACAGTCACACACACACTGTATGGCCAGTGTTTGTCATTTATGGATTTATGGTTAATAATAGTCGGATGCTTTTTCCGCTGTCAGACTGGTTTGTAACCCCTTCACAGAAGGAATGGCGTTGTTCGCGTTGCAGCGGTGGCACTGCTATTAATGTAATGAGTCAGGCTGTTAATGTGATCCAGCTTCAGACACAAAGGGGATCTCTCAACCTGAGCTCTTTCTGCAGACAGGAGACCTCTGCGCCCTACATAACAACGATGGGACGTGTCATCGCTGATTTATTTTGCCCTTGAACCTCCTAGTGATAGGACCTTGTGGGATAGCCTTTAAAACAAGCGCTCAGAGATGAAATGAATGCTCCATTCCAAACTATTGAAAGACGTGCGCTACAGCCGAAGGCTTTTAGAGGGAGTGCTGTAATCTAAAATGTGCTATTTCTCACACATAGCGCAGCTCTGGGATGGGCTGATCAGATAGCCTGAGATGAATCTGACTTGACCTGTGAAGCAGCAGTCACTGGCTTCTGCATTGCCGGCCATGAGAGGAATTTGCAATGGATTCCAGAAAGATTGAAATCAATTCAAATTCAGCTGAGGTACTGCGCCGCGATAAGGCATTGCTGCACCTACATGCAGACGCGCAAATTTCATAATGAATAGATAAGGATTAATGCAATTTCAAACTGTCACCTGCTGCCAGACGGGATGTCATGAATGGCTTATCATTGTGCCATGATTTTATTTACATCCAAGAACATAAACAGCCCGGTTTATTCATGTCCTATCTGTAACCATCCACGGAGGTGGATCCTCGGACGTGTTTTAAACAGCCCCATTATCTCAGTGCAATTTCTCATGTAATTAATGTCTGCTTACAATGCAGCTAATATCCACTATGTAACCTGTGGAGACACACAATAATTATGTGACCGTTTGAGTGACAGAGATCAGGAGAGCAAATAGAGGAGCCCCGTCTGCAGCCCCGTCAGGAGGGGCAGATTGTTGGCCCAGGTTAATAGGCATCCTCCAGGGAGGGATTTGCTGGAGTTAAAGAAAGTAAGGCAGGAGGCATTTGAATTCAGTATAATAATGTGAAATACTTTAAAAACCATCTTTTATAATCTCATTGTCACGGGCCATTTACAAGTTCTTGGTCCAAGGCTTTATGAAGTTCCCTACGCAGGCATTAAAAACTCTGAGATCCTGTGAAAGAACATTTTATTTGAGCTGGATACTCTGTAGTACCGTCCAGAATTAGCCTGCCATCTGTTTCCTGCTTTACCCACAGCCAAACACTGAGCTACAAAACTTTCTCAAACTAACTGATCGAGGAACAAAGGAGAGGACAAAAGGACTCTAACTGAAGATATTGTTGGACCAAAGTCGAGCCAGGTGTCTGGATTCTGAAAGTCAGCGCGGGCAGGACAGTCTTAGTTTATAAGGGGAATGCCTCTTGTAGTGGAGTGGACCTGTGATCGATTGGGATGTGAAGTGGCTTAGCCGTACCTCGGTGTGTCAATAGCTTCACCCTCTCCCTCAACCTTGTGATAAAACAGAAGCTCGTGGCGCCCAATCTCGGTGTGTTTACACCTGTAAACCTCCCCGTGTGAACGTATTTTCTTCTTAACAACTTTACTTTGTTGGTTTGTCGTCAGTTCCTCCAAAGAATCCAAACTTTTCCTTTAAGAGCATCAAGCCAGGTCGCAGGAGGAGTCAGAGGCTGAAAAGAGACGCATTAGAATGCGTTCCACAGCTCCATAGATTGAGACGAGGGTTTAATTGGCTTCATATCAGGGTTAGATAGCGCCGTTGTTGACATTTGATTAGAAAAAATAAAAGAACAAGGTGACTTGATATTGCGGCGATAAGCAAAAATCCCAACTCGATCACATCGATACTTTACTCGAGTGCACGTAGGTTGCTCACCTTGTAACCAATGACAGTGGTCACAGTGGCTCGCCTGCAGATAGACATCAGAGGTTTGCTACCGAGCGTGCTTTGTCATACATTTATTGCTGTGTGTGCACTGTCTGTTTTCCCCTCAACATAGTGTTGACTTAGAGGTCAAAGCCGCGCAAAGGCATAAATTCCTGCAGCTTTTATGCCGGCCAATTCGCAACATTGTTGCTCTTCAAAACAAAGGTCACCTCTAAGCAGCACTTTATGACTTTATGTATGTTTTACAGGCAAATCAGAATCTGAATCGCCTTTGTACCTTTAATTATTAAGACTTTGTTTCGGTGGAAAGGAATCGGCCCAGGCAAATCAAACAGATTTTTTTGTGCACATCTACAGATTGTTTTCAGTTCTGCTGCTATTTTTAGATCTCTCCCTGGAAGTCCTGTTCTCCTTCTGCAATTTCACCGCGGACCTCAAAGTTGAAGAAAACTTTACACTTCTGTGTAAAAGCGATTCGACCACCACTGATTGGAACTGGGTCTCCAGTTGCCAGCCAGCAGTTTTCATCAGGTTTAAGTCAAAGTGTCTGTGTTTCCAGAAGAGGTTATGCATCTGTCAGGGTAATGCTGTCAGTGCAGTGCTGCTACTGTAGCATCCAATAAGAGGTTTCTTTTATTATTATTGTTTTTTCAAACATGCCCTTTTTGCCCTTTTTGGACCACAAATAGCAGCCATGATTTGATCTGTCTGGACATGCGTGAGAAAAAGGCCTGGATAGGTAAATTGGATAAGTTTCAGTTATAGTGCTGGGCAACTTTAACCATCAAATCAACCATGTTTTGCTTTATAATTCTGAAAAGAAGGTTAACTGAAGGTTTTATAAGGTTGTGTTTGTGTTTTGTTTTTTCCACTGGAAGCCAGAGGAGAAATATGTGATTTTAAATGAAGTTTTAGATGTTCCCCATGTTAAAACCAGCAGATGATTCATTCAGTATCATTGGCCCTTAACTGTGTAATAGCCTTCCAAATAAGATTATAAAATTTGACTCAGTCGATCTTTTTAGACTTTTTGCTTTTAAGGAGTTCATTGCTATCAAACCTATTTATTACTTTTAGTGGCTTTTCTACTTGAGCATCGTGTTATTTATCATAATTTTTCTGTTGCACTCATGTCTGCATTTCCTAATTTTTTTCCCCAATATGAACTGTTATATACGTTTATTATTATTATTGCTATTAGATCAAATTGGGCAATATGCAACTGTCTGTTGTAATTTGGACCAGCAGATGACCACGCTTCTTACATTATCCAATTTAAAAATGAAAAAGCTTATTTCTTGGAAAACTGGTTTAAAAAAAATGTGTCTCCCAAATCCAGCTTTGCATGTTTTGATTCACAGAACACTTAATTTATATTCCCCATTCAGCTGTTTATAATGGCGACCACCTTTTGCAGCTACTGTACGTGTTGTTGATTACAGGTTAAGCCCTTTGTGCGAGACCTCGTTGACATTACGTCTTTTTGTCTGAGCTTGTTATCTTTGTGCCCCACAGTTTGCTTAGCTCATTCCAAAACGCCACTGTATGTGTCTTTAGTTGTGAGCGTATTAGTCTCCATGGAAACTCATTTTCCCAATACTTCATTGGTGCCAAATGACCCTGTACTGTTACTTAGCTTCTTGCTGCTTTGTGTGGAAGTGTTTTCTTTTGGAGATTAAACGTTCGAAGGCAAATTGAGGTCCTGCTGGTTTTATCGCCGGGGTATTGAATAAGCATACGTGAAAAATACCAAAGCGCCGTACTGTACCACATCATTTGAAAACAGATTGATGTATTTCTCTGCTTCTGAAAGGGCAGAGGGATAACAACCTGTGTAATGGCCAGTCTTGGTCCTGCACGATTTTAGGCAGAAACAGGGTGGGGAAGCCTGACTGCTGTTTAATCCTATTTTCCAAAACGTTTGACAGAAATATATTTATATAAATTAGTAATACAAGATGAAAAGACTTTTTCTTTAATTGGATATCCATATCAGGCTTCCTGTGCTTTTTTCCGAGGCTTTCGTACTGAAATGTATTTGTTTCGGGATTCCCTCTTGAATATTTACACTCTTTCTCTCTGCAAAATGTCCTCAGATAATTGCTAGAAGGAAGCACCCAGGAAGGTCAGCCAAGAACCTCGCTGTAGGTGCCAAAGTGAAATCTACAGGACTACAATTACTTGGACAGACTGAGGCAGCAGAGCAAAGTGAATGACAGGTAGGAAATAATTCATACGAATCACCTGCTGTATTATGAATAACCACCTGCTGAGAGGACGTAGCACGGTCAGTTATCCTCAAAATTGGTTCTGAATAGCCCTTTTTGTCATTTGTTAGTAATTGCCTTATTCTCTTGATAATATAATGAAATTAACCTCCAAGAACATTCCCTCCTTATGGCATTTACGAGACAAGGTTGAAGTTGACATAGCAGCAGTCGCACAATTATATTTAGATTATTCAGCTGCTATTTGGCTTCGTCTTTTGATGTCGACACATTAGAGGAGCTCTTTTCACTGCCACTCATAGCTCGTAATCTTTACCAAAACATACAGTGTTGAATCCTGCGCGAAGGGCATTCTTTAAGAAATTCAGGATCACTCACATCTCTCTTCTGTTTGGGGTACATCTGACCTTGTAGTGAATAGACATAAAAGGCTGTCAGTCAAACCGTCATGCCGTCTTTGTTTCCTTGTGTTTGTCATTCTCCAGAGGAGTCAAGCAGCTACTGACTAATCTAGTGATTCTGTGCTTCTGGCAAAATGCTTCTACGTCCTTCTCTCTACCAAACTCGGCGACTGCCTCGGGGAAAGGTGGAAAGAAGGTGAAGGAAAAAAAAAGTTTGGGAACAGTGTTTGAATGGTTACAGAGTGTAATCAAGGCCAGCAGCTAGTTAATGTTCAGTTTTCTGAAGCACTTAACATTCTGACCTTAAAGAGACTTTGTCAAAGTTTAGGAACAAAGAATGTGTGCTGGTAAAGAAAAAAGGAATTTCAGTTATCACGCACTGTGTTCGTTCTTCAAAGGGTAGAAAACCTGAGGACAAAAGCCTCGGGCCTCTGATTGGGCCCCACCACTGCTAACTGTTGAGATGAAACCAACCGGGCTCCTGTGTGTTGGGCAACTGTAAAATATCACGCTGTACGTCCTACAAATGTTCTACAAAATATTTCACAGCATCTTTTGTTTTTTCTGTATTTCCCCCTAGTAGATATTTGAGCTTCATGCCAGTTTACAAATTTTAACATTTTTGAAGTCACTTCATGCCATCTACTGAATTTCAGTTAGGAATCAAAAACTTGTCAAGTCGCTCACCGCACTCTTTCCCACTGAGAAGCTTCGACATCAAAGTTCATTTTTACTAATCACGTGCACATATCAGCACAAAGATCAGGAATTCATTTTAACTTTAGCCTCATCCTGTGTTTGCAGTCTTAGCATCACTACACGTGTGACACAGTGCAGTTACTGTAGATTTTTATGCTTATATACTAAATAATGTGAGATTTAAATCTAAATGCAGCTGTCACCTCACCAAAAATATCCAAGGCAGGCTGACTGATTGAAGACATTCACGATGTTAAGTGAAGCGTAGTGTTAGTTAAGTCTAGAGAGCCCATAATCCCGGAGCACCGGCTGATCATAGTGTCAATATCATTAGTATCTCCTTTTAAAGCTGCTTCATCGGCATGCTTTACACCACTCCATGCAATGTTTAGCGTTGTGCTTGGCGATGCAAGGCTTGCGTTTAACTGCTCGGCCATGGAAGCTCCTGGTGCTCCTGGTTTTTGTGCTGATGTTGATGCCAGAGGAGGTTTGGAGCTCTGAGGTTCTTCAATCAGCAGTTGGCGACTGTGTTATCTAACTTTACATGGTCGTACCGCCTCATTGCTGAGTTGCTGTGGTTCCTAAATGCTCTGCAGCAATTCCTCTTACAGCTGGTTGTGGAAAATCTAAGAGGGTAAAGATTTCACTAACTGGCACGTGGAAAAGGTGGGATCCAAGTAAAGTGCCAAACTTGAACTCATTCTTTTAAAAATATCCATAAAGGCAGGTGATGATTAAATATACCCGTGGCAATGGGACTGGAAACACCTGGAATCAAAGATTAAGAGGTGTGGCCCAACGCTTACATTTATACTGTATCTATGTAATAAATAAAAGTGTCAGATTTCACTGTGATACTGTATGTTAACAGTTAAAACTTGCTGGTTTGTGTTTTAGTCCATTGACATCTCCTGTGTGTTGCTTCAGATGTGTCTGCATGCTGTTGACCGCAGTGGTTAAGGGAATTTCAGACGTTTGTCCATCTAAACACCAGCTGGTCTGAGTTTGACTGACTCAGACCCTCAGCAGAACATCAAACATCGGAGTATCTCACTGCTTGGCTCCGTTTCACATGAACAGATCAAGGCTACCACAATGTTTTCATTCCAGTGGAAATGTCACATCATTTCAAAGAGAACTTCTGTTTTATTTATAGCTATCACCCTTTTAGTTTTGACTGCCTAATATGGACCTGGAAAAGCTCTAACCAAGCTAGCAAAAAGCAAAAGGGCCTTGCCTGCAAGAAGTATAGCGCACAAGTAGTTGTTTTGCAGGAGAAAATGTGGAATTTTTTTCTGTATCTGTGCAATTTTTGTACAAACCATTGTAATTCATGCTGTGCTGAGAGCCGTATAAAGCACAAACCTGTGCACAGAAACCACTGCTTTATGACAAATATTGTTGGTTTTTTGGTGCATTGATGGCTTGCAGATTGAAGTAATGATCAGGTGAGTGAGAAATTGGTCAGGATAAAGTTGTTCGCTCCATATTTGGAGATAAAAAAAAAAAAGATTTTATCTGCACTTCTTCTGTTGCAGAACAAATTTGATATCTTTTGCCCTTCCTCTCCTGTTGTGATAAGAGCTGTTCTCTACATTCATAATGGATTTGTTACTTTAGGACAGAGGTTCCTTGCAGGGGGGGCGCGGTATGAAAAGAAAAAAAAAGAGCGCTTGGACACTGCTAACATAATGGACAGGTTTTTGACGGGGCTCCCACACAAACGCACAGCAGGAGATGAAGCATCGCCAAATATGTTTCCAAACCAACTTCCTTCCAAGCCAAAGACTAGAAAATATGATGAAGCATATCTTCCTTTTGGCTTCACCTGCACAAGTGCCAAGGTAGGTCTCCCCTGCAAAATTAGTTTCCCTGCGTCGGGAGCAGCGCTGGGCTCTCCAAATCACGGACAAACAGGATCCCACATTCTTGATTTTTAGTTCACAAACACTTCTTGTAATACCTACTCCTGACCAGAGATGGGCAGTAACGCGTTACTTGTAACGCGTTACTTGTAACGCGATTACTTTTTCAAGTAACGAGTAATGTAAGGGATTACCATTGCAAAAACGGTAATTAGATTACCGTTACTTTCCTGTAGGAGCGCTGCGTTACTGCGTTACTAAAACCGTGAGTTTTTTGCGAGAATGTCTCATGATAGTGACATAAGCGAGTGCGATGTTCATGACAACAGCTGTCTGCAGATCAACAATGGATAATATATCGAGTGCAGGAGAGAGTATGAGCGTGCAGCGTTTAAAGCGTGGAAGTACTGACCTTACTTTGAGTTTGATTCCATAAAAAGTGACAAAAACATTAGTGTCCGTTGTGCGTGGGAAGAAAACTTCTTTTTACAGCGAAAAACCCCCTAAACTTCCAAGCAAGCGCCGAGTGCGCTACGACTGTAATGGGAAATTCACAGAGAAACTCGCGGAGTCTTCAACTGACCGCTGCGGCACACCTGCACCAGGGTAAACCTCCGCCTTCCCCAGTCCTGCTTTACAGGTGAAAATAGAGCAACTAGTCTTTGACTTTATTTATTTTCTGCTGTGTTTTACTTGCATCTATTTGAAAGAGTGAGTGTAAACACAAAAAAAATATTTTATTTTATGTGCTGGAATGTGCAGAAAATAGGTTTAAATGTTAAACAAATTTCTTCCAGTCAGAGAATGTTGCATATAATTAAATTTTTGCTTGATGCATAAAGTTAAAAGATTAAAACTAATAAAACAAGTTTTAAAAAGGAGCGTTTCCATTTGATTACATTTTGTATGATGAATTATGCAGAAAAAGTAGAATTGGGCTGAAAGATCTATCGCTTTATCACCTATTCAGGTTGTAAATTGTGTTTTTAAAAAGTAACTAAGTAACTAAGTAATTAATTACTTTTGAAAATAAGTAATCAGTAAAGTAACGGGATTACTTTTGGGGGAAGTAATCAGTAATTAGTTACTGATTACTTTTTTCAAGTAACTTGACCAACACTACTCCTGACATTTTGGACATGTTAGCTCTTTATGCAGTAAAGTTACAGCGGGATACAAATAATATCAGGCTGATCCTGCCGTAATTTGTTCCCCCGGTTCAAATCACGGACAAACAGTATCCCACAGCTGTTTTTGTTTTTGAACCCATTTTGCACAGAGAGACATTTTTTGAAAAATGTATTGACAGCAGTGTTGAATATTATTACACAGGAAAAAAACAACTACACGTAAAATAATCACACCGTGACGCCTCTGCCTTTCTAAATGCAGGGACAGTAACTGCGTGTGTATATGTAAGCGTGTAAAACCTGCAGATAGTCAGATTAACAGTAACAGTATTTTGTCTCTATCTGCCATTCTGCAATTCATCTCATGTAAACAATAACGTGGTGCACAGCGTGACGTGAAAAGAGGCACATACCTTTGACGTTGCATGACGAACTCTGTAATCCTCGTCCACACGTAAACGCAAAAAAGGAGTTTTAAATAATGTCCGTTTTCGGTGAATCGCAACGCCGTTTACGTGTTGACGAAAGGCCCAAACGCATAGAAACAGCTGAGTTTTCAAAAATACCCGTGTAGGTGTGGACGTAGCGTAAAAGAGTTAGTAGTATATTTTATTACTACCTGTAATTTATTGTCGTTTACTTGTATTTGCTTAATTGTTTACTAAATGTTTGAGGTGTGAAATAAACCGCAATGGAGTTCGTAAACAAAATATGGGTGCGTGTGTTTGGAGGATGTGTTTGTGCGGGGGGGGGGGGGGGGGTTAGGTGGTGGGGGGGCGCGAACATTTTCTTGTAAAACAAAGGGGGGCCTGGCAAAGAAAGTTTGGGAACCACTGCTTTAGGAGATGTTATGAGGGCTCTTTAAAAAGAAACAAGAATATTTCACATCCCAACTCAGCCTGGAAGCCTTAAGTAGATATCTGGATTGGATACCGTAATATTGCACGGTTTCCTGAAATTAGATTCTTGTTAAAATGAGGAGGACAATGTCATTAGGTTTTGTGCTTTACTAGTTAAGAGAAAGCTAAATAGTGCAGATTGTAACAACGAGCAAGGTCAGTTAGCAAATGTTAAAAAAATGATCATTTCATCCGTCAGGTTCTTTCCAGGTATTCCAGCTTTCTCCTGCACTCCATCAGCATGCAGAGAGTTGAACTGGGTTAACTGGTGTTCCTAAATTGTCCAAAGGTGTGATTGAATGGTTGTCTGTTTCTCTGTGCTCGCCCTGCCATAGGCTGGCGATCTGTTTGGGGAGTTAGCCGCCGCTCACCCTATAGTAGCCCTCCCACAACCTCGAATTGGACGAGAATTGATTGATGGATGATTATAAAACTGATGTCAAATTCCTTCCCTGACTTGTCCACATTGATCTGAAATATTTTTAGCATGCTGTCCTGAGAATATTGTTGGAGGGAAGATAGTAACAGGAAGACGATCTGGTGTTTATAACTTACGATTATTCAAAACTGGAGAAGTCAAGTGTCTCTGCTTTGCACTAGGACTGAGCGTAGACTACTGAAACAGAAGAAAGAGACTTTAGCTCCTTCTATGAAAGAAATGTTATATGAAGCAACTGCCTAATTGATGGCTACTATACTGGCATCTAATTTAACCATAATACTATTCAAAAGGAAGCATCCATCTAGCCATGAGGAGTGCCTCTTGCTCATGACTCTGTGTCAGGAATATTGAAAATATTGATGGTGCCCCCCTCTCGGCCGAGCTGTAAGTTGGCTGCATGCTTCCTTCGGTTGCCAAGTGTAGTTTGGTTAAAACTAAAAGGTTCCTACATGAAACACAACACAACAACAAGGTTTGTGGATTTTATTTGAAGGATCTGATCATGATTTCTGGAAACGGATATCACTGCTGAGTTTTTCAAATGGCACACGGCACGAGCCATTTAGCTGCTATAGACTGAAGACATCTCTCGAGCCAATATATGCAAAAGTGGAGATGCGAAAACAATCGAGATGACTGAATAGCATTACAGCCCAGAGGAAACAGTTATGTTGTTTTAAGGGGGAGCTGTCCCTTATATGGGATGTCTAGGTTTGCTTTATTTAGCCAGCACTAATATTACTTGTGAATATTTTCAGGCGCTTAAACTACCTCACACAAACTTGAAAATGGCATCGACAAAGAAAAAAAAGTCATTTAAAAGGACTCTTTGATGTAATTCTTTGGTACCAAATAATACCCTCGCATTTTGACTCTGTGCACTCTGTAGAGCTGTGGTTTGAATTTTCTCTCAGTTGTATTTAAGCTCCTTGCTTGCGCGTTAACCTTCCCATTCATCTGAGCTAGCGTTGCTCACGCTGACACCCTTTTATGTTCGTCCAACAACTCTCTTATGATGGAGGAAATGACCTAGCGCTGTTCAAAACAGAAAAATTACTAGTTCATTAACTGTTTGGCAGCAGGAGCACTTTGTAAACTCGATAACACTCTCAAAACTAGCAGCTGTGATACCTCGTCTAATTATGTTTGACCTCATCCGCTGTTATTCTCGGCCTATTACAGGACCTGGACTGGACTGCAGGAATGACTAGCATCTTCCTCCAGGGCTCTGCTTGTTGTTTGTAGTAGTATGGCTGGTGCCACACCCCATATATCTCTGTTCCTAATTACACATGGCTGGGATGAGAAATTAACATGGGGCACATCATAAAAAGATTAATAACAGAGCTAATACAATTACATTAGAGTGATTAAAAAAGGTTAAATATGTGATCTATTACATTGATCTTAAATACATTCAGACTTAATTTAATTTAACAGTTCTATAATGCTGTAGTTAAAATATGTCCTATTAGTGTTTGGAGCCTGCATGTATAACGATTAATTACTGAATAATTGTTCCTACATTTCAACACTGGCGGGCTCTGAAGGGTGATTTATTTTCTTCAGTGGCTGTACAGAGATAGGGCTTAATTACAGTGGATAGCCTTATCTCCCCTCTCTAATCCGCTCTTTGGAGTCTCTCGCGTTCACGCCATCTAGTCGTCGATACCATCAGACTGTTGGCAGAGCCAGACAGAGAAAGTGATCCCCAATTTCTCTGTCACATTAAAGCTTATTCATGAAGTCTCCACTGTGAACCTTAAGAACTCCAAAGCGGGAGGAAAGAAGAGTCGCTGAGTGCTGAAAACCTCTCCCCCGGTCTGAGGTCATCACCAGCTGGCACATTACCCACTTGTGCTGTTTGTGTCAGCTGGATTGACTGAAAAATGTGTGGTCAAATCTGATCAGATAATGGGCTGAGTTTCTTGCCAGGAGCAATTTGTTGCAGATATTCTTGCACTAATGCAGCCAATTTGACTGTTTACCACCTCACTGTGAGCAGAAAACTGTGAGTCTGTGCTGTTTACTGCGACGTCGACCAAGTGCAGGCAGATAAATGTCTGTTTTGAATTTTCGCTGATCGCTGGTTTCGCTTGATAATTCACAATCAACTGTATTAGATCTCTATTAGAGGGACTAGCTGTTTAATTATTGTAGCTTGATGGAAGATTTCCAGCACACTAATAGTTGCATATATTAAATTAACTTGGAATGAGTGGAAATTTGGCAGTTCAGGCAGACTGCGTTTCAAAATGCCAAAAAGGATTGCGATCAGCTGAGGTGTCTGAGCTGCAGTGATGTAAGACTCGTGATAAACCACTGCAATAAAACAAAAAAATAAAATTGAAGTCAGTGAAATTATATAAAGGGTAGATCATTCCTATAAATCCTGCACTAGCACTGAACAGTTATACAGGGCATAAATCACACATGCAAAATTACCCGGTAGCATCGGGGATAGATGCAATCTCTCGCTCTCAACATGCTTTGTTTTGCTATCTGCATACATTTGAACATACATAATACATTTATGATCCTTGACTGCACAGTTATTTCCTTTAAGAAATATTAGATTACGTCATTATTATAGGGCATCGGCTAAAGTTGACTATCGGTTAACTTTTTGATCTTTTTTTCTTCAGTTTGTTTCCTGTTTTGTTCTTAAAATATAGAGAAAATGTGAATCGGTCGGCCACACAGTTGAAGGGAACGTCTTCAAAGTAGAGATCAGTTTTTACTGATGTCAGTAGTTGCAGTAGTTGTAGCTTTATCAGCTTCAGTGTCCTGCTGGGAAACCTTGGGTCACACACGTTACTTAGCCCTCGATTGTATTCCTTCCCCCCCACCAGGACAAATGGCCAAACCAAACTCCAATGACTGTCCAGGAATGATGTCAGGAATATGCTTTGAGTGTTGAGCCGGCCTCTGAACTCAATCCCAGTCCCACAGAGCATCTGCAGGATGTACCAGAACTATCCACGGCATCCAAGCTGATTTTCCTTCTTCTTTATCGTTGGAGAAGGAGGAGAAGCTCAGCATGCTGATTTCTCATGAGGATGGCAGGAGAGGCTGGATGATCGTCTGTAGCATCAGTGCTGGAGTGTGCTGATGTTTGTCAGAGTGGCAGATATCAGAGCTTGTGGATAAGTCTAGCATCCCAATCTTCAGAGTCACCTCCGTATCCGTTGTTTTCACTGACCGCAGAGGAAAAATGTCAAACCGAATGCACCTCCAATTCCATCGTTCCAGGCACAGCGACAGCTCTACCTGCAACTGACACAACTTCCAGTGCAAATAGACAAGCGAGCTGACTAATTGGAGCAGAGATCCAACACAAATGTTTAATGAAGAGATAATATATTAACACACCGAATCCTGGAGTAATAGGACTACTTTGTCATTTATCTTTTTGTCTTGAAAATGAAACTTTTCCCCGTGCATGTTAAAAGTGTAGACTCACTAATGGGAGTTTTTAATGGAAGTTTTAATAAGTTAAGTTTTCTTTTTACTAGCTGCGGTGTGATTTTCACGCTTTCATGATAAAGTACTCTTCCACTGGTTTTCATTTAGGCGTAAAAGATTAATCAATTTTAAGGCACATTAAGCTCATTTGCTGCGTTTTTTTACATTCCATATATTTTCTAAAGATAATTCTGTCATTAAGCCACGTAGATAACTTTGCTGTTTTTGATTTGATGGTTGTAGATTTGAAAGAAATCCCCGTATTTCTGTCACACTCATTAATTCTTACTGCACATATTTTGGAATAATATTTCCTGTGATAAATGAGGAAATTAAATTCTTATTTTTCTAATAATGGAATTTATAATAATGTCCATTAATGTGGGGCCAGCCGATCTTCTATGACTATGAGGAAACAGCATAAGCATAATACTGTCAGAGAATGATGAATCCACATGAACTACATATAGAATTCATATTTCGATATACCAGCCTAGTACGACTAAGTCTTTGTGGCAGCTCCAGGTTTTTCCTTCTGCTGGATTCTTTTATCTTCTGTCACGGAGAGATGTCCTGACATTTTTATTTTAGAATTTGCTGTAATAACTCAAAATTCATTGCTCCATCCGTGATTTCAAGGCATCCTGGCCCGCAAGCAGCAAAACTGGCCCAAACCACAATACTACCACCATCATGTTTCACAGATGGGATAAGCTTCTTATCCAGGAACGCAGCGCTTTCCTCTCCCCAAACATAATGCTTCTCTTATAAACCAAAAGTTTTATTTTGGTCTAATCCGTCCACAGAACAAACAGCCTTCAAACAGCCTTCTGGTTTGTCCGCGTGATCTTCAGCAGACTGCGGACGAGCAGCAGCGTTCTTTTTTAAGAGCAGCGGCTTTTCCCTCGCAGCCATTGTTATCCCGCTGCTCGGCGTTATCCTGATGGTGGACCCGTGAACGTGGACAGCCAGTGTGAGAGAAGCGTTTAGCTGCTTAGGAGTTACCCCGGGTTGCTCTGTGACCTTGCAGACTAATACACACCTTGCTCTTGGGTTTATCTTTATTGGTAGACAACTGCTGGAAGAGCTAACGGCACTCCTGAATTTCTTTCATTTGTACACAGTGGGTCTGACTGTGGATTGATGGCATCCTAACGCTTCACAGATGGACTGATAACCTTTTCCAGCCTGATGAGCATCAACAACTGGTTTTCTGAATTCTTCAGAAACTCCACTTGTTCATGTCATGATTCCACAAATGTGTGTTTTAAAGATAAGACTTCTTTTAAATAACATGAACACCTGCTTGTCATCCTAATTATTGAAAAAACATTTATTTTTTTTAAGCATCTCACAACTAATTGCTACATTAAGGGTGTTAGTCATTAACTTTGATTCTCATCCTTTCCTCATATTATTGTAATTCTAGGCCTAATTTAGGATCAAATATTACCAAACAGTAACACGAACGTCCTCTTTCCTAAAATGCAATCAGTATTCAAAGGAGGGAGCTGATTTGTGCTAACTGAATACTATATGTCAGCACCTGATGTTATGGTGATGGTAATAGCACTGTCAAGTTTGACAATGTGGAGAAAGCAATACCGTCATTCCCCATATTCACTTTTGAAAATCTCATTTTGCTTTCATCTCTTCACTAACACAGAGCTGTCAACATATAATTCAATGAGTGTCACCACTGCGCTTGAACGTTTTCTTTATCTCTCTTGCCAAAGCTGCTCGTACCATCCGGCACGACTTTACTTTCTGTTGTGTTTAAAACCTGTTGTGGCCACTTTGGTTGTGATTGTAGCTAATTAGAATGTGATAGGCAATCTCATCTTTTGTAGAGCACGATGGCTTTTGCTAAAGGTCTCGGATTGTGGGGGACATTTGATCTGAATGTGGTGTTTTGATGTTTACAGCAATGCCTGCGCGTAACGGCCGCCTTCATTCAAACTTGTGGATGGAATGGGCTGTCAGAATAGAGGAAATTGAAACCAGTCAGTATCTTGGGCATTGTGAGAACACTGTTCAAAACACAAACACCACCTAAACCCTCTTGAAAGGATGTATACCGCACCGCATATACCTAACAGTGATTTGAATGCACCTGAAGAAGAAGCCATTTAAAGGGTTTCAACCACGGTTGAGATGAGCTTGGCTGAAACTGATCCCAGCAACAAATTGCCAACAAACCCCCAAAAAGACCAAACCCAGTGATAAATTTGATCTTAGTGTCGAATAATTTCTCTGTCATCTAATAAACTCCATAGCACCGCTGTAGTCCAAAATCTATTACTGTAAATCTTCTGGGTGGCGTATTTTCACAAACACGTTCACTCAAGTTTGAATTGATTACTTTGATTGTACATATTTCCCATAATCCATTGCTCCCAAGCAGCAACTTAGGTGGAAGAATAAAACCAATACATTACCTCACATGGCCACTGAGTCAGTGCCCAAAGATTCCTCCCACAGTCCAAAGACAGTTAGTGGGGATAGGTTAATTGGTGACTCTAAATTGCCCATAGGTGTGAATGTAAGTGCCGATGGTTGTCGTTGTCTGTGTGTCAGCCCTACAACAGACTGGCGACCTGTCCAGGGTGCATCCTGCCTCTCGCCTCAAGATTCAAAGCATTTATTGTCATGTGTGTAAAGAAAAAGCATTTCTCTGTACAATGAAATTCTTTCTCTGCTGTCCTCATGCAGATGCAGGTTAATATGTACAAATAGCATTAATAAATAAGTGGAGACAAAAAAAATTGAAGTGTTAAATAGATTTATGTGCAATAAATGAGCTTAATATGCTGGTTTGATATGTGAGATGACCTGATGTGCAAAAATTACTACTGTAAGACAGCTGGGATCGGCTCTAGCGCCCCCACGACCCTGAAAAAGGATAAGCTTAAGCGAATGGATGGCTGGATGGACGGATGGATGGACGGATGGATGGATGGATGGACGGATGGACGGACGGATGGATGGATGGATGGATGGACGGATGGACGGACGGATGGATGGATGGATGGATGGACAGATGAGCGGGCGGATGATGGATGGATGGATGGACAGATGGACGGACGGATAGATGGATGGATGATGGATGGGCAGATGGATGGATGGACAGATGGACGGATCAGATGGATGATGGATGGACGGACGGACGGGCGGATGGATAGATGGATAGATAGATGGATGGATGGATGGAGCGGGCGGATAGATGATAGATGGATGGATGGACGGATGGACGGACGGATGGATGGATGGATGGACGGATGGACGGACGGATGGATGGATGGATGGATGGATGGACGGACGGACGGATGGACGGATGGATGGATGGACAGCATCCAGGTACAAAGATATCCGTTTTGGTCTTCATAGCTACGGTTACACATTGGGGAACCACAGATCCACTCTGGTGGTTTTACAAGATAAAATGTGTCAGTGACCAAACATTTATGTTCCCTATTTTTTTTTAACTACGTTTGCAATTGCATGCTATTAAAGCAAGAAGCGGAGGCGTCAAATGTGCTATATAGTCATATCAGGAAATCAGTTATGTCAGTAAAATGACAGAGCATTAGAAGAAAAGGCGGTCATTGTCCACTATTTATTCTTCCTGAGCTGGGATTTATTACAAAACAGGAATGCAGACTTAATGGGCGACATATGAGCAGCACAGATACTGCAACCCTGGAGCCAACGCGGCCAGTGTGGCCCAGTGTAAATGAACTTTGACCCGGGATTGTTTGTCACCTGCTATTTTCAAAGTAGAGCGTTAGCTTTGAAACTATGGAGAGACGGACAAAGACTCTCTCGCCTTTTCATGGGATTTGCTGACTGCATAGAAACGGCACCAATCCGTCCAAAAGCAGACATCAGTTAATAAAATCCTTTTCCAGATAGGCATTTTTTAATCTTCAGACAGGATTTGAGTCATCTGTTTAATCTGTTTCTCTGTAAAATGCCAATTTTTTTGTCTTCTCCCCTTCTTTGCCAGAGATCTAAAGATTCTACCGGATCATTTACATACAAAAGGATGATCCCTCTTTCTCAGACCTACAAGTGATGGGAATTATCCGGTGTAGTGCTGCTTGTGTTGTTGACTTGTTTTACGATAAGACGTGTGAACAACACTTCAGTTGTTTCTAAGCAGGCCGACACCGCAGTCATTTTCATCAGCACTCTTGTTCAGGTAATGTTCCTTCAGGCTCGCTGATTTCAGGGCTTATCTTGTTAAGAGCCCCCTGCTTCGCCACAGATCTGCTCGGCTGTCAGAGCCGGGGCCCACACATTTCGGGACTATTATTGGTGATTGTAGGATGACACTAATTAAAGTCATTGATGTTTAAAATCAAGCTCCGCACGTCTTGCTTGTTTTGTCACAAAAAGCTCCGATAGCTTCTCAACGTGGCCCCGTCATGTAAGTTATCATGCCATTTGTTTTCAAGCCATGTGGAGAAACTAGCACGTGTGTGTCACCTCATTAAAAAAAAGCACACACCTCAAGATGGGAGAGAGCTCTGCTGGAGGTGTTTACGTTTCGTTTTTAGCACTGGGCTCGGGCTCACTGAGTCTAAATTTAATCTAATATTTATAATAATGGAGCAAAACCAAAAAGACTATTTATACCGCGTCTTCCTTCTTCCCCAACTGACTCCAGTGACATAATCTGTGCTAGATTCATTATTTGAAATGCTAAGTGGTATACAAAGTCAGATTCCTAACATATTCAGTCTGTGAAAACTGAGTTGAATCTGCAACTTTCTCAAGTGTTTATGGCAAATAATATTGGTGTTATAATACCTCATATTTTCCATCTCTTTGAATATCTGGCAAGAGGGCCTCTATAAAGTCTGTATGAGTCTATAAATAATGTTCACAGCATATGACTCCAATAAGAGTGAATTAAGGCGGTTAAGTAAGTTGTTTTCAAATGTTGCTTAATCCCTGGACGTTCCCAAACCCAAATATTTGCTGTATTTACTTTTTATTACAGTAAATCAGGGCTTTCTAAAAGGTAATGCAGTACTTTATTAATTACTCAGAGAACGTAATGTGTTACACTACTCGTTACATTATATATTACACTATAAATGCACAGTTAACAATATAAATGGAGGCTACAATTTCATGCACCAGCACAAACATGAACAGGTAGAAATGGATGCTGGAAGCTCGTCACTGGCTTTGTTAGCTGTTCAGTCTCTGGCTGCTGAGCTGAGGTTAGCATACAGTCAACGCTAGCATCCCTCTGGTTTCTTGGCTAGCTTAGCATGCTATCTGTGCAGGTGTTTGCAAAGTTCTGTTAGCAGTGCAATGCAGTTGTTTCTACCCTGGAGGCAGTTTGCAGTTTTCCTTTGTCCTCTTGTCCTTGTGTGATAAAAATAAAACTAGTGTCTGCGTCTCTGCTGTGGACCGCTCCATCATGTTCCCTTTTCCGACACATAAACTGAAATCAGCTGATTGTAGCAGGGCGCCTGGACTCCACCAAGCGTCCAGACAACTTAGAACTTTGGTTCTGTAACAATAAATTGTTACATCGTTACATGACTTATGTGATGTGATTAAAGTAACATGTTACTGTAACAATATACACAGTTACATCTAGCACTGTGTCAACCTTTTTTCTATCCACTGATTTAAATCGCTGGTAACTGGAGCTTTGTTTTCTATTTCGGTCTTTGTGGTAACTTGAGCTCCTAGCATCATCTTTACCATCAGTTTTAGTCTTGAAAATATCCACTGAAGGACACTGGACAAACCAGTGAAAAGGAGAAGGTGGTTGTCGGCTCCCTAACCTGTCAGCCTTGCAGATTTAATCGGCGACTTGTTTTTGAGAAATTTGACAGGTTTGCCAAAGTAGCTTCTGTGCTTCGTATTTTTGGTTTGGAAACCTGAAGCACATGGAGGACAGGCAGTGACTTGCCCTTACATCTAATCAAGTGCAGAAAGGTACATAATGGTCTTGCTGAAGGAGAGTGTGTCAATTATTCATCAGTTGGCTCTGGCCTGTGAATTTAATCTTTGTTTTACAGTATTTTCAGTTATTTTATGTGTTCTGTAAACTGTGCTGGCATTCAGGAAAAAGGTGCGCCTGCCTCTGCAGAAAATGAAAGTAATACATTTATTAAACAAAAGCTCAAATCAAATATCAAAGAATGGCAGACTTTGAGAACCTTTATTTGATAATGATCCAGTATCCAGTGCAGCAGCTTTTTATTTATTTATTATATTTTCATACCCCTTTTGTTTTATAAATTTCATATATGTTTGACATCTAGTTCTGGGTTACCCATGTAGATATAGCTTGGACATATACACCATTCAGTGACAATATTAAAACCACCTGTATAATATTAGGTAGATCTCCAAAACAGAGTCTGTTGGATGTTGTACACAACATCTGGAGGTATCCTGGGGTGTCTGGCACCAGGACTGCAGATCTTCTGGGCCCTGTGGGTTTCTGTGAACCAGCTTTGTACCGGTGCATCCCACAGGCGCACGGATTAGCATCTGGGGGGGTTGGAGGCTAGGTACACCTACCGGTTATGTTCCTCGAGCCATTATTGAGCTCTTGCGGTTTTGCTAGATTTGTCCCGCTGGTGGAGGCTGCTGTTGCGGAGGAGCAGTATTGCAATGGGTGGGGTATGAGGGATGTTCAAAGCAGCATCGGCATGAATGCCAAGACCCGAGTTTTCCCACAAGAGTCTTACATTGTCATGATTAATGTTATTCACTTCCCTTGTCAGTGGTTTTAGAGTTGTGGCTGAAGGATGTATATAGACTTGAAAACTCCCAGGGAACGGGGGAAAGTGTGACACTGCAGTGGAAGGAGCGCTCGTAATCCAGCCTTATTTGTTAAAGTCTGACTGTCCTGATAGCGAATAGATGCGCACCCTCAAAGTGTAATGCATAAACATTTCACAGCAAAACAAATAAATTAAATCTGCTCAGAAGGAAAACATATGTGCTAACTACAGTCTCTGCTGAATTGGCTTTTTTGTGGCTTTTCAGTAACTAGGTCACTGTAGTGCATGTAAACTTGTCTGATTTCCTATGCAACCTGTTTTCTGAATGTAATTTGCTCGCTTCCTTGTGCGGTTAGCACAGGAGCAGCACAAGGCTGATAACTAGTAACCAACTAATTTATTCTGTTATTGGTAGAAATTAACACAAGATAAGACATTTTATTGAATACATTAATCAATACGATTTTCAATTAGCTCCTCAGAATCACTCAAATTACCTTTCTGAGATGACTTGAGGGTCCAATTCCACTCAAGGACCCTCATTTGAATAACCCTGCCTCGGGGTGTAATGAATTGACAGCCTTTTGATTTGAAACTTATGCTTCAGTAGCTGCATATCAGCCCTCGCCTCCTTGTTGCTGAAATGGTTTTTACGGATGCTTCAAGCATGTTCCACCTTTATTCACGGCCATAGCATCTGGCTGGCAGCCACATCCAGCTGACCCACCCCCTGCTTAAGATGCACTGGAGCCTCTGTGGGTTAGGAGGGCCAGCTCTATCAATCTGCTCCCTTCCGGCCCCCACGTTCCCCAGTGTGGTTAATCACTGCCACTAATTAGCGCTAATTACTCATTGCTGCCCGGGAGAGCCCCCCTCGCTGGCTCACCCTGATCTGAAGGTCCTCCGTGGCACCCTGCTGCTCGCCATTCCTTAGGTACAGGACGGGGCGCAGGTACGTGGGAGGTGCTGAGGGGAAGGGGGAGGTTATTGAAAAGCTCATCTCCTCTAATTCAGCTTTTTTTATTTTCGGGGAATCAAACACTCCCTGGGTTTTAGCCTTCAGCAGCTACACGTAGAAGGCTCCCTGTGGGCCTGCAGCTGAGCAGGCTGGTTTGTGCTGGTCTGCTTTGGTCTGGCTGTTGGCCTTGTCTTCATGCACAGGGCTGGCCAGGCTTAATGAGCCAGCACCTTTTTGCTCCCACCGCCATTAATTGTCTGCGGCCATGGTTCTGCGGGCTACATTGTGTTTGGTTCTTTTCTCTCAGTAATTTTGCTTTAATAGATTCAATTTGCTTTCATTTGCTTTGTATTGATTTATTTGTCCAGCTTTGTCTTGTCAACCATAGAAACCTATAATTTCTCACAAAAGTTTGGGGCGAAAAGGCAGAGAAAAAAAGCTCATTTAATTTGCTAATATCGAGCGAATTATTTAAAAAAAGAGAAATGACAAATGATGTTGATATGGCGTGGACGTGAAGCGAGGCTTGACTAAGGCTGAACTCATTTCTCGGAGGCGAGAAAAGTGCATAAAAATATTGCAAATTCCAGACGTGGCACAAAGAGTGAAGCTTATTAACAGACCTGGAGGTTGTTAAGTCTGACAATCATGTAGCTAAATGCTATCATTGGATCTGTCAGCTTTTTAGCAGTCAAAAAAAGAAGAGAAAAAACTCAGTAATGCCTGGTGATGAAAGGTGAGTGTGTCATGTCAGCCGTAAATAATTCTACAAAGACAGCTGATGGAAATGATTACATTGATATTTGGAAGGGCCTTTCAGACAAAGGGGTTGAGGATGTGTCCAAAATAGATTCCTTTAGCCTCTGCCAGAGTTCAGCACCGTGTGTCACCAGGAATCAGCGTGAGGCGAAAGGCTTTACCTCTTGCTGACCTTCAAATGTGAAGCAGCAGTAACTGTGACAGGTGAAACAGCTGCAGTCATAACACACAAACTGTTACACGTGTGAATGTGTGTACCCCAGAACATTTAGAAAGGATGCTTTTGTGTTAAACTTTATAAAGAAATACCTCATGGAATTAAAGCAACAGACACAAACTACTTTCTTAAATCGGTACTTAACACCAGAATCAGATTTACAGATGTTTGCTCTGTCTTGTGGCGCTCTAAAGCCATCTAGAGTATTTTGGTGTCAGTCGCACAGTTTCAGAGCGATCGGCTGTCAAGGTATCTGCCTTGAAGATGTCTGCCCTCAGCTGATGTCATGAAACTAAAGAGCATTTACTAAAGGGACAAAGAACACATTTGAAACGCTCAGCAGTAGCAGCAGCAGCAGCAGCATCCTTATCCTGGGCGATCTCATGTAGGATCTATTTTCTACCAAACTTACTCCACTAACCAGCATTCTGCATAAATGTATCCATCCACCAGTGATGACAGGCCCATGCAGTGTACTGAGTTTAGCAAGTTTAGCAGTTTTCAGACCCCCTCAGCGACCTTTTTCTAAAAAGCGACTAGCGACAAATCTGGTGACTTTTTCTGGTGTTATTGGAGACTAATGACGACTTTTTGACGTGAAAGCAGGTATCGCTCTTACTCTCAACAAGCAGCGGGTGCTGCCGTGGGCACCTCGCCCGTGCCAGAGCGCTCACAGGCAGCAGGTAGTCCTCACCCTAAAAGAAATTAATTTGTAGTTCTAAATATATTCTAAATGGATTTAGGGTGTTTTTACTCACTTTATGTCTGTTAGCTAGCTGTTAGCTAGCGGCTAACTTCCTTTGGCTGCTAAATGTAAATCTGTAAATGTTAAAAAAAAAAAAACAGCTCCAAACAAGATTCATGAACTTTTCTTTTCAATCACTGGTTCACGATTCCTGGAAAGAGAAACTGCTGCCATTTTTGCGCTACAAGGCAAATACCATTACTTTCAGTATATCTAAGACAAGGCAGACATCTCGGTAATATAAAGTTAAAATAGTAGCTCCAAAAGTGGGTAAATCACATCAAAACTATTTAAATGAATAAATGATACTACAGGCCAGAGGGGGAAAAAACTATAAATTTTTTTAACTTTAAAATGAACAGAACTGAAATTATATCAGTATGCTTAATTCCTTCAGTATTAGGGATGTATTTTTAATGGCTCAGTCACTTTAGAGTAAAAAACAGAATGTCAGCCTCTTTAGGAAAAATCAGCTCTTGCCAGTGATTGCACTGAAGTTTTTGCTGTTGGAGACCAATTGTAGCTATTTGTGACAAACACAAATGATCAGTGTACAAAACCCTCAACCTCTGGATGTTTGTTGTAATTACACAGGTTGGCTGATGGGAGGCAACCTGTCTCCTAACAGCAGTTGGCCAACTTGGTGTGTCTTCGTTCACTCTGAGGCACTTTGAAGGTTTGCAAATAATTGTCATCTAATTTAGAAATGCAGACAGAACAAACAGAATTGCAGTGTGAGCAAAGTGTCTCTTTGCAATTGCGTACTCGACTCAAATGGTTGCATTCAGGTTATATCCTTATATAAAAACTTGTCAGTGTTTGCAGCACTTGCAGAACTTCACCAATCAGGTGGTTCAGTAGTTCATGTGAATTTGTTTTTAATCAGAAGCAACAGATGGCAACGGATTTTCCATTTTCACTATTTTATTATCACAAATAGATTGCATGTAATTGCCAGTTTGACCCCCTTCAATCACAAACCGACAGCAGACTGACAGCAAACCGACTCCATCTTATTGCCGTCTTGACGCACCTGGTCCCGTCTTTGAAGCAACGTTTTCCAAGGCAACTAATTCAGTCGCAGTTGCAAGCGGTCGCAATAATCTTCTTTGTGTCGCAGTGTCCATCGACTGCTTTCCCTAGTGTGACTTTAGCATAATGTCCCTAAAACATTTCACCGTTTTGAATAAGCTTAATAAAAATCACTTAAAGCATTGAGTCGGGTCAAAACACGAGGAGGAAAGGAGGAGATTGGCAGAAGCTGAATTTTTTTTCGCTCGTGTTCACTCAGCTGCTGAACTGAGCTGACCAGATCTCTCTTGTTGAAGCATTTCTTATCTTTGTGATGTTTGCCGCCAAGGCCAAATCAAAGCTATGCAGGAAGGTTAGACCATGAATAGAAAACACTGTTTATGTCTCCGTCATTACTTTCGGGTGAATAACACTACTTTTGAAAGGAATCTCAGCCTCTCAAAGAAAAGTGTCAGAATCTGAAACGTCTTCAGGCAGGATTGTAAACTTCACGCTGTTGCACAGACTTTATACAAATGAAACGGTCACACTCTTTTCAAACGTAAATACCCAGATGGAGTTTTATTTTTCTGATGACAGAAATGTGAAATTAAACTATGGTTAATGGGCTTTTTCCAGACGATCTCCTCCAAGTATGTTAACACCAAAATATGTCATAAAGATGTATATTTTTTATTAATAGGAACAGGATACATTTCGAGACCAAAATGATTTAAACTAACAGCCTGAGTTGTTCAGACATGTGATTTATATGTTAATGTTTGTATTGGTTTATTGTGACATGCCAACAGAGCTGATGTTAACAGCAACGGTGGGCACAAGGTGGTGGCTATTTACAACACAAGCCGAGACAGGTCGTTGCTTATGATCTATGACTATTACAGGGTTATTAAGCTGCCTGCTTATTTCATCACCAGTGTCCAAGCAGAAATCCACAGATGTAACAAATACTTTTCCAAGTTATTTGCATTTTTTAATCAAATCAGCCATGGAAAGGCTTGGCTTCCTTAACTGTCGTGATTAGTAGGAACACCATCGAAGTGTCAATATTCAATGAAGTGATGCTAAAAAGTAACCAAATTGTTACCAAAGTGTCATGTTTTTGTCATATCTGATAAGAAAAAGAAATGAAATTTATGTACAACACCTCTTAGTTTGTCTGCTGTCATTTAATTGTTTGTCTGTAACTTGATTAAACTGGTGCAGAATGAGTGGCCGTGTGAGAGGTCTTCATCAGTGGTAAAGGTTATAAAACTTATGAAAATACATTTAAAAGTCCCAAATTTGTGTCCTCCATAAATTCTGGAGGACAAAACTGTCCTGTTGGCCAGATTAGTCTTTGCTGAATGTGGACCATGGGCTTTATGTTTGACACCCCTAAATTATATGATAATTGTTAAAATGAACAAATTATGCCCTGATGAGACTTAAGATCAGAACATCACCCGTTACAGGGAGTATTATACTCTTTCTTATGGTGAATCTTCAGGCAGAAAAATAAGCCTTGACTGACCATATAAATGGGGAAAATGCATCAAATATACAGTTGCGTTATTAGATTACAATGCATTATTAAAGTGAACTTCTTGGACTCTACTAATGTAATTTAGCATCTTTCACAGTTCAGAATGGGCAATAATGCTGCATAATGGTGCTTTAGACCCCATTTCCTAAGCCCCCCCACCACCACTAAAGTCCCCTTTTTAATAATTAGCTGCTCATTTTTCGACTTTCACAAATTGAATCGGGTGCTTGTGTGCACCGCCTGCTGCTTAACAAACCTTAAGTCTGCAACAAATAATTTCTTATTCTTGATCAGAAGTGACATCCTCTCCATCCACTAAGTGTTTGAACTCTAATTCAGTCTAATGTCCCATACAAGAGTGGACATCACAAACATCCACAGTGACAAACAATACAGCCTGAAACTTTGGCCAACAGCCATTTGCTCTGATTATTAATGACACGGGACAATAATATTACTGATATAATAATTCTTGCAGCTTGCAGCTGTCACCCTCTTTCCTTTTTGGAACAGCTTTGTCTTTTAGCATTAGCCTAGCAGCCCAACATCATGCAGGGCTCTAATAATGAAAGGGTCCTCTCCATATAACAAATTACAGGTTACACATTATATATGATTTGTTTCTGTCATAGATATAGTTTACATGTATCACAGAACATGACAGTACAATGTAATTTCTGTATCTTTGCAACTATTTTTATTTTATTTTTTATGATTGTGTGCAAGTTTTTTACAAATTACATGATGTAATCCAATTAAATAAAAGTGGCCTAATCGCGATGGACAAACTACTGGGTCACCTACAGCAGCGGTCCCCAACCTTTTTTGCGCCACGGACCGGTTTATGCCCGACAATATTTTCACGGACCGGCAATGAGGTGTCGCGGATGAATACAACAAAATAAAACTAGTGCCGGTACCGAAAAAAAGAAGATTTATTCATAACACACGTGAAAAGACCCAGGAAAACCGAGTTAACGATAAAAACGATAACAAAATAACGTTGAAAACCGATAAAAACCCTGAAAACCATACGTTTCACACCTGAGCCTCAACTCTCGCGGCCCGGTACCAAACGACTCACGGACCGGTACCGGTCCGAGGCCCGGGGGTTGGGGACCGCTGACCTACAGGAGCTGCTTGGCCGAAATCCACACCACGAAGCTCCCAGCACACAGTTTTGGTGCTGATGTTAATGCCAGAGGAGTCTGCACTTCTTGCGTTAATGGAGCGTTGGCAATTTTTACACACTATGTGCTTCAAAACTCAGCAACTTTGTGAAGTCAGACAATTCATGGCTGAGGTTCTAAGATTCCTACAAGCTTCCACTTTCCAATTCCACTTACAGCTGATTATAGAATATCTACAAAGGATGAAATTTTAAAAACTCATTTGTTTTGTGTATTTTTTCTTCCTTTAAATTGTACTTTTTATGTCATACTTTCCAATTTCCTTAAATAAAGAATTTTAGTCTTTTCCACCCTTTGTGATTTGCTTGAGTTAAGTTATTGTTTAAATTAGCATAAATAGTGAGAAATTTCCCAGGAGGTGTGAAGTACCTACTTTTTAATGTATCTCTTCTTTTCTTTAGTATTTATTTTTCTGAGAACTTTTTACATTTACTTCTTACCCTTTAACACAAATATCTATATTTTCTATTGCTTACATTTTCAAAACAAGCTCGGTACTTCAGGTTTAGGACATTTGAGGGGAGTTATTATTTCACTGCAGGCCTTTAAACATCAAACCGATTTCAGCCTTAGCAGTAACACCTGTAATGCACTTCTATTGGTGTATCAATCATCAGGGGTTACTGCATAAAAAGAGATATAATACCATGGTTAGGGGTTTAAATGGGCTTTTTTTTCTTTTGTTTTGGTCAACAGTGGAACGAGTGCAGGTGTCCATACACCGTTATTCCGGTACTTCATCATTTAGCTAGCCCTACAGAAGAGCAGCGAGCATAAAGGGACTAACGGTTTTTTAAGTGAAAGGTAATTTTGAATGCAACGTTTCTAACAGCTCAACAAACATCAGCAAACACACAGACTGTGTTTATGCAGTTTGTCATAGACTGTGCCTGCTAGCTAAAGGTCCAGCAGTGCAAGCTAACTTCACCCCGAGTTGAAAAAGCCAGGACAGGAGACGACGAAGAGAGGTTAAGTTTAAAGGTAAGGACTGCCTAGTGGTGTTTTAAAGTAAAACTTTAAAGAACATGTGGCTTCTTCTTCTTTGTTAAATCATATATTGGATCTGTATTTGATGTGAAGTTGTGTATTTTCATCATGTGAAACGTTCTGGAAAACAAACTAAGCATGCTAACTTTGTCTCGCTCAAAGGTTGCATGAAATTGCAGTTTAGTGCAGGATAAACAGGTTAGCTTTCCATACTCTTGATGGATTAAAATTAAAACCTTCATAAGTCCAGTATAAAGACAGTATAGACAGCATACTGACAGTATAGAGGATGGAAATGGATTTAATGGGTTACCACCTGCTGAATCCCACTTTAACCCCTGATTTTATCCACTTTCCTGTTTTGGTGAATCAGTACTTCAGTTTTTAGCAGAGTAATTTTTTTAACAAAAGTATGCCTGTACAACACTTTACCACTATACAGTATGTTCTGCTTTTATAATAATTTCCTCTTCCGTAAACCTAAATACTACAAACCTAAAATGTACGAATAATATTCATTTGCATGCATTTAACATACCTGGGTAATTAACATTCCTTTATTGTAGGTTCTTCAGCTTTAGGAAATTATTTCTAATTATTTCAATTAGACGAGAATCATGCTTATTTCACAAGCAGATTCCCTCCAAAATAGGGAACAGGTGGTTTCATGAATTTTATCAATGGGTTCCCTACAGAGATGATTTCCTCTCTGTTAGCAGATAAACATGAAGATTTTGGGCTAATGGGCTCATTAATCAAAGTTGTCATGGTTACAATTAAAACAAAAATTGTGGTTTTGAGTTTCGGGGAATGATCACTTTCACAGACAACAGAAAATCGTGTTGGAAACAGGACAGGAACATCTGTCTCCTGTGTTGAAATTCAGCGTTTCGGTGACCCATCCATCCGTTTCTGTGCGGACCGGATTTAGTCTTGTTTTTCTTTGGAGAACAGTCTCCTCTGAGCCTGTGCAAAGATGGAAAACAATGAACCATGTGAGCACGAGCAGCTGTGATTCAGTCAGCAGCAGAAAAAGATTATAAGTACGTGTAGTACTGCGTTTTTGTTCAGTTCTGTGTAGTTTTCTCCACCGCGATGTAGTTTATAATTGTTGTTCCCACGTGACGATGCTGATAATTATGCTACTTTATATATAGTAGAATTTTTGCTTTCAACGCACTGTGCTTCAGATCCTCATCCTGCAAGAGGAGGGCAGCCTTTCTACAACGAGCTGTTACTCTGCAGCAGTGTTAACAACAATACTTGTTCATGCAGACGTTGTTGTTTTTTTTCTTCATGAATTCCTTACGGTGGTTCTTCAAACTGAGACACAAAGCATTTTTTTTCCTTCTGAATGAATCTTGCTCAGCGGCAGATACGAAGCCTCTTTACAGTTTGAAAAGACATTTATTTCTTGTCAGTATGCCTCCCTTGGAAGTGAATTCATCTTTCCAATAAGATAAATCCCCTCTGCACAAACTTTGTTCATTAAACCTCCGAGATTCATTCAGGTTTATTTTTAGTGAGAGGCATTCATCGTTATAGCTGTGTTGATTTTCCACACAGTCTAGAGGGTTTATTCTGTTGCTGCTGGTGCGCCAGTAATATGTTTCCTTGGAGCAAACACGAGTGAGATGAGGTTAGAGGTGATCTCCTCAATAGTGGCATTAAATGAGCTTAAAATTCAGGGACAGGGACATGAATGTCATCGCTGCACACCTGGCATGCTTTTGTCAGTCACCTTTTAAAGGCGTTTTTGGTATTCATGGATTCAGCTGTTCTCCTGGTCTGTGACAACATCAGGCCCGTTGAGGTCAAACATCTTATTTTTTAAAGTGCTTTCAAAAGACAAAAAAAACACTTTAAAATTCGATTTCATTAGTTTTGCAAAATTACAGGAGAAATTGACAGTTTTACCAAAAAGAGTTTGGAGGGAAAAAACAGAAAGCAGCAGACCGCCCGCGCCAACTTTTCAGCTGCAAAGGATCTTCTTTCCTCATTTGGAATAGCTATTGATAAACAAAAGCTCACCCTTATAAACCTGCCAAATCTGCGCTTTGTTTAGGGAAGTCTTTGGGAGGATTTGTCTGTAGGATAGGCTAATTTGTTTGCTTTGTGTTACATTTCCCCTTCACTCTAAACCCAAAATACTTTCGCATAATTAAGAAACAGCAGGTGTCCAATTAAGATACTCTATTCGTAAATAATTTTTTGTCACAACACTGGTAAATTATCTGCATGCAAATGTGTGCAGATTAGAAAAAGCTACCCCATCCAAGAATTGGCTCAAAGGAGGAAAAAAGGACACAACCCTTCACGTTACACCTGCCTTTCCACTGTTTGCATTTGTAAATTGGAAATAATATTGCTGCATAAATGCCACAAATGTCACAGACACGGCACACTTCAAAGCGCAATCTGTTGCATTTCACCAACTCTTAATTGACCTTTTGTTCTCTGCCCCCTTTTTCGTCTCCCTCTTATTTCTCAATTCACAAGAAATAAAGCTATAATCCTGAGGCAAAAAGTCCTGTAAAGCCAAACCTAAAGGCCATTCTTATTCATTAGACAAGCTTGCAGTGTTGTTGGCTGTCACTGCCACCGAGGGGCTTGTCCATGGCCGCAGCCGACATCTGTTGGCATAATGTAGCGTCCAGGGCTCTGATAGGCAACGGGAGCTGATTTATAAGGTTCTCTGTTTAAGTGGGTGTCTTAAGGTAATTATAAACCGGTGGGGGGGTTGCTACTAATTGCACCTTCCCTGATCTGTAATGAAGGCCAACCAGCGTGAATGAGTCCATCCTGTGCGACTCAGGCAGTGGAAGAGCGAGGGCAGCTGAGCTTGACCAGTTAGTGTTGGTTTAGCTCTGGGCTGGAGCTCCTCACCTGCTGTTATGCCTCGTCTTCAGCCAATTTCTCTTGAGTAATTAACTGTGATGCCACATATGGTGCAATGGTGGAAAATCTGATCGCTGGCGGATGCAGAGTCGTCGAAGAGAAAAACCCAATGCGAGGAACCCCGCGGTGACCAAAGCTCCAAACACTGAGTGTGAGCATAAATGGGACGACTGGAAAATTCTTTTGACATGCACAATTAAAAACAAATGTTGTTTCCACATGACATAAATGAGCGTAATTAATCACTCAACAAATGAATTATTAGGAAGATTAGAAAATTAGGTAGATTAAGTACACCAATGAGGCTTGAATTATTAACAGTATTTGTAACACTTGATTAAGATATTATATAGAGGGAGGACTTTGTGGGCAACGTATGACAAAGTAATTAATTTGAGTTTAACATGTGGTATGTATATAAGTTCATATAGCGATCATGACATGAAAAGATCTTATATCATTAATTCTCACTTTAATAAACACAAGTTGCATTCATAAACTCTACAAATAAGCATCGTAACTTATAGCTGATTCAATCTTGGCGCTTCCAGGCTATTAGTCCGTCGCTCCCTGGAAGTTCTGACCGGTTTCACTTGTGCCTTCTCCAGTGCACACCGGTACTTTCCAAGTGTGTGAGAACATCATAATCGCCCATGTGTTCAATCTTGAAAAAGGCAAAATGGTAGGCTGCCAAAATCTGTTGGATGGGTTGGGTGTTGAGTGAAGACTTGCAGGTGTTACCCCCCCCCCCCCAAAAAAAGCTACCCATGTGCCAGCACACGGTAGTACAAAAGAACACACCTCAATTCACACTCCTCTCACCTCCAAACCTTCGGTGGAGCGGATCAAGGAATACGAGAAAAGCTGCCAGACATTCCCCTGGGCTCCAAGCTCCCCAGATCCCAATCTGACCAACAACAACAGGACAAGCTCAGGAACAAAACCAGTCGACAGAGGCCCAACGTAGCAACTCACAGGACCTAAAGACTGTGCTACCAACATCCTAGCACCAAACACAAGAATTAAGTGTTTGTTTTAAGTTACTAAAACATTTATTTTCTTTGATTTTTTTTTTTTAACAAAGCTTAGGTGAAGAACTTTTCCTTTTCAACCCTTTCATCAGTCAAAATGTAGTACTGGAGAGTGGTCGGAGACTGGGGCATGACCAAAAATATTACACTGCGATTTTGTTCCAGGAGCCATCTTATCGGCGTCTTATTCAATACTGCAGTCTGTGTCAGTTTGCATGAACATGACTCCATTCAAATGCAGTCTGTTTGTGAGAGTGCTTCCATTAATTGTGATGATTTGGTGAAAACAACAAATCTGTTGGTGTCTGCACGAATAGAAATTCACGCAGTTATTTCCAAACCTTTGCCAGTCTGTCTGAGAGCGATGGCCATCAGTCCCAATCAGACGGTGGTTATTTGGAGACAGGTTGCCTGACCTGTGCAATGGCTTTGACTAAAAGTGGTTATGAATCCTTACTTTTTACAGATGTTTGTGCTCAAGTTTAGGTCTGTTTGTCTATGCAGATGTTTTCTTAACACAGTTGTCATGCAGAGTAAACTCTGAGATCAAAATGAAGACAGAGTTCGGTCTTGTACCTCTCTTGCATCCGGTGCTATTGGAAGATGGTCCATTAATGCATTAAAAAGCATGTTGACAGAAACTGTCATTAACTTGTGCAATATGTAAATATGATTACAATCTAGCCCCGATCTTAACCACTATGTTTTAAACTGTGAAACTTGGAGACACGAGGTTTTAATTAAGAGTAAAAATCATGCTCTAGCTGTGATGAACATGTGCTTCACTTAAAAAATGTCCATAGAGTCAAGTAAAATCATTCCAGACCATGTGCTTAAGTTTGGTTCATAAAAGATGCCAACTTCCTTATTTTTAAATCTCAAATAGACTTGAGCTGACAGCGCCTGCCTCTGGAGTTCCATCGATATGTTGCCTGCACAAAACAGGGTTTAGTTAGGAAAGACCCAAAGAGAGCAGGACATGCATTATTTTTGGGTAAGTGACAACCTAATTATCAATGCTGCTTAAAAAAACATTATTTTATTGCATTGTTGGTGAATTTCTTATGAAAGTGGCCACAGTCTCTTTCAGAGGTGCCAGAAATTCTTTTATTCCAGGAAAATCTCCAACACTGATATAATATATATTATCCATAATGAGTTAAATTAAATATATACGTGAATGCGAGAGAGTAATTATTTCTTTGAAGTTCCCTCAGATTGAATTACGGTCTGCATGGCTCTGAATACAAAATGACATTTTAAACACGAGGCAGCTACATTTTATATCCTGCGAGGTAGAAAGGTTTCAAGCAAAAAGAACTACGGTGCCTTTAATTCTTCTTTTTTTCCAAAGAATATGTGACATTCGAGAATTATTTTCGTAATAAACGGTTTGTCAAATTATCAAAGAAGCTTAATAGTTCGAGATCACTGCTGTATAGAACAGTGAGTCATGATGGGGTGCTAAAACAGGGAGGTGAGGCTGTGTTTAAGCACTGAGTTACAGAGGAAGAGTTTCCGTCAAGTGAGTGACACAAAAGCAAGATTAGGGGATCAAGTGCTGAAAGATGAGAGAGGAATTTAGTGGTATTGACAGCACATTCAAGGGTTTCTGAGAGGAAGAGAAGACAAGAGACAGGGCGATAATTTTAGAGATTTGAAGGGTCAAGATTAAGCTGCCTGATAATAAGCAGAGTGAAATGAACCAATTTTGAAAATATATGCTGATGTAGTGTCGACTGGTGACTGGGGTGGGGAGTGGGGGGGTTGTCAGTGCTTCCACAAATGGCTTGGTATCAGACAACAGGCTTTTGGAAATATTGGATTGTACAGTCAGACTGTTTCACCGCCTGCCACACTATATTAATGCACAGCTCATATTGGAGCCCGCATTAGGTCTCCCGCGCGCCGCTGTTTCTTCACGGTAAACGTGAAGGGCCAATAAAGAATCGAGATTTCTCGTGGATGTAATTAGCCAATCGTTTCTAATAGTGTCCATAGCAATGCATTTTCACGGCCGTGTCATTTTACCCTGGCCAATATGCCTTGAAGTGTAATTTCTGCCTGAGCATTTAGACACAGAGCTATCGATTGCATTCGGCGAATGATCTGCTCAGAAACCCATCATCTACTTTAATAATGTCACTCAGCGCCACATTCTCTCTGCTTGGTTTCCATTAATAGTCAGCCTACGTGACATTGTCAACATTCACTGCTCAAACAACGGGGTTTTTGAAGCATGGTCGGTTCACAATTGGGTCATTTAATCAATTTATACAATTGAACCTATTTAACATATTGATATGCAGTTACCCTGTAATGTGTGTGGCCTTTTATCCCCTCGAGTGAAACAAACTCCAAGGGAGCTGTTCAGATCTTCTGCCGTTATTTATCATGTGACATTTAGCTGGGCCCTGATGACGGCAGCTCTCCACTTTAATTAAAGGTTCAACCTCTTCAGTGGATGACAAATTGACTGGTTTGTGCCTTGGAAAAGTGGAGGAACATGTCTAGTCCACCCTGCTCCTCGCTAACAGTGGGCTAACATCAGGGAGAGAGGTGGAGCTGGCATTTTAGTCGAGTCTTAACTGAGGCGAGGTCAGACAGTGAGCTGCATTATCTACCGCACAGCTCTCGGACTAAATGGAGAATAGACTTAGAGATTTATTAAAAAAACCAGAAGACAAGTGAAAAAATGTGTTTTCTCTCTCTTTCTCTGTTTTTAAACTTCACATTATTTCCTCTTTTTGCTGTTCTTTTGTTAAGTTTCTTGTGACCTTCTGTTCGTGCAGATGCGAGATCTGCAACTCGGTCGGTAGCAGCAAATGGCTAATGGTCCATCCCCCGGTTATTTTACGGCAGGCTGGAGAATATGTCCACTTTGCATGGTTCCCTTCTTCCATTTTTCAAACTTCGCCTGAGTTGGGGGTGACACAGCTTGAAACAGGTTTCAGGAGAAGCAGCAACACAAATGGAAGAGCAGGCCCAGATGATACAATCACTTTGTTCAGCATGAACACTTCTGCAAACATGTTGTGTGTGGGGGGGAGTTGGGGGTTCTTCGGGGCAGGCGCCAAGGCTTCTGTGTAAGATGAGATGGTGTAAACAGGCAGATTGGCTCTCTTCTCCGCGTTAGCTCCTTGAGATTTCATGCTGGCTGGATTTATAGAGAATCACAGTGCATTGGAATGCGCCTTAGGCTCCACTGGGGCCAGTATCAGAGAGAGTGCAGAGCTGTGAACTTCAGATGATAAACTAAATATAAATCCATAAAAAATATATATATTTATATTTTACGATCTTAAAAATAGAGGCCCATCGTTTTGTTGTGCCTCTCAGATGGGAGTTAATGATACCCACTCTGCCTTCATCTTCATTGTATCTATTCTTTTATTACAATACCAACTGTATTAGTCTTTTAGCATTAATGTATGAAAGTCAGTTTGGTTGTTGTATAACACTTCATCTCATCTCTCCCTCGTTTTTGTTAAACGCACTAGTTTTCTACTTAATTGTGAAACATTGTAGGCTGCATCCACATGACAGTAGCTGTAGGAATGAAATTAGTATTAATACTACAGGTCATGTGGATGCCCCAATTAACAAGAAACCAGTGGAACGGCATCACTTTTTCAGTTAAGTCTGCACACCAGCTAAAATATGCGAAAAACCTTTGAAACCTTGCATCTCAAACGCGAGGAGAATGACTCATGTTCACTCCGGGCATTGCCACCCCATCTATATGTATTAAAAAAGAAACGCTCGGTAATGTAGAGGGTAGTAATGCATGAAGTCTCTGGTGGTGGACTTGTAATACGATGAGAAATAAGACACCAGTTGCACATGTAAGAAACACGAACCACTGAATCTGTTAAAAGTGGGACAGGTGACTGAAAAATGTGACCGATACAATGGTAATTATACGTTTTTGAACACTGTAATTTTGTGTGGTTCTGCATAGCTATAACCTGAAACATTAGCATATTTTCTCACAAGTCCTAATAGATAAAGGGAGCACAATTAAACACACATTTATCATGTCCTTTATTTATGGAAATTTACCCACATGCATAAGGGAGGAAAGTGAGCATCAGGTGTTCAGTCAGTGGAGTGAAAATCAAGTGTGGGTGGTCTGCTTTATTTAAGTTTAACAACATGTATCTGTCAAAATGTGATCTCCATAGCCCTTGTTTGTGGAACTGTATCAAAGCATGAAATAATGAGATTTCTCATAAAGTCAGGAAAAGAGCTGTTGGTGCTCAGTAGGCTAAGATTATTACAGAAATATGTTTAGTGTTTAGATTTCACCGAACCACAGTCGAACAGGTTTCATGCAAATAGACAACTAGACGTCCAAGAGCAGTTACAGAAACCTTTGTTAGTTATGTAATATTTATGATTGAATTTCGTTATTAAATAAGTGACCACGGTAACATCCGGTTGTTAAGTGATGACATATGAACCCTGCTTCCCTTGCAGCCCAGCCCATGCAGCAGTATATTAATGACTAACCTGGTATTGTGGATGGATTATCTCAGTTGTTCTCCTGACTGACGTTTGGTCCGTTTACAGCATCCTGCCATGCGATTGCATTTGTCCCTAACCATCGGGAATCCTCACGTTACCTTTTATCGAGTGGAAAAAAGTTAGCGTTCATCCTCCAGCTTCACTGTGTTTATGTTATGCTAACATAGCTGTGTCGCTAGCGATCACGTAGCACATTGTTATATACCAACTAGCCCAACTTCAGTAACCCTACAAACGTCACTGCTGTTTAGTTTTCAGTCTTCATTTATGTTGGAAGTGATAGCAGAGCTGTACGTTTGAATTTTTCAGAAATCTCTCAGTCAGAACATGCTATATCATGTTTAGGTGGAAACTAGCGAGCTAACTTATGCTAACTTCAGACTCCATTAAATATAATAAATTCTGTTTTCATGGATGCCTGGATGTTAAACTTAATTGTTACACCTGGTAAAGCAGCAACGCTGATCATTTTATTAAAGATGAAAGAATTTAGACAGTTTGTAGCTCTCAGTGATGCTCTGTGTTCGTTTGACTTTGGGACCTGAAGCGGAGTTTGGACCTGGAAACGGCTAATGACGTCAGACTTAAAGACGAGATTTTGGTCTCATTTTTTTAAAAGTGGGTTTACTTCATCTACTTTTTAAGACTTTTGTTGTGAGTCCACTGCTCTTTTAAAAAGTTAGAATTGTTAAAAAGTTCTTTAATATTCTATATTTGGTATGTAAAGTTAAAGATGTCAGGCCTTTATTGTTCTAATGTTGGTAATTATAGCTTATGGCTCATGACAATGAAGAATTCTCAATCCCAGATTACTATAATATTTCCTGAGATCAATCAGAAAAAGGAGTTTCTCTTATGACCACTTGAGCCTGGCTCCAAAAGCACTGCAATCAGTCCTATTTTAAAATCTGCTGCTTTACAGCAGAAAGAATAGTCTTTACAGGCTTTCCAGTGTTTTATTTTTACTTTGTAATTCACTTGTTTAAACTGTATAAAGGCATAAAGTTTTATTAGTAGCTGGTACTAGTTTGCTAGACCTCAGCTCTGTGGTTTCATGTCACTGAATTAGACCAATCCAAGACGTTTGTGCTCCAGGTTTAGGAAGTGAACTTGTACTATTTTATTTCTATATTACTTTTATTAGCAAGTACCCTTATATTTGCTTTGCATTCAGTCTACAAGTTGCATCTTGCTAACAAAGTTTGCTAGTGTTAGCAAACCTTGAAATATGGTAATGGCTTGAGCAAAAAATAGAAACTGTAGTAGAAGCCTAGATTTGTGGGTCTCCTTCCAAAATTGGCGACCACAAACCAAGGGGTGACATTACACTGGCTACAGTCTGAATTTCTATTCAGTTTATGTACTCATCTCCCCCAGAAACAAAGCAGAAGTCCCAATAAAAAAATGAAACCCCAAACGATTCTTAACAGTAAAAGATTAGCAGAGCAGCCAGCTGGTTTCTGCAGTGTCACACATCTGTTTTTGCTAAATATTGCTTATTCACCAATATTTTTAAGGTGTTTTTTTGCAGCAGTTTTGCGTAATAAGATGTGTATTCATACAAAAACACATTTCAGACTCAAACTGGGTGTTGGCTTTCTCCTTAATGGTTGCTGAAGAAGAGTATTTGATCTCAGTGACAAACATCAGTGTAGAAGGCCATTAAATACACTGGAGAAGCAGGTTTTCCCTCAGCACAGCAGAGTGGACAAGGAATGATCGAGGGGCCGTGGCTCCCTAATGACGGTCCCCTGCAGAAGGGACAGTTGTCTCAGCTATAAGCCCTACTTCCTTGACAGCCCCTGGGATCCCTTTGTCCTGTTGTAAACTATACTGAAGGAAGGACATTTAATTGCCTGGCACACACTAATGAGTTTGCAAACTAATTAAAGGGGGTATATTACGCCCTGTGGAGGCCCACATCACTAAGAAAGCCAGGGACATCTTTAATGAGGAGCCTTGATAACCCTTCAAAGGAGGGATGTGTAGTGTCTGTAATGATGCCCAGGGTAAAGCCTAGCTCAGCCAGGGAAAAGTGTGTGTGTGTGTGTGTGTGTGTGTGTGTGTGTGCGTCCCTCACCTCGGGTGTGTGGAGACTTGCAAGCAGATGCCAAGTGTTTTCAGTCCATCGCCCACAGCTACCTACCTACATGTCCTAATCAAAGAGTTTCACTCTCCTTCCAATAGGTTCAAAGAGACCAGCTCCACCTCTTCTCTCAGTGGGTGGTACACAGAAATTTCTAGGTTGTTTCATTTTCCTGTATTGTATTATTCACCTCGGCATAATCAGGTTTGTTAAGGAATCAGAAGAAGCGTTTTAGGAGCATTTTTAAGCAATTTAAATGACCTATATACACAGGAGAATGCAAACGCGCGCGCTCGATGCATAGGGAAGATCTTGGCTCGGTAAGAAAGGCAGAGGCACGAGATGGACAGATGGACTGAATATGCCTTCAGAATCAATGAAGGTCGTGATTAGTCCCCATTTTGGAATTCATTAAATTACCCAGGGCGCTTTATGTTTTCAAACAAATTAAGCTCTTTGACTGTTGCTGAGGTTGAGCCGTTGCTCTCCGTCATGTCTGCTCGAGCTCCTGCTGTGGCTCGATGCAGCTGGCAGCCCTTTTCACTGCAAAGTCAGTCCCCCCTCCAGTAAACAAGTGCATTTTTTGTGTGGTCACAATATTTTCCTCCCAGACAGTGACGGCTGTTATTTTGCCCGTGGCTCCTGTCAAAACTAACATGGCTTAATTGACTGCGAGCGAATGAGCTCCTGGATTGATCCTGTCAGGCTCCTCAGGAAGTGATGCTGCTCCATCTGTGAGGCGCAACTCCAGCGACAGCAGCAATCTGTTGCTTGGGAATGAGCCAAGGCTAAAAAAAAAAAAAAAAGTCAAAATTACAGAAAGTACCTCAGGCGCTGTGTATATTCTGATCAGCTGTCAGTGATGACACACTCAGATGCACATGCACACGGAAATAAGGCGGCAGAGAAGCTAGACAGAGAGACAGATATCCACATATACACAATGTAATTTTTGCATCATGGTTAGCAATGTCACATTCAAGGGGGCCTGTGTCTCTCCCTGAAGGTATGGCACAAAATCAGAATGGTCTTGTCTGGCTTGTTAGACATTTGATGTCAGGCGAGGTTGTCCTCGGGGTATATCCAAAACGCGGGCTGTCATCTCTGCCTGCACCGCTGTCATTTGCCCTAAAATTGTGGCATATACTGTCATCTTGGGTTTTTACCTGTAACTCAACTCGGCTAGGCCCAGTCGCGACCCTGAAGCCTTTCACCTCTCCGTCCCTACCTTTCATCTGCCGCTTTTTCTCCTTTCGGTTGGAGATGCTGCATTTCCTCAGCTGAAGTGTGCAATGCAGCAGCTCCTTCTGGCTCGATTAAATATTTAGACGGCTGTCTATGTAGATGGCGGTTCGGAGACATGGAGGAATAATCTGGGAGACAGCTGCTATAGCACATCTGGGTGTCACTGATAGCAGGGGAAGGTGTGCGGCTGGTGTTGCTATGGAGGAGGTAGTCTTAAGAGACACAGCTGTCAATCAGCTGGGCGGCACAGGCGCTGAGGCTTTGTAGCGTCCCTCTATGGTGGGCCAGCTCACACAGACTGACACCTGCCAGACTGAGACTGCCATTCACGTCTGAGCCGAATGTGCTTTTTGTTGAGGACAACCACACGATAATGCTGCCACCAGCCACACCGTATACTTTAATAATATATCTGCCTCCACTCTAATCAAGTTAACGTCACGTTACGAGGACGAGTTCAAAATTAAAGTACCAACTTTCTCCCTTTCGGTGATGCTCCGACTACAGGTAGGAGACATTTTGGGTTTTTAAATAGCGCTGATCCTTGTTTAGGTTTGCTGCTAACAGGGGATAGCTGTAGGTGCAGTGTGTCAGAACATTTGAGGAAGATTGAGTGTGAAAATCCGCCCACTCCTTTCCCTCCCCACCCCACCCCCCCGCACTCTTCATCCGCCAGCAGCCTCAAGTTGGAGGCTGCACAGCGGTGCTACGAGGCCGGCTGGCCTGAAAATCACTTTGTGTTCCTCTCCCAGGCACATGCGATATGGATGCGTCTCCGCTCGGCTCAGGCCCTCCCGACACAGTGATTAATGGCACAGGCTTCTCTCCCCATCTCATTCTGTTACTGTCAGAGTTAAGTGGGCCGAAGACAATAATAAACAGTCAGTCTTCTGTGAACCCCCTAACACGATCATTCCTCCCCTCCCGATTCCCCCTTTCCAATGAGGAAAAAGAGGAAGAGAGATGGAGTGAGAGATAGAGGAAGTGTGCGCTCGTGTGTGTGTGCTGCACAAGACAGACAAACGCAGAGTTAAAGACACACAAATAGAGTTCAGTAATGGAAGTGAAAGCCTATATGTCAGTGAATCAGATTGTTCCTCACAAGCAAGTGAAGTTTACAAACTGCTGCCGCCTGATTTCAATCGTAAAAGATTGCAACAGTACGGATGCAGAATTTAACTACAAATGATGTGGATGTAATGTGTACTTACTTTTTTTTTTTACACATGCATTGTAATTCCCTCTTATCCATCCACGTCATACGAAAATCGATTAGGAGAACCATACATCTCGAATGTAATTACATATAATGTAATTAGATGATAATGCTTTTTATATGCAGATTGATTTAAAGCATCTGCGCCGACTTACCTCCATTACCTCACAACAGCAACCCCGTGACAGTGAATAAGGACTTGATCTTTGCTGTGATCGTTTAACAACTCAAGCAAGTGTCGTATAGATTTTAATATTGTATGGAATTAAATGGAAGCAAATGAGTGCCCAGAGGAGAAAAACTCAGCAGGGTGATCTGCTCAGTATCAATACTGCTTTTCAGGGAGTCGAGGGAACTTGACTCTATATGAGAAGCATCAGGGGCGGAGAAATCATGAAGAAAAAGGCAACTGAAACACAAGTATGGTTATTAAAAATCTAAAAATTATATTTAACATCTTGTTCATTTAATACTCAATGAACCAGTATAATCTATATGCTGTATATGTCACGTAATTCAATTCAGGATGACCCTGGATTCCCAACCTGCAGGTCTGGACTGCATATATATTCTAAATTATTATCGAGGATAGGGTTACTTTGCAGACCGCATTCATCCCGGCTCCTTCTTTTCATGCTTATCTGACTTAATTAATATTATATACTTTGTAGGGTGACTCTGATTTTTGAATAGTAATTAAATTCTATATTTAAAAAAATAGCTTATGAGAACTTTTCTTGTCTTGACAGATGGATTCTCCATTGCTTTTACTTGTGTATGGTCATATATAGGCACTTTAACCTCCATCACACTGTGGCAGGTAAATCATTAGAATCAGAATCAGAATACTTTATTAATCTCTGAGAAAATTATGTGGTTAAGTTGCTCCAAGACGATAAGTCCACTACAACAATGTGTTCTTTGAATGTTTTGTTTTAGTCTGTTGTCATTCTGTACGTTTGCTGCTTTTAAATATAATAATGTCACAGTAAAGTTAGTTTTTCACCTACGTGGTCCTAATGGACCTAATTTACAATTTAGCATAAAGCAGTTAGCACATCTGACTGATTTACAATTTTTTAAATAAGACAAGGTTATGTTTTTTTATTCATGCATTCTTTAATATTCACTGCATAGTTTCATGTGTTTGTGCCTTCGTTGTCAGTGTAAACCATTGACTTACAGTACAGGAAGAAGCTGGTTGAGAAACACAGTGGTGTGAAATAGTGTTGGTCCTGATGTCCTATTGTTTTGCACATTTGTCACTCTTACATGTTTCAGATCATCAAACAAATTTTAATATTAGACACAAAATAAACACAAAATACAGTTTTTAAATGACGACTTCTTTGATTAAGGGAGAAAAATTATCCAAACCTACCTGTTCCTGTGTGAAAAAGTAATTACCCCTCTTGTTAAATCATGAATTAACTGTGATTAACCACATTTTTTCCTAAGCTGTGTTCAGTTTCATTAAACACACCCAGGTTTGATTACTGCCAGACCTGTTGAATCAAGAAATCACTTAAATAGAACCTGTGTGACAAAGTGAAGCAGGCTACAAGATCTCAAAAAGCAACACATCATGCCACGATCTAAAGAAACACCTGAGAAATAAAGTCACCGACATGTATTAGTCTGGAAAGGGTTAGAAAGCCACTCCTAAGACTGTGGGACTCAAGTGAACCACACTGAGATCCATCATACAAATGGAGAAAACTTTGAACAGTGGTGAACCTCCCAGGTTCGACCGGACTGCCAAAATTACTCCAAGAGCGCAGCCACGACTCATCCAGGAGGTCAGAAATGAACCCAGAACAACCTTCACAAACCGCAGGCCTCACATGTCTTAGTTAAGGTCAGAGTTCATGATTCAACAAGAAGAAAGAGACGGGGCAAATATGGCATCCGTCTGAGAGTTCAAGGAGAAAACCATTGATGACCCAAAAGATAGTCTCATCTCTCGTTTGCCAAAAATCATCTTGATGATACCCAAGACTTCTGGGAAAATACTCTGCAGACTGAAGAGACAAAAGATGAAGGGGGTGTCCAAATTCATAGGCTGCATCCTCCTGAGGCCGCATTTGTAGGTCGATTACATCACAGCGATGCGACGAAGGCTGTCCAAATTCATAGACTTCTCCAAATGCAGCCAAAAAATGTGTCCTCCTTTTCCCCAGATTTGAAGGATTTATCCGTCGTGGCCCACGTTATCCCAGAATTCATAGCGCAGCCCAGCCAATTCCAGTTTCCAACAATGGCGGCAGCTAATTAGTTTTAATATTACTCTTATTATTCTTTCTTGGTCACAAAAAAAAACTTTTAAGATATTTTCAGGCGAGAATGTAGCTGTGTAAACTTCAAATATCTGCTCAGTTTATCAAGACATCACATATTTGCAAAAGTGCTCCAACGTTTTTGGAGACGTCTGTTACCCACCAGCTCGATAAGTAGCCGGGGCGAGAACAGTGAACTCACATCGTTTTCAAACCCACCGCTGTCTTTCGCTACTCAGGTTAAACATGATATATAAGTCACATAGATAACTTAAAAACGTTATTGTTTGGCTTTTCAGTATTTTATTTGTTCGTGAGTAAATCAGTTTGTCTGAGATTAAAGTTTTATAGTTTTCACACAGCTGAATAAACATCAAACAGAAAACTGATTAAACAGAAGTGTGAGATGGTCGAGAGTTTACTCCAGTGTCCTGTTATATTTTACATAGCAAGGAGCAGACGACCGAGTTTATTAAACTCCACCGAGACAGCGGTGACGCTAAACTGAAGGCTAGACCGTCCAATTTCACCCGGCCCACGTAGACTGCGAAGGCCGGGTCCTCAGGAGGATGCAGCCTATGAATTTGGACACCTCAGAAGTTTTTGGAAGGTTTGTGTCCCGTTACATCAGGCGTAAAAGTACCACAGCATATCAGAAACTGAACATCATACCAACAGTAAAATATGTTGGTGGTCATGTGATGATTTGGGGCTATTTTGCTGCC